>NW_024499462.1:124941-302334 GCF_017590055.1 Onychostruthus taczanowskii | reverse complement strand
GGGCCACGGGCTGCCGGAGCGCGACCGGCGGAGCTCCGCTGCCGCCGCCCGCCGCCGCGCTCAAGTTTCACCCGGTGACGGTGCTAAGAATAACCGCGCAGCTGGCGGAGCCGGGGGCCGGGAACCGCCGCGAAACCGCCGCGGAGCAGCCGCGGAGCCGGGGCCCCCGCGCCGCCCGCCGGCACCGCGCCCGCCTTCTGAAGGGCACACGGCAGCCGCCTCACTCACCGTCCGGTGTCGCTGCTGCTGCTGTTGGCGGCGCCGGCCCAGCGCCGGGAAGCGGCCGGCGGCGGCGGTGAGCGCGGCGGGGCGAGCGGGGAGCGGCGGGGCGGGGCCAGCCGGCACCGCGGACCAATCACTGCGCTTCTCCGGCCGGCCCCGGGGCTCGCGCAGCCAATCGGAGCCGGTGGGCGGCCCGGAAAGCAGATTGGCCGGTGGGCGGGGCCTCGTTCGGGCCCGAGGGCAGGGAAACTCCTCGGCGGGGGTGCCGCGGGGCGGGGCCAAGGATGGGCGGGTCCGAGAGGGGGCGGGGCCATGGGTGGGCGAGGCTGGGAGTGGAAAGGGGGGCGCGGGGGGACCCCTAAGGGGGGACAGCCAGGGACGGGACAAGGGAGATGGGGAGCACCGGGAAAGGGGTGCAGGGAGGTGGGATGCACTAGGGAGCGGGTGCCGGGAGATGGGGAACTCCCCGGGAAGGGGAGATCACCAGGGAGGGGCTGCAGGAAGATGGGGTGCAGCAGAGATACCACTACTGATGGAGCGTAGGGGTGGCACGGGGATTTGGGGCGCTGGGTCAGACTGCCACCCCACCCAACAGCAGTTTCAGTGAAGGGTAAGAAAAGTATGTGATCAAACAATATCTGGATATACATATATATATATATGTATGTGTGTGTGTATATATATATATATGTAAGTATATGTATATATGTGTATATATGTGTATTGCAGACATGGTGGTTTGGGCTGCCAGCACAGACCTTACAGCACCTGGGCTCAATAAGCAATCTGTGCTCAGCTTTCTCTTGAAAGATGATGTACCTGGATTACTTTACTTAGAAAAGACTTTTTCCTCTGGCCTGGGAGTTACTACAACACCGATGGCAGCTCCTTCTTAATGCCTGTTATTTATCCCTCTGTGTTTCTAAAAATACGGAGAGGAGCACGACCAAGTCATGGGATGACACAGATGTGCTTCAGTATCACCCACACCATCACAACACTCCTTCTTCCATCCCCACCTCCCTCCAGGGCTGCCTTCCACAAGTCCTGATGGGTTGTTCTAAGCTTTCCTCCAAGCAATGTCATTTTGGAGTTTGTCCCTGAGAAACGCTCCACCTCAATCCTCATTTCTCATTGGATTTTTCCTGCAGGGATGAGCTTTCCCTTCTTTGTCTTTGTTGGTTGGGAAAAGAGGTTGAAGCCTCATCTGTGTCCTTTTGGAAGGATTTACCCACTGTCTTTCCAAATTCCCACATTTAGCATTTCAATGATTATTTGCATTTTCACGGAAAACCAAGGAGAAAAATTGCAGCAGCAGCTGCTCTTGAGCTTCATTGCTCAGACCTGACAGAGTCTTTGCTTGATCCCTGCTTGTTGTGTTTTGCTCTCCTGTCATGTTGAAAACTGATGGTGAAAGGAAAAATGCCTTCAAAAGGATTTCGAGTAGCACAGCCCTCAGTGATGACTCCACAGTGGAAGATGTTCCCACAGTCATCTCAGCAAAGGAGTCACCTCATGGACCACAGCCAGGGTTTCCCTCTCTGCGACATCAGCCTCTCCCTGGGACAGCTCCCAGCATCCCAGAACAGGGGGACTAAAATCCTAAAAATGGCAAAACTGTGCTTAATGCAGCCTGAGCGAGCTGGAAAAGAAAGATTAGAAAGGCAGGAAAGGGGCAGGAAGGAAGGCCCAGGATGGGGAAGGTCCCTTGGGGGCAGAGCCACCTCTTCTCCCCATGAACTACCCACCCCAAATCTTTTTGCCTGGGGGAGCACAGACACGTTTGGGATGAGCCTGTGCTCTCCTCCTCATGGGGTTTCCTACAGGGATCAGTGCCAGCAGCTCCAAGGGAGGACAGGGATGGGCACAGCAAGCAGACCCTGCCCCAGCTCTCTCCTATTCCCTACTCCACCAGCCATTCATACTCTGTATTTAGATATCTATTTATCATTAAAGAGGAACTGGGAATGACCCAAAGTAAAGTTTTTTGGCAGAGTTTACACGTTTCTAGGGAATATTTGACAGAGGTGGGGAAAGATGGGCTTGGAGCAAAGGCTGAGGGCAGCAGAAAGGCCAAAACTTCATTATCAAACCCGTGCTGAGTGTGTGGGCACTCACTACAAAGCACAAAAATGGGAATTATATGTGAGCCCTGGGATCGATACCCCAGGCAATTAAACGAGCCAGCAGGGAATGGCTCCCCAAGGTGCAAGGAGAGAGAGGGGTGAGAATATTGGCACCAAAATGAAACCCTGTCATTTCATGTCAAATAGCTCCTGCTAGAAGCATCTTCCACTCTTGGAAAACCTAAATAAAAAAATGTATTTAACAAGGCTTTCTCCCAGTGCTTATAATTACAGCTGGCTGAATATTGGAAAGCTGCTCCTGAGAAGAATGGCTGGAGAAAAGCACATCAGAGTTTACAATTAATATTATTGCAGTGGGAAAGTGGAAAACTTAAACTTCAAACCCTCATCAACCATCCTGACACTGCTGAGAGAGGCATGGATTGTTCCCTGCTGCAAATAAAACACTGATGTAAGAGAAAGTGAGTGTGGGATAAGCCATAGGCAAAGCCACTACTTTGGAAAAACTGCCCATGCCCCAAAGTGCTTGGATTAAATAAAGCAGCTAGGAAGAAAAAAAGCTAAATGATCTTTTAGTCCATAGATGTATCAATTTCTCTGTGTTATTTAAACTTTGGATTAGTCAGTTTTGCCCCTACAGATGTCCAGGGCTGTGAGACAGCAGAATCAGGCACCTGGAGCCTGATGCAAAATCCCGCAGGTGCATTAGGCATGGGTGGAGGAGGAAATTCAGGAGGATCCCAGGTCCAAGTGCTTTTTATCTCCTTTTATTCAGAAGAAAGGTTGGTGCTTCCAGGGTGCTGCAGATAAAACAGCACAGCCCTGAGACGGGGGGCAGAGTCTACTTGCCAATAAAGGAACGGTGTTGGCCACCTTCTGTAAGCTGAGCACTGCCCAGCTTCTCATGGAGCAATAGGATCAATTCCTAAAACAGGGGGAAATTCCCCAGGCTGGGCAGGATGGCGATCCCTGTCTCATCACAGCTCAGACCTGAGCTACCCAAAGATACCAGGGTTTGCTGGCTGCTTCTCCCACCCCTTTTTGGGATCTGGAGATGGCCAGACCTCAGCCACACAGAGACCTCTCTAATCCTCTGGGATCCTCTTAAGCCTCACCAAAAGGTTCATCCTAAAAATCCCTGCAGCGTTCCCACTTTGGGAGGGCAGTGTCAGGATTCAGCAGCCTCCTGGATTCCTCAAGAGCAATCACTGTCTATTTATGCCTCTGGAAAATGTGTTTTTTAATGGGGGGTACATTAAAGCCTGAGGAGAGCCAGCCCAAGAGGCATCTGGAAGCAACTAAAATTAAAATAGCTAAAATTAGCCTCCTCAGCAGTGAGTCCTCCCTCCGATCTGGATGCCGAGGTGCACATGACCCAGGCGTGCCTTTCTCACTTTCCCTTCCTGCTGCCATCCCATTCCTGGGCCACTGGGCAAGGCCACAGCTGCTACCACACCTACCCATGGCCCCGGAGAAGGAAGGAATTCCTCCCTCTGAGGGTGGGCAGGCCCTGGCACAGGGTGCCCAGAGCAGCTGTGGCCGCCCCTGGATCCCTGGCAGTGCCCAAGGCCGGGTTGGATGGGGCTTGGAGCAGCCTGGGATGGTGCAAGATGTCCCTGTCTACAGCAGAACAAAATGATCTTTAAGATCCCTTCCAACCCCTTAACATTCTATGATTATATGGATACATAAAAGCCCCTGAGACCCCATATACCTCTCTTTCAGGCCTTATACACAAGCCCTTCAGCCCTGCTAACCAGGACCTATAGAGACACCCCTTGTACAGTGCACACAAGCCTTTCAGGACCTGCACATAAACCCCTCAGACCCTACAGACAGGCCATGCAGGACCTATAAATATGCTCCTTGTACACTGTATACAGGCCTTGAAGGACCTACAGGTATGGGCCCCTGAGACCCTATATACAGACCTTTCAGAGCATATATATATATATATATATATATATATATATATTTATATATACCCCATAGATAGGCCCCTGAGACCCTACATACAGACCTTTCAGAGCATATATATATGTATATATATATATATCCCATAGATAGGCCCCCGAGACTCTATATACAGACCTTTCAGAATACATATAAATATAGACACATGTATATAGGCTCCTCAGATGCTATCTACAGGCCTTCCAGAGCCTCTGTCTACCTGTCTATCTATCTGGGCCCCTGACACACTACATACAGACCTCTCAGAACCTATAAATAGATATGGGCCCCTCAGAACCTATACACGGAGCCTCTATCTGTGTATCTGGGCCTCTAAGACCCTATATACAAAGCTTTCAGACTATCTATCTACCTATAGATAGGTGGGACCCTCAGACCTTATATACAGACCTCACAGAACCCATATATATATATATATATATATATATATATATATATACACACATACATATATATACACACACACATATATATATACATACATACATACACACACACACATATATATAGACCCCTGAGACCCTATATACAGGCCTTCAAGTATGTCTAAGCCCCTGAGGCCCCACACACTCTCTTTCAGGCCCTATACTCAATCCCCTCAGCCCTTATACACAGGACCCGCAGGAACACTCACCACACGCTGTATAAAAGCCTCTCTTGACCTACACAAAGAGGTTTCTGAACCCCTACACACGCACGGACTCCCCCAAAACCCGCGGCGACCCCGGCGCCCGGCAGGCGCCGAGGCCACGCCCACTACGATGTAACCACGCCCACCTCGTCACAGACCACGCCCCCGTTCCCCGTCCCCGGAAGCGCGCGCGGCGGGCGGGGCGGTGGCGGGGTTGAGGTGAGTGGGGTCCTGAGGGGGCCGGAGGTGGCGGAGAGGGGATGGCTCGGGAGTCCATGGTCTTGGGGCTGGTGGGAGCCTGAGCTGTAATGGATGCTAGAGCCCGGAACTGGGCGGGGGGGTTCCCAAGGCACGGGGAAGTTGAAGGCCCCGGAATATGGGGCCAGAGGTCTGAGGGGAGTCCCGGGGGCTGAGCAGGGTCCGGGGACTCAGGAGGAGTCGCAGGCCCCGGGAATAGCAGGGTCCTGCCTCCCGGAGCTGAGGGACTCCAAGGCCCCGGGAGTGAGAGGCCCTGGGTGCCGGAGCTAAGGGGTCCCAGGCCCCGGAGCTGGGACAGAGCTGCTGCCAGGGAAAACCAGCTTTTCCGGGACACACGGGGCTCGGGATTCCCTGTTCCTCTGGCTTCTCCATCCCGGCGTCCCGCAGTGACTCCGTGCCTTCCCCCGGGACATGACCCCGGGCAGCTCCCCCCGTGCGAGCCGCTGCCTCGGGGCCGCGTTCTTGCTGCGGTGCCCGGGCTGCGTGAGTTACCGCCGTGTGTTAGAGCTCGCGTCAAACCACTTCGTCTTGACAGAGGTTCCTTAAAGCTTTAACTCCGCCGAATGGCCCCAGCTGTGTTTGATGTGCAGTTTGTGTCGGAAAACCTTTAGGGTGAATTTGAGTTAATGTACTGCTCAGAGCACAGAAATGCCTGATGTTTAGCACAACATGATTTATGTGTTCTGTACTTGGCGGTAGTTTAATGAGCTGCTTGGGAAAGATGGTAAATCTGACTGTGCTTAGTGGGGTCTGGGGGGGTGGGAAGGTCAAATCAGGCAGGAATTTTGAAGGTTTCTCCTTTAGAATCATCATTGCCAGCTCGGGCTTGAGTTAAAGGCCTGGCTTATCTTTAATTCCTTTATTCAGCTGTTGACCATTTTCCTCCTCCTGGCTTTTTTTGGCTCAGTCTGAGATGCATTTCCTGAGGTCGATAGGTGTGAGCGCTGCAGGGCATGGCTGCCAGGAGAGAAACTGGGTGCAGCACAAAGTTATGATATTTATTATGTTTCTTTCTCATTTTTAGAACAGGCCCCAGCTGAGGAATACTTCCCTGTGTTCCCTGTGGCCTCTTGACCTGCAGACTGGGAGCAAATACAGTACAGGTGAGGATGGTGTTGCTGAGTGCTGGGCTGTGCAGCTCCCTGCTCTCAGGTGCTTTAACTGGTGAATTCATCATTTGGCTGATTAATATACCTTGTGTAGAATTATTCTTGTCCTTGAGCGTTCTCTTAGGGCTTTTCTCAAAGCTGTAAGAAAATGAGTTGCCTTTTTTTGCAGTGTACAGAGTTGTGCTGACATTCCTGGTGCAAGTTCTTGGGCACACTGAGCCCTGGAAGAAGTTTGTCTGCCTGGAGCTTTCTGTCAAGCCAACCTCAGCTGTTCCACCACTTTCATAAAATGTAAAAAAACTCTCAACACAAAAAAAAAAAAAAAACCACCTGAAGTGGTCTCTCAAAATGTGTTTGAACATTGGGAGGTATAAAAAAAGCCCCAACAAAAATATAACTAGAGCTAATAAAAGGTACTGAAACAATGTATTTATCCATCTGGAGCACCAGAGCATTTAATGGCTTCCCACTGCTGGAGGGCTGAGTTAGATGGGATAAAGGGAAGGAATTGTTCCCTGTGAGGGTGGGCTGTCCCTGGCACAGGGTGCCCAGAGCAGCTGTGGCTGTCCCTGGATCCCTGGCAGTGCCCAAGGCCTGGCTGGATGAGCCTTGGAGCCACCTGGGATGGTGCAAGGTGTTTACAGTGAATCTTAAGCTCATGTATTAGCTCAGCCCTCTTTATTTCCTTGTGGAAGTGGCTTGCTCTCCCAATGACCCATTTTCTGCAGCAACTTTTGTGGTATTCCTTAATGCTTTCCTGAACCAAGGAAGCTGAAATGCCATGCCCTGGAGGAAAAAGAATGGTGTGCCTTGATTCCATCATTACTGTCTGCCTGCTGGGGACCCTCTGGAGTGCCCTGTGTGTCACTTCCCCTGCAGGTTCCTGGCTAAGCTCATGGCAGAGTTTGAGAAGAGATGATCCCCTTGTCCTCAGGCTGCAAGACCTGCTGATCATTTGAAGCAGCAGCTCAGAAATGTTACTTTTTTCAGGTGGTAGTTGAGGGAGCCATCAGCTTGTTTAGATCTGGAATGTGGCAATAACCGTTTTTATTTGGTTGAGCAAAATAAGTTCTGTAGCAATCATATTAAGTTTGTTATAAAAACAAACTTAATTGTTTTGTGCTGTTGCAGTTGGTGCAGTAACACTTCCACAAGTGAGCTGGGATATGGAAATACTTGTTTTTTTCTTCCCAAGTTCCCAGTTGACATATTGGGGCCCAATATTTTAACTCAGCTCAGTGCAGGGGGGCTGAGGATGCTTGGGTACAACAATAAAAATAACCTTAATTTTATTAGTTCCAGGTGCTGTGATTTCCTGTCGGGATGCTGAAGGGGTGCCAGTGAAAAAGTGTCTTGGTGTAGGTGTGACTTTGGGTGGGATGGTGTAATTTGGGATAATTTAGCAGGAAACAGTTATTCAGGGTTTTTGGGTGTTGTACACCTTTGAGATGAATATTACCTTTCTTTTTTGAACTGAATTGCTCTAAGAAGAGCGTGGTACAAATGGTGTGGCTCCCTCTTAAACACAGAATCATGGAAAGGCTGTTAACAATCATTCAGTTCCACCCTTGCCATGGGTAGGAACATCTTCCATCATTCCATGTGGCTCCAAGCCCTGTCCAACCTGGCCTTGGGCACTGCCAGGGATGCAGGGGCAGCCACAGCTGCTCTGGGCACCCTGTGCCAGGGCCTGCCCACCCTGCCAGGGAACAATTCCTTCCCAATGTCCATCCATCCCTGCCCTCTGGCAGTGGGAAGCCATTCCCCCTTGTGTTTTTGCTCCATGTCCTTGTCCAAAATCATTCTGCAGCTCTTTTGTTGGTACTGAAAGGCTGAGGATGAATATTTATCTTTAGGGTGATGCATTTGACACTTCAAGTAAAAATTACACAGACTGATAGCAGAAAGTGAGTAGAGCCTAAGGCACTTTGTCTCCCTAAGCACACACCATCCAAAACCTGTGGCAGCCTCACCTCTTAGTTTTAGATTTAAGACACTTTAAAAGAGCAAAAACAGACTGTTAGATCATGAATTGTTTTACTGTGGCTTCTGTGGACTTACCTGAAAAGTCCTTGTGTAGTAAATCCTGGGTTCTGTTTGTCTCCTGCCCTGTCTGTGAGTGCAGTGACTTGTTTTTCCCCAGGGAAACTTGCTGTGGAGTTTGCTTCTGTGCATTCTGCATTTAACCTCTCTTGAGAGCAGCTTTTAATTGTAGTCCCACCATGTGAAGAGCTCCTTGTCTGTGGCTGTGGGGCAGGACAAGGTTGGAAGAACCAAAGCACTGGTGGTTGTAACTGGGAGTTTTGCTCTGAGGCTAGCACAAGGTTTGGGTTGGGGATTTTTTTCTGAGTCTCCAAGATCTTTCAAGCTGAAATTCCTAGTTGTTTCTCTTACTTTAGCTCTGTGACATGGAATCTGAGATCCTCATGTAGACAACAAGAAAGAAGGTCATGGTTTGAGAAGAGTTGCAGCTGACCTGTGCTTGAAACATGAGCCCTGGGAATCTGTGTGGCTCCAGAATTCGTGGCCTGTCTGTGGTGCAGACAAAGCTGCTGTGCTGACACACGCCAGCCCCAGTGTCTGTGAGGACCAGCTGTGCTCTGTAGCACCACTTGAATCTCTGTGCTTTCTTTTGTTTGGTGCGAACTTCTCGCCTCTGGCATTTTTGCCTCAGGAGCTAGAAGAGCAGTGGGGTTTTTGTCACAAAAATCCCAGTTGTACAGACCTAAGGTGTGCTGCCTGCCTGCCCACCTTGGATGGAGCCAAGTGCTTGCTGCTGGCTTTTTCCTGCTGAAACCCAGCTCTTCAGGCTGTGTTCTAAAAGCACAAGGCACTAGCCTGGCTTATCCATCTTCTTTTTTCCTCTCTGAAATTCCAAGCTATCCAACAATGTGTTGCTTGAATAGAAACTGCAGTGATTCAGATCTGCTTTTCCTTTTTGGGGGGAAAACAATGCTGTACTCTTTTCCTGATTTGCCAAATGATCTCCATCTGGTAGATGAAACACAGGTGCTTTTGTTTTTTGTTTGTTTCAGTAAGTTTTTAATTTAAATTTCTTTGTATAGAAAAGAAAGCCACCAAAGCATAACTCTTCGGCCAGGAAGAAGCATTTTCTTAAGGAGGATGTGGCTGTAGGTGATGTTTCTGTTTAAAAGGCAACTTCAGCCAGGGAGGAATTACCACATTGTGACATTCAGGTTCTTGGGGGGTTCACAAATCTTTTTCATCCTTGTCAGAGAGGAGTTCAGACTTCACCATATCAAATTCTGAGACAATCCTCTGTCTGTCACCCTTCAAAAAACCTTTGTCTCTTTCTGGAGCTGGAATTGTATCTGCACGTAACTCAAACCTGCCAAACTGCCACCTTGTCAGCCTAGGGAGGCTTTTGCTTTGTTCTAAGTTTTTCTTTTCCAGAATTAATTTTTATGCTTATTCATTAGGAGTTAACACTGGTTTTCTTGGAGCCAAATAAGCCATAAACATTTCTTGAATGTGACTACTCTGAGATACTTTTTGTTTCTTGTGAGGTACATGCAGGTGGATGACCGTTGGATGGAGCTTCAAGGAGAGTCTCTCCATTCTGTGGAAAAGTTAGGAATTCTCAGAGAAATCATGCCCTATGGGCACAGATTGTGCAAGGCAAGTTAAATGAGTCAGGCCATTAAGCAGATGCATTCCTGCTGGCTGTAACTTTTTATAGGAGAAGGCAGACACATTATGTTTTCTACCCCTCTGCCAACAGTTCTTTGGTGATCCTTTACTCCTCAAATCAGTATGGAAATACCTGTGCTCTGGTGCACCTGCTGGAGTGGCTGGTTTGCAAAGGCAGCCTGATTATTTGAGAATAGCAACTGGAAAAAGAAAATTTCACACTACTGAGTAGGGTAGAAATAGCTTGTGAAGCAGGATTGTTATCCTCAATAAGGGGTGAGAAGTTTTTCGGTTGGTTTTTGTTTTTACAGCTCTTCTGAGTTACCTCTGACATCTCTGGAGGTGTTTTTAGGGAGCTTTTCGTGGTTGGGGTTTACTGTAATGATTTCTAGGTAGACAAGCTCAAGGAATGTGCTGCATTTTGAGTGGAGGAAGGGAAGGGAAGCTTGAACCAGGAAAAAGCAGCATTTGGCATTTGTTTCTGTGCAAGTTTCTAGCTGCCTCCTAGAAACCTACAGTGCATTGCTGGAGTCTGACAGTCTGAAGTAGCAAGGAAATAGTGCAGCCTTGCTGGGGGTGCTATTTTCAGTGCTGCTGCAACAGATGGGCCCAGTTTACTCTGTTTGGGTACACTCATTTTTCATTTGTGTCTCCAGAGCTGTGCTTCATGGTGGCTGCATCCATCCACTCTCAGATCCTCTGGCGACTCAGCTTGCCGGTGAAATTTGGGGTTGCTGTTGAGTTTACAAAGTTTCTTCTGCCAGTTCAGTGGCACCAGAGTCTTTCCCCAACATGTAAACACTCCTGTCTCCCTTTCAAGGGAAGCCCAAGCCAGCTACTGCCCTACATCCTTATAAATAATCCAGCTGCAATTTCTAAAAATGCTTTATTAAAGCTGAATCTAAAAGCTTTTATGTTTGCAATGCATCATCTTCTCTCCTTATCCCTGAAAATCAGTGCAATTATTTGGCAGAATAAAGCAGCTCACGAGGGGAGGGATGTCGCTGATCATCCCTGAGCCATGGCTGGGTGTAGTTTCAGAGCTGTGGAGCTGGGGATTGGTCATTTCCAGGGCTGAGGATTTTAGGAAGAGGTGAAACTTTATTGCAATGACAGTTAAAAAGAAATTGCTGGGCCAAGGCTTAGGTTTCTGCATTGATTGATACTTGGTAGACTCTACATCCATTTGAATCATGCTCTGAAACAAATGTGGTTCCTCTCCAGCAAAATTAATGGGATCAAGTATTGCCCCAATCTCCTACCCGAGGACAAATTACTTTTGGTGCTAGATTTCATTTTCCCAAAACTGATTTATGTGTCTTGGTAGGCTAATAACTTCTTCAGTAAGGTGTGAAATCCTTTCTCTCAAAATTGTGCTCGGCAAGCTGAAAACTTGGAAGGGAAAAGAGCAGGAATTGTTGGGTCTGTCTTGGAAATGGGGGAAAGAGGGGATCCAGGTGTTTCATTAGCTGGAATGCACCTCCTGGCACCCTTTCAGGAGTTATTCTTCTACAAATTACATGGAATAACAGAATGGTTCCCCTTGGAAAGGACCATCCAGTGCCAGCCCCTGCCATGGGCAGAGGCACCTTTCACTATCCCAGGCTGCTCCAAGCCCTGTCCAACCTGGCCTTGGGCACTGTCAGGGATCCAGGGGCAGCCACAGCTGCTCTGGGAAGGAGAAGTCGTAACTGATTTTGGTGGAAGTTTGAAGCTATGAGGTTTTCTTTCCCCCTGGTTTATGAATCTCAGTGTTAATGGTGAAACATCTCTCCTGATTGCTTCATCCTTTCCCTTGCATATTGACTTTTCCTTTCCATTTGATTTGTTGTGCTTTTTTTCCCCATTTTAATTCTTCTTTACCCTCTTCCCAATCCTCTCAAGGAGATGGAGACAGGAGAGCTGGGAGCTGTTACCCTCACTCTTCTGCTGTTGGCTGTGGCTTCATTGAGCAGGGCTGAGGGATAATTGACAGTCAGGGGCTGAGATTGGAACAGGTGAGGAATTTTCCTACAGCATCTGTTGGGTCAGGATGTCTTGATGTGCTCTGGCAACGTCAAACTTGGCTTTTTAATAAACACACAGCTCCAGAAAGCTCTTTGAGTTCTTAGTGACTCCATCTCAGCCAGTCTCTGCAGGAGTTTTTATGCCTAAATAGTGCCTCCTAAATACAATTTTTTTTTCAGAAATCTTCCTGCATAGCAGGAAGTATATTTAAATTTAAAATTGACATTCTGCAGCAATTCGTGGGCTTACCATGTCCCAGTAAAATTCTTCAAATAAGTGCCTGTGACCCCTTCTGTGACGAAAAATTAAACCCATTGGCTTCTTGAATTACTGTTCTCCCTCTCACATGCTTGTGCTGCCAAGGCCAGCTTTGACATCAAAATGCTGCTTCGAGTGTTTTATCAGCTCTGAATCCCCAAAAGGTCTGCAGAAAGTTCAGTGCTGGGGGGTACCCGAGTGTGGGAAGTCCCTTTTCCCCAGGCTGAGCTGCTTAGTGCTTTCAGTCTTGGAATCATGAGCTAATTAGGGGGCTGGAAAAACAGGAACAAGTCTTTTTCTTCTCTCCTTTTGATATCAGAAAAGGGATGCAAGAGTTGGGATCTTCCAATTCTTTTCTGCACTGGAAAAATCTGGGCTTGGAAAGGCCAGGGATGGACAGCTTGTCTCAGTTTCCTTGGAGAGCAGATTGGGAGACAGAGGGTCATTGTTTGGGGAAATCAAATACCCACATCTAGCCAGAACTGATGCAACTGTTGAAATAATGTTGCATTTCTTCTTTTCACCTGACCTGGGTGGTCTCAGTTTGAATGGAGCCTGTTTTGGGTTGGAAGTGGTGTTTTCCTAGTGGGTTTGAGTCTCTCTGTTGATTCTTCTTCTTTGAAAAATCCACCTATGAATTGTGGCATAAATAAAAGTAGATGGGTCGTTCTGTTCTGGAAAAAAAAGCCCCAACTGTTTCATTTGTCCAAGGATATTGATTCAACCTCTGGAAGTAGCTACAGAGCTGTTCTGAGCAAGAATTTAAGGTAAGCTTGGCTTATCTGTTGGAAACATAAATACAATCTGCAGATTTCCTTGTAGCTGTAGTGCTAGAACATCATGATGACTCCAGAATAATGAAAATAAGCAAACATAAAATCTAAGTGTTTGGGTTTTTTTTTCCTCTGAGCTACTTTGTTGTATCCTATAAAAAAATATTTTATTGTAGTAAATCATTCAAGAATTGGGATTGCTTCTTATTGTAAGCTGTAATCACATCAGTTGATGGGAGTTTTATACTTGATCTCAGTTTTATTCCTTGCCCTACTCAGACTGTGGTATTGAGTTTTTTGTTGCTTCACAGGGCAAGATGCTTATTTTTAGTCTTTCAAAAAGTGAGCATCAGCTTTCTCAAGTGAACTTGACTTCAGTGCCTGGAGTTTTTAAACAAATACACCAAATATCATGGCACTTCTGATTTAAAAAAAGAAAATTGTGAGAGATTGTGGAAATTGCAGATGGAAAATTCAGCTTCCAAAGGGATTTTTTTAATTGCTGTGACATAAGGATGCTCTTTATTTTAGGGCAGTTGTGAGAAATGGCTGCTTTCAGATTTCTCAGGCAGTTGCTACCGAGTGAACACTCTGGGTAAACATCCCAGCAGAATCAAGGATGGAGATTGCTTGGACAAAGCAGATAATTTAGTGTTTCTTAAGGCTCAGGCAGAGTAAACATTTATGCAGTACTAAAGCAAACCATCAGAAATGCTGTAAAAAAATCTCTTCAAGCTCTCAAGTGAATGCTGGGGGGTTTAATTTTCATTTTGGTTGGTTAAATGATACTGGCAATACTTCCCTTATCCAATACATGTTAGGAATATAAAGCTGTAATTAGGATGGGGAACCCTAGAAAGGGCAAGGATAGCTCCTTGGGGAAAGGAACACATGCAGATTTTCCGCTGCATATGGAACAGAAATTCATCCCTGGAGATGAAATGGGAACATCAGGTTTGTGTAGAGTGGAAAATATAATTTTAAATTTGAAATCAGAGTTGTTTTTCATAACCATCTCGTTGTTCAGAGCTGGAGAGGATTGGAGGATCAGTGCTGCTAGCTGGCTGCATTCTATTAACATTTGAATTTTAAACCTGTTTATTTGAAAAGGAATAAACAAAGCCATAATGCCAATCTTAATAGGAGCACAGATGAATATCAAAGGGATGCTGTTTGGATGGATTCACTGTGAGCACTGAAATTGGTGGTGTTTGCCCATAAACCAGGGTGGGGATGGATGGGCAGCCAGTGGCTTTGCCACCTCCACCATCTCTTGTGCTCCATCCCACCTCCCTTGTCCCAGGACTGGGCAAAAGTCTGAATCTGATAGGGAAAAAACCCACTGTTGAGGGATTTGTTAATGATTTTTCATTGCTTTTTTAGTGTGCTGTGAAGTCTTCAGGGCCTTCTTCCCTACCTCTTGCCTTAAAAGATACTGAGCTCCAGCCCTCAGAATTATCTGCTGAATATTTGATGTGATTTCCCTCCCTCCTCCTCTGTTCCCATCCCAAACTGTGCATCCCTCCATTGTGGAATCCTGACCTGCAGCAAGTGGCACTGATCTATCCAGCTCTGCAGTGGGAATGGCCTAACACACCACACACCTGAGAGGTGTTTGCACAGACAGGTCCCAGGATCCTCATTTTTGGAAGTGAATGGTTTAGCAGAATGGTGTGGTGGCATCCTGTGTTGCAGAAGCAAATAGAAAACAACAGTTGTGGCTTTATTTTTGTATTCTGTGGTTATTCACTACCTGGGAATATGTGAGTAGAATGGGGAATAAAAGGAAAAATTAGGCTGCTGCTCCTCTGCTCTGTGGTTTTTTTGGGAATTCCTTTACCATTCTGTTCCCAATTCTAAGGCTGACCTTGTGAATGAAAAAATTGCATTTGCCTCAGAAATGAAACCTTTATTTCACAAGAACACACAGCAGATTTTCTTTTCCAAGGCAGCATTTACCCTTTGCCTTCAATCCTGTGAGCCACCAAAATTGCTTTGCCTCCTGCAGCTGGTGTGTGATGAGGTGGCGTTTCTGTGGTTCCTTTTCTTCTCTTGTAATTATGTTTAGATTTGTAGCTCTGCTTTCCCATTTGTCTCTGTTCTGTTGGACATGTAATGGGGTATGGATTGTATTTTATAAGTTTTGACACTTTGAAATTTGTCCTGTACTTACAGTTGCATATAAATGTTTTGCTCCAGGCTAGCTAAAAAAAGGGATTGAAGAGCAGTAGGGTTTTCTTAGGAAAATTTAAATGTGTGGGTTGGGTTTTGTTTGATAGGTTTTCTTGTTATTTGGCTAAATTTGCCTTTTAAAATGCAGCTGTGACTTTGCTTCTGGCCAAATGCCTCTTACCTGCTGTAGTTGTTTATCAGGTCTGCCTGCCATCTTGCATGCCTTGGAAATTGAGAGATGGGCTGCAGATATTTCATGGAATTATGGAACGGTTTGGGTTGGGGACCTTTCAGATCATCGAGTTCCAACCCTTTGCCGGGCAGGGACACCTTCCCTAAACCAGGTTGCTCCAGGACTCATCCAGCCTGGCTTTGAACATTTGCAGGGATGTGGAGTCCACAGTCCCGCAGTCAAGCTGCGATTCCCTCTTGCTGAGGGTTTTGGGGAAAGGCTGAGGAATTGGAATAACGCTGACAAGCGGTTGGATGTGACAGCCAGGTGTGTGCCAATAGCTAACACTCACAGGTATTTAACCTGTTTGTTAGGCAGATTATGTGCCTCTTTCAGAACAGGTAATAAACACCCGTGAGTTATTCTGTGAAGCCTTTCCTCTTTAGGACAGGCAGCACTTGGAAGCTCGGTTGTTTTGCTAAAGCAGCGCTCTCACCCCGCAGGATGTTCCGGCTGCGCTTCCTGCCCGCGGCCGCGGGGCTGGCGGCGGTGGCGCGGCGTTACCGTGGGACGGCCCCGCACCTCGGCTCCCGGCGTAGGCTCCTGGTGGCGGCGTTCCTCGGGACCTCCGCGGCCACAGCGAGCGCCAGATTCCTTTGGCAGAGGTAATAGATGGATTTCTAATGTCTTTCCTGTTCCTGGTAAGTACCTGCGGCGCTCCTGCTTGTCCTGCTGCTGCTGCATGGAAGGAAGGTTGGTGAAGGGCTTGGAACACAAGAACTGTGAGGAAGCACTGAGGGAGCTGGGGGTGTTCAGCTTGGAGAAAAGGAGACTCAGGGGTGACCTTATCACTCTCTACAGCTCCTGAAAGGTGCCTGTGCTCAGCTGGGGTTGGTCTCTTTCTCCTGACAGCACTGACAGAGGACACAGTCCCAAGCTGCACCAAGGGAAATATAGGTTGGATATTAGGAAAAAGTTTTTTACAGGAAGGGTGATAAAGAACTGGAATGGTCTGCCAGGGGAGGTGGTGGAGTCACCATCCCTGGATGTGTTTAAAACAGACTGGATGTGGCACTGGGAGCCAGGGTTTAGTTGAGGGGTTAAGGCTGGGTTGGCTCAGTCTTGGAGGTCTCTTCCAACCCAACCCAGTGACTCTGTGAATGGCTGTGGGTGATTCCCTGAGGAGCTGCTTTGCTGCTGGCAGTGCTCAGGGATGCAGCAGAGCTCGGGGTGAGGCGTTGTCTCACAGGGCTCTTTCATGTGGTTTCCTGCCTGCCTGGTGGTTTGTGGTGGTGTGAAGACAGAAATCATCACTTTCACAGCTTGTGATTGAAACAGCACATCTGGGTGGGGTTTGCGCCCCTCTTTTTTTTTTTGCGTAGTCTGCTGGCTGCTTGATGTATAAAATGCAGCAGAGGAGCAGAAGTGGACAGTTTGGGTGGGAAGGTAGCACACACAGGATTTATATGCATTTTCAGGGTCAGAGCCTTAGGACACCTCATGGGTTCGGAGGCTCAAAGCTCTTTCCTGTAACTGAGCTGAAAAGGGATGTTTGGGCTTTCCTGAGGTGACTCTCACTGAGCCCTGGGGCTGTGCCATGTTTGAAGTAAAACAGGGACTCCCTTCTTTTCCATCGAGTGGGAGCAGTGTGGCACCAGCAGTCACTCGAGCACATGACTGCAATTAGACTCTAAAAATAAAGTATTTGCTGAAAGCCTGTGTTCTTTTCATTCTAATACTCAAATGATTTGTTGCTGGCTTTCTGCTCACCTGTGGCTAGAAGGCCTTAGTTTTAATGCAGTGGGAGAAAGGTGATGGGAATTGTTCTGGCTGGTCCTTTGAGCTGTCAAAGCTGGCTCTCTGCAAAGAGGAGCTGCTTAGTGGAGAAAGAACACTGTGATCCAGCACAGTGTCATTTTGTGCTGCATTTTGGTAATGATCTGCACTGATGCAGTCAGTGCCTCTGAGGGAATGGCCAGGATAACTCCCCTTTTCCAGCAGGGAAGAGTGGGGTTTTTCCACTTCAAACCTTATCCTCAACATGATCAGAAAGTCAGTAGGACATCATGTCCTATGTAAAGCTGTCCCAGAGACAGAGTTGATGTCTCCCTTCTGTAGCAGGTTCCTCTGCATTTAAAACTAGCTAAATTTTCGAGTGCTGGTGTTGCTTTTATCAGGAGGATGGTGCTTGTGCTATGTGGTCAGCGAGAGATTTTTGGCTCCTGGAGTACTTTGCTGTTCCTTGGAGGCCCTTGGGCAACTTTCTCTGCTGAGAGCACTGATAGAAATCAGTCAGTGAGACACAGCTCTCATCATTCTGGAGAAGCTGACTTGCTGTTATTACTTGTTTTGCCTTTCCTTGCTCTGTCTCCTTCATCTTTTATAAATTTATAAAGCACTAAATAGAATTGTACAGACTTTCAAGTATTCCTTTCCTATCTGAGCCATGAAATAAATCCTCAATGTCAGCAACTGTAAAATAAAAGTGCACCCAAGCTTACAATATTAATTTAATTACTTGGCATAAAGCTGCTGAATAAAACAAGGAACAAAACTGATATGTTTGATGTAGAAAATTCTTCATACTGACATCTGTGGAAGTTTCAAATGGACTTTCAAGTGGGCATTTTAGCCTTGTTTAAAGAAATAAGGGATGAAATTTAAGTTTCCTTTGTCTTTCTGACAATGGATATTAGGTGATCAGTAGAGTTTGAGAGTAGGTGAATAGAAAATGTTTGTAATGACATCCTCAGTTACTCAGGCAAGTGTGTCCCAAGTTAGTACAGGAAGTAGCAGTAAGTATAATTAATTAGTTCTAAGACATAAATATGTAAATATTTCTTTACGTTAAGGCACTGAAGATGTAACAAGCCAGATCAAGAAGCAATTGGAAATTTTAAGTTTCTTGGGCTAGATAAGTAGAAGATGATGGTGTGAAGAAAGGAATTTGCAGGTGCAGTCTGAAACCAGCGTATTTCAGGTGGATTCTGTAGGGTGTGCTCTGAGCAGCAGCAGAAGCAAGCGCTGGGGTAAGGAAGCTCACACAAAGTCAGAGAAGAAATCAAGGAGTGAAAAGATAGATATGGAAAAATCCTGTGGTTGTATGATGCAAGGTAGACTTAATTGTGTCTTCCTAAGATGGGAGGTGGGTTGGTGGGATCTTTCTTTGGTCCATTGCAGGTAAGTGCTGGTCTTGTTGCCTTCCCTGCCCTCTGGGAAGTCCTGCTGCCTGCTTTTGGGGAATGTATCTCCTTTAAATTTTTATACAACAGGAGTAGCTCATGCTGCTCAGTTTTCCTGTGGCAAGGAGTACTTGAGCAGTGCAAATAGCTGAGCTTAGAAGACTAATGAAGTTTACCCTTTCTCAGCAATAACTTAAACTCTGAGGATTTCCAGCTGGCAAGAGAAGCAATTAAGTATCTGGGCATTGGCATAATGAACTGAATTAATTGAAATTAATCTTGGTGCAATCACTGGCTACTCTAAATGAGGCACTAATATATGAGAAGTACTAAACCTCCCAGTTTGTAAAAATAATCTGTTACTGATCCTGGTGTAAAACTTGTGCTTTCTTTTTCCAGATATCCATTTGAAATGGCTGTAGATCTGTTCTTCTTGTCACAACCCTTTTTGGCTGAATCTGTGGGCCTCTGAAAGCACTTAAATTGGCAATTTGGTGCTGAAGCTTGTTAATCAGTCTAACATGGAGTGAAGTAAGGGAGCAAAGGTACCTTTGGGGGCACAGAGTGACCTCTGTAAGCAGAGTCTTACCAGTGCTCTTCCTGACACACTGAAAATTCTTAGTTAATGATCTTTTTCTTATCCTGTGAATAAATTAGTGGTAAGAATAAGGGAAGACACCTGTGTTGCTCTGGAAATTGCTGCCTCAGACATGGATCTTGTTGGAGCCAGTCCAGGAGAGGCCATGGAGCTGCTCCCAGGGCTGGAGCCCCTCTGCTCCAGAGCCAGGCTGGGAGAGCTCACCTGCAGATTGGGGTGGGGAACTTGGAGCCCTTTCCAGTGCTTAACAGGGCTCTAGGAGAGCTGGGGACAAGGACTTGGGAATGGCTTCCCACTGCCAGAGGACAGGATTAGTTTGGATATTGGGAAAGAATTGCTCTCTTTGGGGGTGGGGTGGCCCTGGCACAGGGTGCCCAGAGAAGCTGCGGCTGCCTGGAGGTGTCCAAGGCCAGGCTGGACAGGGCTTGGAGCAGTCTGGGCTAGTGGGAGGTGTCCCTGCCCGTGGCAGGGGGTGGCACTGGAGGGGCTTTAAGGTTCCTTCCAAATCAAACTGTTTTGGGATTCTGTAACTCTGTCTAAGAGTGCACTGATTTTTTGCACCAATGTCCCAGGGGCTTTAGAGTAATTTGCTTAGAATTCATTTTTAATGGGAGAATTGCTGGAAATATCTTATGCCAGCTGAAACAGAGACTTCAAAAATCTCTCTTGTAGTAAAACAAAGGAAACCACATAAATCATAGTCAAGAGGGGAGAAACCTGTTTTATAGCTATAGATCTGTCAGGTACAACTTAACCTAATGTATGGGAGAAAAGATGAAAAATTGGAGGTATTATTCATGTGAGTTTATTTTTAGAGTTCTCATGCATTTACATCTTGGGGGGATGGAGTGAGCTGATCTTTAAGGTCCCTTCCAACCCAAACCATTTTGTGATTCTATGCTTTTTTAAATTCTTTGTGAGAGGTGATACACTCTAGAGACTCTGCTTGGGATTGCTGTGCTGAGGATTTTTTCCTAAGACTTCAAGACACATTGGTCTGGGAGTGGTGTCTTGAAAGAACACTGTGTTCTCTCCAGTGGCTTTTGGCTGAGTACTGGGGGCTTTTTTCCATGAACAATGGGGAAGGAAAGGATCAGATCCTGGGGGCACAGCCCTTACCCCACTGTGGTGAGCTCTGTTTACAAATGAAAGCAGCATCTTCTGGATTAAGAAATACCTGATTTATAGCTCACAGTGATATTGGGGTAATGTCAGGACACCACAGCATTAGGATGACTGCCTTTGTGAAGTTCTTGCCACAAGTTCATTGTGCCAATTTATGTTGGTGTATGTGAGACATGAGGTGGGAAGCAAAGTATTAAAGAGCCCTGTGAGTGTGGCAACACCCTGAAAAATTGGGTTGTGGCTCTTCATCCTCTCTGGTGAATTCCTTATTAAAGTTTCAGGTAACTAATTTAGGTGCTGAATATGTTTGAGCTAAGGATGAGCCAGAGCTCCTTGCTGAAAGTTCTCTGGAGGTTGCCTGTGTTTATGGAAGTCGTGTCCTGACTTGCTTTTGCATTACAGCATGAAAGCCCTGAAGTCTTAAGTGGCTTTTAAACCTCACTGGGATGTCCCCAGATGTTTACATACAGGGAGAATGGCAACTCTTAGTCAGCTGAGGAACACGTGTGTCAGGCAGGATTCCTTCCTCCTGCCTCTGGTTTGCTGACAGCATCTTTGCTGACTCCTGAGTGCCCATCTCTTACATTTCCTTCTGAGACTGAGCAATAGCTGATAGCTGAATACTTTGCTGCTGCCTTCAGGATTAGAATAACTGAGCACTGTTATCTCTGGCACAAAGTTTTGTGATTTTTTTTTCATGCTGTTCTGCTTCTGTCATTCAAAGAAGAAAAATACTTTCAAGTGAGGGGTTGTGATTCATTGGTAGACCTGCAACTTGGAGTGTTGTGCCAATGCCCAGTGTGAGTCCCAGCATCCTTCCTGCATGTATATCCTATGGTTGCATGTTTGTCTGTCTTAAAGAATGATTCCCTAAGAGAGAATGTATCATTGCAGGCCTCTGGTAGCTCAGTGTTTTGGGGGAAGATGAGGACTCTAATCTTACACTTGATTGTTGGCTTTCTCCAAGGATTCAAAGGAGATATTGCTAAGTGGGTGGGAAGTAGTCTTTTATTCAAATTCAGTTCACTGGAGGGAAAAAAAGTCTGAAGAGATCAGAATGGTTGAAGCATGGCAGTAGGGTTCAGCATCCAGGGCAGGCACACTCTGTGGGGAAAGGCTGGTGGCTGGTCTTGGCACACAGTGAAGGGAGGCTTTGTATTTTCATTTCCTTTTTTGTGCAGAAGCTGCAGCACCAGGAATTTCATTGGAAAGTCAGCCTCATCAAACAGGGGAGGAGAAGAGAGAGTCTTCACTTGCTGAGGGAATTCCAGCAGGGTGGATATTTCTGGAGCTATGAGCTTTCTTTTTCTCCAGCCATACTCTGACATCTGCACTGAAAGATTTTTTTTTTTTGTGTGATCTAGGTATGGAGGTTGCAGTTGTTGGAAGCCAAGGATTTCAGCAGAGGGTGGTAAAATACACAGAGAAGGTGCACGTAGAGAGCTGCTCCTTCAGTGGTTAATTCAGGAACAGCTGTTAAAACCTTGCTTGAGAAGCAGCCTACAGACTCTGCCTTTCTCCTCAGCTCCTTTTCCTGGATGCTGATCTGACTGTGGAGCAGAGTTAATTACCTGAATAAACCAGAGGGAGGAAAAAGCTGACTGTATTCAAACAGCCTCCGTCTGTATCGCTGGAGCAACTGATTTGACAGCCTGATGGATTGAAGGAATGCGTGGGATCTGCTGAAAAAGTTTGATTTTTCAATTTCATCTATCTCTTCCCTGGTCTGCTAGCTGTCAGTCAAGCATTACAGGAGGAAATCTCTCCTGATACAGCTATTCTCCAGCATGTTTCCTATGGAACACCTTAGTTGTGGAGATAAGCAATTGATTTCCTATTGCTTTTCTGTCCCTTTTCCCAAGAGGTTCCCTCAGAGCTACTAAAGATGGGTGTCCTGCCTGCACAAGGGCTTTCCATGTCAGTGCTGCTGGTGTAGCCTCAGCTGGCAGCTGCATTTTTCAGCCAAACCCACAGCTCCTCAAGGGTGTGCCAGTGCTGATTAAACTTTCAGGAAAGGCTTCAGGACAGGTGCCAGCATGGACTTCATGCTCTCCAAGAGAGATCAGCTGCAGGACTGTTCTGGGGAAAGAGTTTCCCTACCTTAAGATACTTGTGGAGGACCCAGGTTTGGATCCTGTCTCTTAAAGTTTGGTTCAGTGGAGACCATAAAGGTGGTGCTTTGCTGTAAGACTCACAAATACATACTGGCAAATTGAGACTCGGGGCCTTTTCAGAACAGGAGGTGTGTAAAACTCCATTTTAATATGAAAAGGCAGGATTAATACTGCTCTTCACTGAACACTTGTGTATTTTATTACATCAGACCCCTGTAATGGAGCTGTGTTCTGTCCCAGTGTGGACTAGAAACCTCAGAATCCCTGTCTGAGCTGATCCCTTCCAACCCAAACCATTCCATAAATGATGAAGTGTCTTCTTCCCACCAGTACTGTGGACGTTTGCAGTTCTTTAGCCCATTCCCATCTGTCTTGTACTGTGCTGTCAGTGAATTATTGGATGCTGATAAGGAGAGAGTTGTCTTTTATTTTGGTAGCATTTAATTTAATTGATGGATCACTTACTCTCATTTCTCCTTCTTGGAAGCTGATGTGCTGAGATTGCTGCAAGCTGTGGAAGGTGCCCCTGCCCATGGCAGGGGGTTGGAATGAGAGGATCTTTAAGGCCTCTTCCAACCCAAACCATTCCATGATTCTGTGATTCCTGGGGAGACAGACACAGACTCTCTTCTGTTAGTATAACATAGCACATCTGTGTTTTCCTGGAAACTGGTAGGATGAAGTATGTGTAGCCTTTTGTTTAGAACTTGGGAGACTTCAAAAATCTTGGTTTGTTTCTGTTTCTCTCCCAAGGCAGCCCTTTTAAAACAAACTCACACAGCTGTAAATGACCACATTCATAGCTCCAGGCAGTACCAGAGTGGCCAAGGAGCAGCACCTGTGTGTAAGCTCCATACCCTGTGATTAGTCCAAAATAAATCCCCAGGAATGCAAAGTAAAGGCAGATTTACTTAAAGTATGGGCAGGCTGGGATGTTTCCCTGAGCTGTTTGAGTCCTTTAGAAAGAGAAATAATTTGTCAATCTGTTGGCTTTGTTGCTTGCGACACGTTAAGGGATCCTCAGAGATTACCATTGCACTGATGTTAATGTGGTCTGAGCTCTGTCTGATTCTAAACTGCTTTACAAGTAAAGCATGGGAAAGCCAGAGCATTGTTGGGCTTAGGGATTTATCCTGCTTTTTATTTAATCATCCCATTGCCAGTTGCAGTTCTGCGAGTTGCTCCTGATTCCGAGTGATTTGAAGTGTTGAGTCTTGGTCTATGAACAGAGTTGACTGAAGATCTTTGTATTTGAACAGCAAGGGGAAAGGGGCCCTGGGCTCTGCCAGAGTTTTATTTGCACCTTGAGGACAAACAACTCCAGTTTTGTTGTCACAAATCCTGCAGCACTGGTGTTTAGAAGAGTCATTGGTGGAAGAAGGGGATAAAACAGCTTGTCAGCTGCTGAAGATAGAAAATAAATCAGCTGAGCTGAAACAAAAAGGTTGTTCATCCTGAATCCTGCAGTGCTGATGGTAAAACACATTTCTGTCACTTAATACATCTTTTTGGGGAAGCAGAGGTGGAATTTAGTGCTAGAGGAGGTATGATATGCCTTTCTCACAGTGTTTCTTGCATGTCTAGTTTTTGGGAGAGGGTGTCATAATTCACTGAGTGATTTGGACTGGGAAAACTTACTGTGGCCATTAGTCTGGGTTTTGATGTGGGGTGGAAATTTGATTACAGCAGGGGAAAGCACGCTGAATTCCAGGGGGATTGGTCACTTCTTGCTTTTGCTTTGCAGCCCTCCCCACTGAACTGTAACCAGTGCTGCACTCAGGTGCAGCCTGGCAGGACCGTTTTGTGGCACCCCTCAGTCACTTCCTAAACGGGTGTTTTCTTTTCCCTGGTACAGGGCCTATGCAGAAGACTCTGTCAGACATGGCCCGAGGGCAGAGCCAGGGGAGAAGATGAAGCACGAGGAGGAGGAGGAGAGCAGCAGCAGCGAGGGCAGGAGGGCAGTGGCGGCGGGCGATGAGGAGGCGCCGCCGGAAGGGAAGAAGAAGAAGCGCTCCGGGTTCAGGGACCGCAAGGTACCAAACCTGGGCATCTTGCAAGAGGGAAAACTTGCCCTGTACCTGTCTTTGTTTTCTGAGGGACCTCACTCTTTCGGGAGCCTACTTTCTCAGCATGTTGCCATGAGTTTCTGCAGGCTGAAATTTGTGTATTTGGAAAGCACAGAACACTGATCCTATGAAATGGAGACCTCTTTTCCCACCTCCACTTACGTGTCCAAGATAATCAAGGTTCCTGCACTGATGGCTGTGAGGATGGTGCATAGAAAGCAGGGAATTGGTGCCAAAGCTTTTAAACCATCTGGGATATTCAGCATGTGTGTCTCTGAGTCCATCCTTTTGCCTGTGAATATACACAGTGCATGTAGGAAGAAGTAGAGGGAGAATGTGGAAGGGAGGGTTGTAGGAAAGGTGTACGTTAATTCTTCATTTAATTATTCTGTGCAAATGTACTTGTTGAAATACAGGCTCAGTCCCCCTTCTTGGTTAGCCCTGGCTCTCTCTTGATGCTTCTGGCTATTTCATTTTCAGATCAAACACATTTTCAAGAGGAGGAAAACTTGAGTAATAAACTGTCTTGTTGGCTTGTGACCTTTCTTCACTCTTGGGGAGTTCCAGGAGCTTTGGGCACCTCAGAACTGACAAGCTTGGCACTATCTGAAACCACTGTTATTAAAGGATGTGTAATTTGATCTGACAGAGTCCTCTAACTGGGAGCTGGCAGACAGCAGTATTTTATTTTTTAAGCCCATCTGGATGTCAGTTTTATAGGGCTTTGTTGGATGATGTAATATCTTTGCAGCACCAAAGAGGGGAAAGGAATTGTGAAGAGTATCTACTCCCATTTTGTTATGACTTGCTTCTGATATTTATTTTTAAGCCTGTATTCTGGAGGGTGCATCTCATTAGCTGTTAAATTGTGGGTAGTCATATATAGTGGCTTAGCAGCTTCTCATGAAAAATTAAGAGCTGTTTCCTTTAGAGCTGCTGAATCATTTTGGTTCCTGGTCAGAAAAGATTACACAACTTGAGATTTCAAGTGCCCCGTGGTATTTGGGGCTCCAGACTCTCTCCTGTTGTGACATGTTGGTGGCAGCTCAGTGAGGTAGTAAGATACTGTGCTGAGATATTCAAAATTGTCCAGGAATGTGGGTTCTTGGAAGCTGCTAGTTTTCATGGCAGCTGGCTGTCAGGTGCTCTGACAACTTCAGCTCTTGCCAGTACCACTCAAGAAAAGCAGGTTAATGGTTTTTTCCAGTGTTAGCAGATGGAGGCAGGTTACAAAGATCAAACCACAGTCCACCTCCACCCACACTCTCACTTTTGAATACAGTGAGTGTAAAGATTGATTTTTGTCTGACGTGGCTGCTGGCTGGGGAAGCCAGAGGAAGTTTTTTACATGCAGGAACTAGTGTTCTGGTTGTTTGAGATGTGCCTGTGTTGACCAGCTCTTTCCTTCCCAAACTAGGCAGGGAAGAATATGACCATGATTTCCAAATAAGACACAAGCCAGGTGTGCCCAAAAGATGGGAATAGTGTGTGGCCTGGATCCCTTCTCATCCCAGTGTGCCTTCTCCAACGGCAGGAGCTCAGGAGCAGCGATTTCCCTGGGGACAGCCCTCATCATCTTTGTGCCAACACAAACCTTTTCTCTGCAGCCTCCAGACAGAATGTACCTTGTGTGGCCTGAATGCCAATGTTGCAAAAGCTCCTTGAAACGCAGGATGTGCCAGGTATTGTCCCAGGTGCCTGCCGTTTGAGCAGCAGTTCTGCAGTGAGTCACCCCGGGAGCCCTTTGAATGTGGCCAGCTCAGATGACAGGGGAAGGTGTGCCCTGCTCCTGACTCAAAATTAGGGCTGCTCCCAGGATGTGCTGCTCCCCTAATTGTGTAGCACCTTGGGGATTCTTCTACAAACCACCACCCACGGTAAAAACTCTTCCCAGCTCTTCCCATAATTAATTGAAAATAGCGTGGGATTTTCCTTGCGAAAAAATTAAGCCTAATTGGAAGTGTTTAACACTTGTTTGTTATCCTAATGTTCCTTTTAATGAAGGTGATGATTAGTGGTGAAGCAGTAAATTGAGTTTGACATTGCTGTTTTAGATAGTGATCCAGTGAGAGGGGGAAGGTGAAACATAAAGCACTCTCAGGTGTTGGGATTGTGTGTGGATCGTTCCCAGGCAGGTGTCTGTGCAGTGTGGAGGTCCTGGCTATGTAGGGCAGAAAAGGAAAAAAAATTACTTGAGTGCCTCAATATAGTTTGAAGGCTAATGAGCTGTAATACAGGATGGGGGCGGGCTGATGTGTTAATTAACTTGCTAAAAGTGTTTTCATGCAGCAGTAGGGCTGACTTATCAAGATGTACTGGCAGTGTTTGGGTCCTGCAGGTATCTTGCCTTGGGATGTTCCTCGTGCTGAGCCTTCATTTGGGTGTGTGTCGCAGGAGGAAGCACGAAGAAAATGAGTCCTAATTAATTTACCCTGTAAAAATGTGTGCTGCTGCATAGTCAGGGAGGCCCTGGTGATGCTCTGTGCCTTGAGATGTTAATTTAGAGCTTTATTTCATGTCAGCATAGGATTTAGGTTTTTTTTTTATTTTTTTTTTAACCTGAGGCTTAGCATAGACATTAACAGTCTCAGCAGCACCTTCACTCTTGTAGAGCAACAGGGATTACTTACTTGTCCTTCTCCTCAAGTATGTACTCTGCTAATAAATGCAAAAAAGGGATTTTTCCCTTTGGGTCATATCATCTTTCTGAAGGTGCCTGATTACATGAAGCTGCATTTCTGGAGGCAGGATGAGAATTTTGCCTGGTCTTCCTTGCATCAAGAACTGCTTTGTATTAGGGAAAGGTGAGAGGTCAGGAGACACTTGTCTGGCATGATTTTCAGTCCAGGTGGCTTTGAAGCAGTGCAGAAACCCCTCACAAATGGTTATCTGCACCCAAATACATGGCCCCTTAACTCCACGTTTGTGTCAGGCCACCCTTGTCAGCACCCACTTGATGTTCAGCACCCAGTCAAAATAAGTGAGGTTTTCCCCCTTTGCAGCATCTTGGCTGCTCCCTTCTTGACCTGGCTTCGTGTTGCACCCAGCCTTGCAGTCAGAGGGATGGGCTGCAACATTTGTCAGTTTTTGCCAGCTGATTAGCTCATTACCAAGAATGATGTAATTGTGAGTTCAGCTGCAGGCAAAAGGGAAGAAGTGTGGCTACATTTGCTCTCTCCTTGTAGGGAAGAAGTAAGATTTCAGTTGTGATGAAAGCAGCCTATGAGATGCTAAAAAGCAGTTTAGATTCTACTCTTTTGGTCCAGACTGCATTTCTGTGCTGAAAGATGAGACAGGAGATGTGGTTTTGAGCCCATGTTGTTAGTAAGCTGTTGTTGCTGTGGTAGTAATACTCTAAATAGTCTAAACATTAAGAGAAAAGCACCTGAAAGCAAGAAGTCTGAGAGCAGCATCTTAGCAGGGGCCTAAAATACATGGAGAGGGAAGAGCCATTGTGGATACTAAGTCAAGTGGGGTAACATGAAACGTGGTTTTACTGGCAGAATGTCAGGGCTCCTGTCTCAGGTGCAGCAGTGGGGTTGTTGAGTTGTGCCCAGCTGGGTTGAGGGAAAGCAATTGATAGTGCTTTGCAATAAAATTTTCCACAGGCTTGGAATATTTGGTTAATGAGGTTTTTTTAGCTAGAAAGCAGGCTGTGTTGAAGGGTTGCCATGGATGGAGGGAGCTGGTTGTGCTCTGTGGTGTCTGCTCTTGGCTCCAGTCTGGGGTTTCATACTGTCCTTGTTTTATTTGTCTTCCTTGAAGGTAAAATACTGAGCTGTTTCTGGCTGATTAAGCTGGGTGGGGTGTTATTCATGAGATCAGGTCAGGCAGGAGTGAGATATGACCTGCACCCACAAGTGAAAAGATCACTTTGGCATAAGGAGCTGCCTCCTGCCAGGTGGGAGCAGTAGACAAAGCCAGAAAGAGGTGGAAAAGTGGGTGTCATCTTTTACTTGGAGCTTGGCGGTAAAGCGATTTTCCTCATTCCAATGCCCTTAGCTGTGCAGAACCTTGTGGACTGAAGCAATAAAAGTGGGATTAGGTTTGTTGATTAGAAGTGCAAAGAGCCTGGGGAAAAAAAACTTTCTCCTGCAGGAGGGAGGGAACTGCCTGTAGTGGTTGATGCAAGGACATGTGAATTCTGGAAGAGCTGTGGCAATGCAGAGAGGACTGGGGAGAATGCTTTAGATATTTTCATTCTAGGTAATGTCATCTGGGACAAATAAAGAGGAGAGAGGCTTTGCTTTACCAAGGCCTGGCTTGGGGGATGTGAAACATTTGGCTCTCTTTCATGCTAGAAGTAAGAAAAACTGGAGGGTGTTTTCTGTCTGATAAACATCAGGCTGAGGAAGTTGTTCAGGAATTTAAGGACAAGGCTGAAGCAGGACCAAAGCCAGGAATGATCTACAGCTGCCTTGGCAGTACCCTTGATCTTGCCTGTTCTCTTGCAGCACATCGTCGGTGGGGATTTTTTCCTCCTGTGGCTCTTGGCCAGCTGCAGGTTTCAAGTACATTATGGACTGTTAAACATGGCATATAATGCAGGACTGAAAAGCTGAAGTAAGGAGGAAAGTTTTCTGTGCTAATACATGATGAAGTGTAGGTGTCTGTGCCTTTTTCCACCCTTGTGGCCTTGTGTTGGGATTTTGTTTAGAAAAGCTGTCTCTTGTCTTTGATTAATTCCAGCTGTTTGGGGGGAAACTGATTCTAGGTACCAAAAAAAAAATATCACTGCTGGCAGAGTTAGGAAGAAGCAGATTGGTGAGGAGGACTGAGTTTCTGGGGAATTCTGCCAGTGTGATAGAAAAGAGGAAAAAATGAGCTTGGGTGACTGAGCAACCAGCTGCGGCTCCAAGTGATTTTTTCCAAGACTCTGCTTGAAAGTAAAGGTTTCTCCCAGCTTTCCAAGACTTTTCTTTTGCCTCATATATTAATCACAAATCAAACCCTTCAACACTGTGGTTAAAATATTGGGCTGCTTTAGGTAATTTAAATTCACAAATGTGATGCCAGTTTGTTTTCTTATGCTCGTGTTTTTAAAGCACCTTCAGGGATTTTGTGCATTTGTTTTTCTTCTGCCAGCATGAAGAGTCTAAATTTATTCATAATAAAGATTTTTAGTGTTTGTTCTTAATCCTGGGACATCAGCAGCTATGTCCAGTCTTCCTGGGTGTTGAAAGGGTTTTTGAAAGGAATAATGCCAAAAAAGTCCAGAGTTGTGTTGCTGCACACAACTTGTCCTGAGGCAAATCTCTTTGAGGACTGACAGTCAGTGTGGGGCAGGGACAGTGCGCCTCTAATGCTGGCTGAATTTCATTTCCAGGTGATGGAATATGAAAACAGGATCAGAGCCTACTCCACCCCAGACAAAATCTTCAGATACTTTGCCACGCTGAAGGTCATCAACGAGCACGGCGAGTCCGAGGTGTTCATGACCCCGCAGGACTTTGTGAGATCCATCACCCCCAACGAGAAGCAGCCAGAGAGTGAGTGCTGGGTGGGTGCTGATCAGGGGAGCTGGTACTCCCCAGGCTCTGCTCACCTGCTCTGTGAACTTCCCAGTTCTAATTGCCAGGGCTGGGAAGCATCTCCTCAAGGTCTCCTGCTCCAAGCCCAAATTTAGCCTGAGTCCTTTCATGTTTTCCAAAATGCTGTTGCAGTGTAGTGGAGCTGGCTGGTGGGAGCCCCTGAAGGGCAGATGGGATGCCTTTCTCCTGTATTTAACAAGGAAATATTACCTTTAACTGAAGCACTTCCTAAACCTACAAAAGGAGGTTGCTTTGGCAAGGAAAACATCAGCAGTAAAGGCTGGAGTCAATGATCTTAGGGGTCTTTTCCAACCTAAATGGTTCCAAAGGGGTTGAGGCAGCCCCATGTGATGCTGCTGGTCAAGGTAGGGCTCATCCCTGCCATCTTCAAATTCCCTGTGGGTTGCAGACAAACACATCACTTGTGGTACCTGGGGGAGGTTGGCAATCAAAAAGTGGGAGAGAGACACTTGCTCTTGTCTGGAAAACTGACCTGAATATTTGGTGTTGGTGGGGTAGCAGGAGGCTGCATTTTAGATATTTTTGTCTCCATTTCATGTTTGGGGGTCTCCATTTAGAGATTGATTTTGTCTCCATTTTAGAGATTGATGTTTGGGATGTTTCATGTTTCTTGGCCTCCTACATTGTATCTCAGAGAACGAAACAGGCTTTTGTCAAATTAAAACTTCACTTGTCTCTGCAGACATTAATGAAGAACTTCAGCCCCCAAATGTTAAATATTTGAGTGTGGGGTTTATGTCCAAATTGAGAGACTGTTTTGATGTCTTAGATGACAGCTGCTAAATAAATACTGTGTACCCTTGTGCTTCGAAAATAACAATATGAAGTGTGTGCAGGAGGGAAGAAAAAATAATCCTGGCATTAGTGTTTAAAGCATGTAGGTGAATTGATATTTAGGTTTCCATCCCAATTCCCATTTTCCCTGGAAATGGCTGTAGTTTCCATGTGAATTAATGACTGTAGGTTACTATCTTATACCATCTTATCTATCTCAAACTCTTTGAATTGGTACTTGGAAAAGCAGTAGCATCTGCCTGGAAGCTTAAAACTGAAAACATCCTGTTTTTCATTTCAACACATCTGATTCTTCTTTTAGTTCTTCCACGTGCTTGGTGCATTTTAGGGTGTGTACAGCAAATAGGTGAAAGAATGCTGAGCAAACACCTCACTCGGAGACAAGCAGAGGTGACTAATGGGAAATAATAATTCATCAGTCTTGGCCACTCAATTCCCATTGTATTCCCGTTGTTATCCTGGCTGTTGAAGTGGCCCCATGAAGCCATGGCTCCTGCAAATGCTGCCAGTCAGTGACACACAGCAGCTTGTAAGGGAAGAAAGTGGTCTTAGGTGCTTTTAGCAAGTGGAATGGGATGGAAGCTGAGCTTGGGCTGCCCATCAGCAGGCAGAGCAGGAAGGTAGGCATCTTGGATTTTGTTGAGTTGAAAGATCTGTCTTCAGAACACTTAGGGAAATTTTGTAGATTTGCTTCTAGATGGAGCTACTCCAGGGTGGTTGTTCCTTACCAGCTCTGCACATCATCACAATCACAGTAAATGGGGTTTTTTAACACATAATGAACAGTAGAAGAGTACAACACTTATTGCTGCAATAAAGTCAAACCAGCCATAACCTTGTTCTGAAACGTTTTTAAAGCTGGTAGTAAAAAATGAAAAGGAAGATAGGTCTGGTTTTCAGACCAGAAATTGAAAACAAAGAGTGCTACCTGCTGGCCAGATGAGTTCTGTACTTCACACCCTGCTGGTGCTTTTGACTCATAGGATAATTTAGGTTGCAGGTTAGTTGGGAAATACTGGGGCTGCTTTCATCCTGAGTCACGACTTGGGTGTGCCCTCCGCTGGGGCTGGGGCATCCTGCCTTCATCCCAAGGCCTTCCCTGGGGTTCTGATGTAGCCTGGAGTGTTCCTGGGAAACCTCTTGGAGGTAATCCTTCAGTGTGCTCAAGCTGCAGGTCATAATTTCAGGGAGTAACTTCTTGTAAATGCCTCTGCTGTTTTATGGAGAGAAAACACTGAGGAGTATAAGTGATCTGGAGTAACGAGGCAGCTGAGTCCCTGTTGTATTTATTTTTAAACTGCTCATCTGCTGTGAGGGTATTGTGTGCCTGATTCATTTTTATGGATTACGTAGGGGAAAGTTTGATTTATTGTCAATGAAGTGTCAGCTTAATTCTGGCCTGTGTTTTGCTAGCTTGGGGAAAATGAATGCCAATTCCTCAGCTCCTGTAGATTGCTTTCTCTGGTTCAGTCAAATTTCCTGCCACAGCATTCCCAAGTAGGCAAACTGTGCTTAAGTAATGACACGAGCTTGCTGAGCTTGGAATGGTTTGTCAGAAGAAGCCAAAGAATGGCATTAAACTGGAAAATTGCTTTAAAAAACAAAAATTCTTTCTGTGGTATCTGGCAAGTTCAAGTGCCAGGAGAAGCGTGGGTGGTGATTTCTTCTCCTTGCAGTCCTGTATTTCTTTTTTTTCTCTTATGTCCCCTCATACCTGAGAGGTTAAGTTTGCTGCGAGAGTGGATGGGCAGGGATGGCTGTTTCCTGCCCGGTGCTTCCTTGGAAGCTGAGTCCCAAACCAGCTGAAAGTAAGCTGAAAATACTCTGTTTCTGGGGGAAAGCGCAAGGATTCCCTCCATTTCCCCATGTTTATCTGGGTCCGTTTTGCACTGGTCATTTTCCTGGGGAAAGTGAGTATTTTGGAGCATCCTGGACTAAGAAGGAGCCGTGTCATGCTCAGCTTTCCTATGGCCTTTCAATAAGGACTGAAAGAAGTAAAAAATACTTACTCTATCTCATGCCAGCATGCTGTCATGAAGGCAGGTTCATCCCAAACCAATCCTGCTCTTCCATTCCTGTGTTAACCTCACTGGTTATCCCAGACTCCTGCCAGAGGAAAGATGCATTTCAAGCTTCACCACATAATGAGCAGTGACTCAAATATCTGAACTCTTGGAAGGTTTTTTGGTTGGGTTGTTTGTTTTGTTTCAGTGCAAGAGACCCCAAAGATGCTGTGAAGGCCAGGCAGAAGCAGCAGCTGTGGCCCTGCAGGGAATGGTGACAGAGGAGAGGAGCTGTGAGGACAGAGCTGATTGTTGGTGGCTGCATCAGAGCGTGCAGCTTGCTTCTCCTGGTAGAAATGGTTTGTTTTCCATGTCTGAACTGCATGAGGAGCTGAGCACAAGCTGGCCTCTGGGATGGTACAATGCAGGAGTGATGATTTGTAATTTTGATTAAAGTTTATGAAATGTGGATCTGATCTCCTGTACAACCATCAGCCAGGAGCTGAGACAAGCACTCATCTAATGAGGAGGGGAGAACACCCTGGGCTGGTACGGATCCCTAAAGTTACACAAAGTGGTCAGCTGGGATTTTTAAGACCTAGAAGGAAGCCATAGATTCTGGGATTCCAGTCCTTCTGGGAACTCACTCTCTATTCTTCCCTGGTACATCTGCTGAAGAGCTCTTCAGAGCAAGGATGTGAGAGGTAACTCTGGTTGTCTCCTGACCAAGGTGAGGCTCTTTTTTTGGGGAAATAAACAATGCCTGGGCAAGAATCATCTTTGAGCCTGTCATGCCTGGTATGAGACCCCAGGAAAAGAGCCAGGGAGGAGGAAGAAATATATTTACATGTAAGCTTGTGTGCTGAAAGTCACATAAAGGAGAGCTTCCCATACAGTGCCAGGTTGGTGTGGCTGACCAGCTCTGTTAGGAATGCATGTCTCACAGGGAGACTGACTGGCTTGTTGGAGCAGGAGCAGATAGATGAGAACCAAGTCCCTTGATCCTTCCTTCCTGGAACAAAACAGTCCTGGACTTGAACCCCAGCACAAGGCTGTTGTCCCCTGAGAAGTCTCAGGCAGCTCATTGTTTGCTTGCAGATTCCATTTTAGATTCAGAGGGGAAATACTCTGAATACAACAATCAGAAGCTGGATTACAGCTCTGGAGGGGAAAGCTTTCTCCAGCATTTTCTGCTGCCATAATGTGGCATATCACAAGCACAGTTAGCAGGCTTTTCAGTCTTCATAATTAGCCCTTTTATTCATCTGCTGACAATAAAGGAGTCTATGTTATATATTAAGTAGTGGGGGGAAAAAAGCAGATCGTGAGTGAATGTTACCCAAATAATGTGAAAAATCTGACAAGAATATCAAGAGTTGGAAGGAATTGAAAAGATTTTTCCATCAGTGAGAAGCTGCTGGTGTCCCTGAGGAAATCATGGTGGTTTCTAATTGATCTCAACTGTGTTCTTGGCATAATATAATTGCCCTTCTCCTGGAAGCTCGTTTTTAAAATGTTTTTTAGAACTGTAGTCTATAACCTATTGCCTATGGATTTATTTTTGCAAGATAACATGAAGAGCTTAGTAATTGACTGCATATTTATGAAGTGTGGTGATTAGCTGGCTTTGAGAAAATCCATGGAAAGTATGTTTTTGTTAATCAATAGGAATATAATAAGCATTTGATTTTAGATTTGTCTATTGCTGAACAAGAGCAAGAACAAGTTATTCTGTGTTTTTTTCCTTAACATAATTAATTTCTTCTCCATGAAAATGTCCTCCCCAGCCCAAAATGAGAGAAGTAAATGCAGGGAGTATGGTCCTACCCCCTTTTCCCCATTGTGGCAGGCAGTGAGTGTTCTGTAATTTTTCCTTTATATTGAATAATTTTTATTTTTATAGTGCTGTGAAAGTACCATCACATGAATAAAAGTAGCAGTCTGTATTCCTGGTATTGGTGAGTAAATGGTGTCAGTCTGCTCTGAAATAACATTTCTAGTGCTGCTGTGTGCTTAGATACTCTATGGCAGTGCTGCTGTTTATTTGGGGCTCCTGGTAGGTGGCATCAGAATTTGTAGGAGTGAAAAACAGTGGTGGTTAAACATTCCAAGGAAGCTGACTGGGAAACCATTGCAGCTGGCAGTGAGTGGCTGGTGCAGAGCCCTTGGCTGCAGGAGCAAAAGGGAATGTGTAGGGAAAGGTGAGTGGTTGTGCAGGGTCCCAGGTAAATATAAGTGTATTTTGGGACAGATCATGGTGGAAACTCTGGGTTTGTTAAAGAGAAACAAGGAGTGAAGCTCTGGGTGCTCACTGCAATCCAGACTGGCCATGGGGTGTGTCCCGGGAAAGCTTGAGGCAGCCAGGTATCTTCCTGAAATGACTCCTGGATTTCATTGCTACCTCTCTTGAGGAAATCCTTTCAAGCACTTCTGGGAGAATGCTTTTTCAGCCCCTGCTCCTCAGTGAAAGGTGGAAAAGCTCTTTTTTCCTGGTTCAACATGCCTATTAGCCTGTGTTCCTGCAGCTCAGCAACAATAGCCCAGCCAGGAGCTGTTTGTCTTGGGAGCGTGGCACTTAGTGACAGTCCTGTGGCTTTAACATAACACAACACTGCCTTTTGAAAAGCAGAGGTGCAGTAACTGCCATTCTTCCCTTCCCTTGTTCAGCTGGGATTGTCCTCATCCATGCAGTGTTCCCATTGGCTCACCAGCCCACAAAAATGCTCAGTTCCTATTATAGCATCTTGGGGCTTTTTATCTAATTTAAAGAAAGAACCCCAGGCATCAGGTAACAGACCCTCTTTGTTGGTTTTCTTTTATCAGGTTTAAAGGCTTGTGGAAAAGCAGGCAGCTAAGTCCTTAAAAGTGAAAATAAAACTGTACTGGGAAAAGGACAATTTATAGCGTAAAAGTGGATGCATTGAACATAAATGCCTCTTTTTCAGCTTTTGAATTGGCTTCTTCTCTCGGGACCAATGCAAGAGGAATTTCACAGAGGAATTTAAGTGTGCATCTTAATTAATGCAGCAGAGGAGAGGGGACATGGTTGTGCATGGCTGGGAGGGTGACCATGTAAAACACTGGTGGAAACCAATGTGCTTGTGTGTGCAGTACGATTGTGGAATCATCTGGGTTGGAGAAGATTTTAAGATTGAGGTCAAGCATTGGCCCAGCACTGCCAAGGCCATGACTAAACTGTCCCCAAGTGCCATATCTACATGGCTTTTAAATCCCTCCAGGGATGGTGACATCACCACTGCCCTGGGCAGCTGTGCCAGTGCTTGACCACCCTTTTGATGAAGGGATTTTTCCTAATATCCAATCCAAAGCTCCCCTGGCCCAGCCTGAGGCCCTTTCCCCTTGTCCTGTCCCTGTTCCCTGGCAGCACAGCCCGACCCCCCCTGGCTGTCCCCTCCTGGCAGGGAGTTGTGCAGAGCCACAAGGTCCCCCCTGAGCCTCCTTTTCTCCAGGCTGAGCCCCTTTCCAGCTCCCTCAGCCCCTCCTGGGGCTCCAGCCCCTTCCCAGCTCCATTCCCTTCCCTGGCCGTGCTCCAGCCCCTCCATGTCCTTCCTGGATTGGGGACCCAGAGCTGGACACAGCCCTGGAGGTCCCTGAGCAGGGCCAGCCCAGGGGACAGTCCCTGCCCTGGGCCTGTGCCCACACCACTGCTGGGACAGCCCAGGAGCCATTTTTTCCATATTTATTTATTACATGAATAGTTATTGTAATTATTTAGAAACATATGGTATTTATATATAGAAAATGACAGTTATCAGCTCATTTTTCTTGCTGTTCTCTACACAGTCATCCATTCATTTTGGCTCTCTATTGAAACCTCTGTACTTTCCCAGTGTCCAGTTGCAGGAGGTGCCATTAAGACGTACTTTCACTTGCTATTTTTAACCCATGTCCTTTTTCTGGCTTTCCATGAGCACATGTATAATGTCAGGCTGTCAGCGATTTGTCTTTCAGCAGCATTTCCTGGCATGGGAAAAGGAGGTGTCCCTGAGAAATTACTTTATTATGACACATGGACATAAGCTCAGCTTAAGTCACCATCCAGATGGATGGTCGGGGTGAGCTCTGACCACATTAAATGTCTGTAATAAAATAATCACATTTATCAGACCAATCCTACCTCTAAATGCACTAATACTTACTGCATTTATATCCATAACTTGGAAGAGGACAAAATTCAGAAGATTAAAGTCTGAAAAAGTGTATGAATATGCAATTTGCATTGTTATCAGGCCCACAAAATATTGAGAAGGTGCTTTCTAGCTGGAATTTTCACAAGTGCAGAAAGCCCTGTGACAATTGCCTTGACCTCTGAAATTGGTGCCAGAGGAGCTGTAGCTGCTTTGGGTCACAAAGGGCAAGGGGGGTCACCCTGGAGCAATGAATAATTCCATTTTCTGCACAATACCATGAAACTTTCCAGCAGGCAGGAGCGGTTTCATTATCCTCTTTCAAAAGCAGGTGACGCAGCAGGCATGGGGAAGGCTTTATTTTGGTTTTTCCATCTTATTTTCTAATTTAAATTGAAACGGGAGTGTGCTAATTACCATAAACAGTGGCAGAACATACAGGGGACATCACTCTCCAGAAGGTTTTATTTCTCAGAGCACCAAAAATCAGCCTCTCCTCTCCTGAGTTTTACTGGAAATGCTCAACTTGAGTTCTGCTTAATCTCTTCTCAGGATGCATCTTCCTGACTTTGGATTGCAAAGCTCAGATAATTAATCTTCCTGGATTTTTTTGTCATCTTGCTTATATGTACAGTCACTGGTGTTAGATGCAGCCTGCTGGGCTTTGTGGGTTAGAGGAGATCTTTGTGCCTTAACTCAGCTAAGGCTGGGATATTCTTTTCCCCTCTTCAACATAAATAAACATTTTGTGAAGGTATCAGAGACTTTATTGATAAAAACAGTCCTTCTCCCTTCCTTTCTTCATTCCAGCTAAAGAAATCCACTTCTTGCAAATGCATCTGCAACTTATCTCCTTTAAAATCTATTTATTTTTTACTCACATGTGAACAAACTTTGGATTTGCTTGGGGACATCCCATTTAACTAAGGGAACAAGTGGTTTTTTTCCCATTTGCATGCTATTTAAAAGGTGTTGCTAAAAGTACCAAGAGTCACAGGTGAAATGTTTGCCTGGTAATAGAGCAGGGATCTGCTTTGGGAGGGTATTTCAGGCTCTTGAGAGGGGCTGACTGCTGAGCTCTTGCTGGCCCTGCTATAGAAGGAGGTTTTCTTCTCTGATTCCATGAGTTTGTTGGTTTTTTGTGTTCAAAATACAAAGTACAAAATATACAAAACCAAATAAGATTTTCCTCCCATCCTTATGTTTTCTACACACGTTATACTCAGACTGTGCATTTTACTTTCCAGTCCTCTCAAACAGAAAACACAAGAAATAGTTAATTCTATGCCATAAATGTTTTCTTTTCTGTAAGTATTTTTTTCTCTTGCAGACCTGGGCCTGGACCAGTTCATAGTGAAACGCTACGATGGGAAGGTGAGCACATTGGACTGCTAAATGTATTTTATTTAATGGCTTTTTTGACCTAGAATCCTTCAGTTATTACCTGTGTGAGGGTGTAAGTTAAATGAAGTGTGTCAAGTGTTCTCTTCTGAGCATTTTGGTTTTCAGTAGCATTGCAGTGCTTTTTCTGTAATGACAGAAAGATTGTTTTCTATAAAGGGACCTTATTTTAATGTTTACAGACAAAATCTTACCACTTCCTATATGCTGGTGGGCTGGGAAATCATAGGTTGTAATCACATTTCTTTGCTGCTTCTTTCTGACTGTGTGAGAGCCCCACAAGTTAAACCATTTCAGGGGAAACTCACTGTACCTTTCCCTTCCAATCTCACCTCCAGATTCCTAAAGGAAGGAGATGTTGTGGTTTCTTTTCTGTGTCCCACCCATGTATTCCCCCCTACTGAACAGCCTTTCTCTGTTCCCCTTTTGAGCCCAGGTTCTTCCTGCAGCACTGCACAACTGTTCTGGGTGTTTGTGCTGTCATGAGAGGTAAAAATCTTAATTCTGATCTAGTTTTGTCTCCCTGTGAAAGAGGAGCCACGTAGCATCCCATTTGTTGTTATCCACACTGTAAATCCCACTGGGGTGGTAAAGGCAGCTCTGCCCCAGGACTGGCAGCTCAGATGGACTCCTTGATACAGATGACTGTAGGTTAGTTAATTTTCCATCATATCACACAATGGTCCTCCAGCTTTTAGCAGCATTTCCATCTGCACCATGTGAAAATGAAGCTTTCAAAGGGACATCAGCATCTCCCCCCGCTGTTGCTGCAGGGTGCACCTGGCCCAGTGTCAGGCATTTCCAGAAAGCCTCAACACTGGAGAAAAATAGGAATTTAAAGCTTTATATAAACACAATGTATGCTGAACATGTGCAGTTCCCTGGTTTGTGTTTAGCAGGCACAGGTAACAACAAGATGATCAAATACCTGGGGTCCCTGTCATGAGCACTGGGCGGGTGTGCTGGTTACCCAGGCAGCAGAGCAGGGCTTTGCTGGAAAACAGACAACAGGGAGGTGGATTTTGGCAGTTAGCTTTGATACATAAAGCTCCAAAGCGTGTCGTGAACACCTGTTTTCTTTTCTCCCCTGCCACAAACGTGATGTCTGCTTTTTGTGATTAAAAAATACAACCCAACCAAAGGATGTCTATTCTTTGCAAAATACCCAGTGTTTCTCTCTGTGGTTTCATGACAGTGTGTTTTGCATTCCCTCACTTTCATCATTTTATCTTGTCAAGCTATCACCCTCATCCCTTAGGCTTTACATAAACAGGATTTGTTTGGAGGGAAGAAGTGCTGAATCCCACACTTTTTGCTAATAACGCTCTTCTGCTCCCGAGCACTCTGCAGGCAATTCCCAGCACACTGGACAAAAAATCCAAAGGCAAATCCTTTGAACTCAACTTTCTGTTCCTTTGCCCCTCAACACAGAGGGCTCTGACCTGTAGTAGACTGAAATAGCTTTTTATATAACTTACAGATGTTGCTGCTGCACTTGGATGTCTCTGAGCTGATTGCCTGAAAGTGAGGCAGCAGATTGAGGGGACTGCAATGGACTTTGCTTTATTATTATCTTCTCCTGGGACCTGATTTTTCCACAGCTTAATAACACCCTGGAAGCAGTGCACTCTGAAAATTAAGAAATAGAGGTTCTTGTTTGCTTGGCTGTCTGCTTAAAGGTGCCTTGGGACTGGCTACATCTGGCTGTGGCTGTTAGGGCAGTGGTAATGTCCAGGTGAGAGGATAGTTTGAGGAGAGGATAAAATGAGCTGGCCTTGGCTCTCCCTTGGTAATGAAGGAAGCTGACAGTAGATTGATCTGACAGCAGCTTGTTCTCATTTTGTTGCTTGCTTTGGGTTCCAGTTTAAAAAAATGACACTGCTTTTACTCAGCCAAGCACAACTGAGGTGCTGCAGAGCTGACCTCACGCATTCTGAGTTTCACTTGCATAGTGATAAAACCCTTTTGCATCTCTTCCTCCGTGCCTGGTTCCAACCACACATTCCTCTTGGATTATCAAAGCAGCCTCTGCTTGGAGGGGATTTGCCTTTGTGTGCTGGAGGAGCTGCTGAGCTCAGGCAGAAGGGTGAGAGGGTCATCCCTGTTCCCCGAAGCATCCTTATCGATGTTACACAGAGGTGATGGGAATTGTGCTACTCAAAAATAGGCCTGGTCACTGGAAGGTTCTTCTCCTTTTTTTAAGGAAAAAGGAGTTTGTGAACTGTCAGACATAAGCACACTCTGCTGCTGAAAAGCACTGACAATCCAGAAGCCAGATCCTGACTGATGAGTGGGAAAGAGGATTGATTTTAGTTCCAAGCAAAGTTCCAATTGTGAGGTCTACATGCAAGCAGTAGTTTAGAAGGAGATTCAGTTGAAAGGTCTGTGCAGTTAGTTGCATTTTAATGACATATTCCAGGACAGTGTTTGTAGCATCTGTGTGAATTTCAAGCCTGTGTGTTTGAGATGAAGATGCTGCAGCATTAGTGGGATGATGTGTGAGCTGCTCCTTTCACAGAACCCATTTTATTTGGGCAAAGCTGCCATCAAAACAACAAATTGCCTGCTGTGGGGTGATCAGGACTGATCTTGCCAAAGGGTTTTGGGGAGTGATGTGCCTCTGTATTGTGCTTTTGTTGGGTTTCTGAGCCAGCTTGCTGTGCACGTGACTGAATGCTATGGTGAGAAGATAAAATCCACCTTTTTCCCCTCTTCCTGCCCCTCCTTCTTCCTACTGATAATTTATAGAGTTACTGGAGAGGGAGGTAGATGTTACTGCCTTATTAATGGCAATAATGCTCCTGTAATATAAGCCTAAATGCTTTTTCTTCACTCATGCAAGACCAAAAACCCTGGAGACACTCAGCCAGCACAAACCTTTGGTCAGATGTGTGTGCCAGCACAGGCTCATGCTTTTGGGCTGAGTGTGTACAGGGAGGCAACCTGTGGCTCCACCTTTGCCTAAGAGAGGTGGTTTCTTCCCTTGGGAAGCAAGCTCAGCAAAGTAGGGGAAAGAGGCATTGATTACTATTCATTCATAGCAGAAAAAGGGTATTAATCAGCTTGCAGGTATTTCATATGGAGCCTGAGCAAAAGGCTGATGTGAGAACAGACACACTCTCAGGATGTGGAGGTGCCCAGACCATGATTGTCTGTCTGCTGTGTTTCCACTGTCTCTTCTCTCTTGCATTTGGCAGTGGGAAAGCAAATGCATTTTTAACCCATCTGTAGAAGAAATAACTCATGTTTTAGTGATGAATATGCTCTCAGTAAGTAGTAGAGATTTCTTAGCACGTCTAACCTAGCAAAAGCTTCATTAACATTACGTAAGTTGTCTTGCAGAGTTTGTTTAAAATTTTCTTTTCTTGTGCTCTCTCTGTTTATTTTTTTGGCTTATGCATTAATGATTGGCAAGCTTCATCTCTCAAAGAAACAAAGAAACAATGCTGTTCATGTTATTGCTCTGAATTGTGAGCTGCATATCCACCTTGTCACCAGCCTGGTGAGCCAGCATGGGAGCTCCCAGGTGTCCCCCAGCTGAGCTTCCAGCAGTGCAGCCTGGTGGAAAGGTGAAGGTGAGCTGGAGTGCTTTTAAGAGTCCTCTGGCCTGTTTAGGAAAAGGCTCTACTCTAGATGGCTTATTAGTTTAATTAGGATACGCTTGACTTGCTCTTTTTTCTCCTGTGGGGAGAATTCCTTGCTGCTGCTCAATAAGAGCAAGAGCCTTTGAGCTACCAGCGACAGCTTCCCCTCCTGCAGTAAGTAATTAGAGAGAGGCTTTCAGTGCCCTCTAATTAAATTTATGACTTAAGTATTTCCTGCCAGCATTTATGTTTACTTCTCTAGATGTTTGGGCATGCCATAAAGTAATGCCAAGCAAGGTGAAGGACAAGGAAAATACTTCAAATGGTGCCTCTAAATGCCAGTAAAACATCTCTAGAATTCACTTCCTCTGGGTAATGCAGGGTCATACCATGGGCCAATGCAATGAGTATCTTCAGCTGCCCTGACCTGAAGGCGTGTATCCATTAAAGAACACTTGCTGGGAGTCAGCTCAGGAGGCAGATTTCTTTCCAGATGATTTAAAGAGTGTCTCAGGAGCAGAGGAGTTGAAAAAAGTACTCGGGAAGGATCCCCAAGGAGAAGACTGGAGGTACATGCACCATCCTCTTCTGGTGGATTGAAGGATCTTGCTCACAGGTTTGAAAGAGAGGGAAGGAAAGGAGCCTTGATTTATTAACTGGAATTTCTGGCATCCTTTGCTCTGTGGATGGGCTTTGCCTGGAGCATGATGCTCTCACCAGAGTTTGATAAGCTGCCATAGACCCAAACTTGCAGCAAGTGAGACAAACCTAAAATCCTGCTGTCATTCAGGAGCCAAACACTGGGTCAGAGCTCCCTGGAGGCTTAAGTGCCTCTAAAACCTTAATTCCAAAGGATGCAACTCTAAATGCTGCCTTACCAAAAGCCATTATCACAGTTCAGTAAAGAGCAGCATAAAGTGCGGGTGCACTTGGAGGATACTTGGCGTGTTCTGCAGGTTAAATGCAATGAAAACAGGTGAGGAGTCCTCTAAATCCAACTGTGTGAGGTCTTGCCAGCATCTGTTGTGACTGAGTTTGAAATGAATGTGTCCTCAGTGTCCCCAGCTGGAGCTGGTGAGGGTTATGGTTTGTTTGGAGATACCTTGAAGTGTTTAGCCATTCTGGTCCATAATCCATGGGAAATGCCACTGTCCAACTTCAGATTCCCTGCTTTTAAATTCCTGCACCCTCTGATCTCAGCTCTGGAAGTATTTGCATAATAACCAGGAGGCACCTTCTTCCATGGATAATAACCTTACACTGATCTGTGTGAACATTCCTGTGCCATCCCTAAAAGGGTTGTAAGGAAGTGGTGAGACAAAATCCTTGCCTGTGGCTTTGTGGAAGCAAGCAGAGATGCAGTTTATTGCAGATAACCAGCAAAGCTGAGCTGAGAAGGTTTTTATCTTCTTGGCTTTCTTTGCTGACACCGTGTCCACGTTGGTTGGTTTCTTTGCCTGTTGGCTTTCCCCTCCCAGCCAAACTTGACCCTCCTGTCTGCTTCACTTAGTTCTGATGTTTCTCTGTTTGCTGGGACCTGTGTGGACACTGAAATGTACAAATTCTTTTCTTGGTTTGTTTTTAATAAAACTGGATTTTGTCAAAGAAAATTCATAATTGCTTCTAGCACAGTGCACAAACATCCCTGTGGGCACCTGAGCTGCTTTAGGTACAGAACAAGTGTCTTCCTTTCCTAACTCCTCTACCAAACATTTGTGTATTTTGGCTTTGACAAAGCTCTGTTTGCTGTTATCTGTGTGTATCCCTAATTCTGCTGCTCATTTCCACAGGGCTTCTACTAAAATCCTCTGGTTGTTCTTTGTCCTCTTTTGTTCTGGTTTCCAGGTACCTGGCGGGTGTTTCTTCCAGCTGCTAATATCTCTGATACTTGTCTTTATTCTAATTCTGGTTTGTGCTCTTTTTTTTGGTGTAACCAAGCATTCCCTCATTTTCTTCCCTTTTCTAACCCTCTCCCCTCCCACCAGGATTTCTGGCAGGTACAAAGCAGACAGCATGTGCTTTGATTAGTTTGTGCTTCAGACCTCATAATATGCACTTTTCATGTGAAAGGGACAGTGTACGCTCACCTCTTCCCCTGCTCCTCTCATAAATACTCCTGAGTGCTCTCCTTCATCCTCAGCCTGCAGGATTTATTTCACAACACCTGAGTTTGGCTTGTGGAGAGAACAGTCCTCAGGGTAACCATTAATACCTGGCTCTATTAAAAGGAACTGTTTTGAACAAAGCTCAGATGTGTGTCTCCCTGCCCTCCTGGCTTCACAGTGTCCTCTGAGGCTTCTGTCTTATTGTGCAGCTCAATGAGACTGTGATAGAGCTGGCTCTGTTGGAAGATTGTGTTTTCCCCTTGAGGCCACAAAGTTAGTTTGATTCGCTGGCCAAATCTTTGGGGAAATGTCATCTATTTGAAGGTGTGTCGTTTTGGGAAAGGCTACATTTGCAAACTTGAGTTTTTCAAGTTACAGAATTATGTAGAGTGAACTGTATTAAAAAATATGATGGGTAGTAGATATTTAGTTGTTGTAGTTCTTAAAATCTAAACATTTAGACACCAAAGGGGAGTTCATTCAATATTAGTAAGTAAAGAGGAAAATATCTCTAAGCACTTTGAGTTTTCCCTGTATCTTTTTGACCTTTATGAAATCCACAGGGAAAGTTAAGGAAAAATAAACCACTTGGTAATAAGCCCTCAGTGGGTGTATGCAGTCTTTTAATCAAAAATGGATTCTGGGGTATTTCTGGCTTTAATTTCTTTGATAGTTTTGCTTGTGTTAGCTTAATGCTTAATATTTGAGGGACACAAAACAAAGCTCTGAGAACTCTGTCCTTGGGTGACATGGTGTTAGTAGGGAGAACGGATATGGAAGGAGAGGGTGACAGGGAATGCTTTAGGAGATGCTTGAACTCACTTGGCTACAAAAGGAGGTAAAATCTGGATGGGAGAAGCAGGTGAAGGAAAAAAAAGGACTGAGAGAGGGAAAGAGAACTGACAAGATTTTGGTGGTGAGTACCAAGTGTACAGCCCCAACGTCATCAACTGAGCCAATGGTTGATAATCACTTTTTATAGAGAATTATTGTTTTCTTCCTGATGTCCTTTCACACTGTGATTTCTGCGTGAGAGAAGGAGCAGCACAATGAATTCATCTTGGTCATGCAGGCTGAGATGAGGGAGAGCAGCATCCCAATTTCCATCAGAGACCTAAACAGCTGTTTAAATTCAAAGGTGGCAAAACTCAGCTCATTTTAGAAGCTTTATGTGAGCCATCAAGGACCCTAATTTCGATCCTCCCCATTAAATGCCAATGCAGAATGCCCCAGTGGTCCTGCAGATTGTGATTTCATTACCCTGCTGAGGGGAGCACAAGTGTAGACTGTCCCTTTTCCAAAGCATTTCCTCTTGGCTTTTCCTGCAGGGGTTTCTCCCTTGCATGAGTGGCTCTGCTGCCTGCCACGGGTTGGGAGAGTCTGTGTGGTTGATTTTCTGGGGTGTACAGAATGCTGGCCTTGCATTGCAGGTGCCCTTTGTTTGAAAGGTGGTTTGAATATTTACAGCCTTGCTGGAAGGGAAGGAATGCAGATTTCTCTTTCCAGTCACAGGAGTCCACCTGCAGTAAGAATTGCTGCCCAGGTTTTCATTCTCTGGATGTGCTCAAATTTAGAGTGAAAGGACGTGCAGGACAACCTCACCCATGTCCAGCTCTGTATTTTTGTGCCCCTCTGTAGATACACAGATAAAATAACCCCCCAAAATGAAAAGTTTTTAAAACCTCAATTGAAATATGCCCTTGCAAGGTGTTATCTGCCAATTATGCAGTATTATCTGCCAGCAGTAAATTTTAAGCATTTTCTTAGGTCAGCACTCAGCCACCACAATTTGCCATGGAGAACCTGTTTGTCTTTGCCTGTGTTGGTGTGCAGACTTCATAGGAAATTATCATTCCTAGTGGCTCCAGATAATGTGAGCTTTCCCATGGCTAAAAGAGGTTTATGATTTTCAAAAGGTCCTTGTGCTGTTTTCATCACAGCCTCAAACACTTTTTTTTCTTATTTAATGATGTAGAAAAAGTGATATAAAAAAGCCAGGCAGTGCATTTAAAATAACTTATTTTGCATCCACATTATGGAACTGACTTTAAAAACTCTTAAATCCCTCAATTTCCTCCCAAGTCCCATTTTTGTCCATGTTTCATAGTGCAGAGGGACCTCCCCTATCTCTTTTTTTCCCTAAAGAACTTTGGAACATTTGGGCTGAAAGGCTCAATTTTGAAAACTAATCCGGAAAGCCTTTTATTTCTTTATACAATTTTTTGAAAGTGAGGTGCCTGAAATCTCTAGATACATTGCTTTGACTCTTTAAAGTTTAAGTCTCAAAAAAATGAGCAAAGTTTAAAATCCTCCTTTTTTTCAGTTCAGTGTTTTGATGCAGACAGAGTTGAAAGCATTTATATTTTTAATTACCACAGCAAGCTGGTTTGCACTGGAATTTATTAAGGGTTCTCCCTTGTCTGTTACCAAGTCTCTTAGTATGCATTTCCCTGGATTTTCAACAGCCCTGCTTGGGAAAAGCTGCACACCTGTGGATCTGTACTGCTGGCAAATAGGACTTCTTTTCCTACATGCCTACAGTTAACCAAGAAAGAAATACATTAATAGAAAAGAAAGAATGAAATACATTAATTGATGTCTTATTTTAATGTTTTATAATAATAACTGAAGGTGGTCAGTTGGGACTGAAAGAGAATTGCTTTGCATCCAGGTGACTTCACTCTACACTCATGGGGTTTGTATTTGCTCAGTACAATAATGGTCACCTGAAAATGTTTCTGTTCAAAAGGAACAAACCGAGTAGAATGATGTTTGTCAATAAAAGGTGGTTTATTCTTCATCTAAAATCCCTTGCTAATTGACAGAATTGCTTCCTGGTTCTGGAGAAATACCCATTATCTCTCATGGATATTTATTTTATTGTTGTTTTGGAACGCTAAGTGGTCACATTGGGCTGATAAATTCCTGAAGCTTTGGTTGATGGAAGTGCAAATGTAGTGCTGAAACGTAAATTACAGGAAGAAACATGCCCAAAATGTCCTTTCCTTCTTCAGATGGAAACCCACACTGGCAGCTCTGAGGGATTTCCCAAGAATGTGTTCTTCCCGAATTAAATGCTGTAGTTTCTGGAATGCCACATGAAGTGGAGCTGCCAGGATTTAGGTGGTCAGGCTTCTCTAGTCCTGCATTAGAAGTAGGAGCACCAGCACTGTGTGCCCATCTCTGCCTCTGCAGAGAAAGTATCCCTCCATGTACAAAAATACACCTTTATTTTTCAGATTTGTATAATTCAATATTACCACATTTCACTCTTCACTCAGCCCTGAGAAAACAATTTTAAAATCCAAAATAAAGTTAATATTTGTCGTGAGGAACATAAGGATTCCATGGGGTTTTTCCACCAATCCTTGTTGGAAGCTGTACCATGTCCTTAATTTAAGGGAGGCTCCAGCAGCAGATCAGTTTTGGGGTGGAATATGTGAAGTTTGTGATGTATCTTTGGGTGCTTTGCAGCCAGCCTGTACATAAAGAACTCTGGGGAGTTGCCTGCATGCAGCACAAGACTTTTTCCTCTAGCACGTGGGTTTGGGGAAGCTTGGTCACTGCATTGATCTGTTCAACCACATCTTGGTGCTGATTGAGCTTAGAGCCTGAGTTGGGAAGGGCAAAGCAAGCTCTGTATCTTGAATTTAAGTCAGTTTTTTGACCTGTCATCCGTGTCTGGAACTGTAAGAGAATCTGCCTGTACACCTGTCACAAGTTTTGTTCCACTGAGACTGGACTGGTGGCTTCTCACTGAACTTAAACAGCCATGCTTGTGCCAAAAGCAGTGAGATATTTGGATTTCTTTTTCCTTTTACATGTTAATTTGGATGTCTGCTCGTCTGTGTGCTTGTTAAATATGAATCTACTGCTTGATTAAAAAATACATCATAATTGTAAAGTGTTCCCCATGGCTTGCTCACTCGTGAATGCTCGGGTTTAAATGGAGGTTTTTTTGGGTGTGCTGAATGATCTTAACCAATTACTCTGGTTTTGGGAGTGGATTTAACATGGAAAAAAATGTTAAGTGGAAGACATTTCACTGTTTTAACCGAACACTTTGAGGATTACCTCGTGCTCAGATACAAAAGGGCGTGGATAATTATTTGTGGAGATGACTTGTCTCTAAAAGAAGGTGGAGATTTGGAAAGGGATTTTTCCCTGGGTGTTCTGGTACCATGCATCACCTTTCTGGCTGAATTGGAATGTGCTGAAAGGAAGGTGGGTGTGGAAAAGGGTGGTTTGAGGTTTTAGTGAGGACTGACTTTGGGTCAATCACCTTGAACTTTTAGGGGTGACAACAGCCCACGTTGTGCTTTGTGAAATAGGTAGGTTGATTTATTTTATATTATTTTTCCTGGAGGTTAGATATCATTCCTTGCAGCAATGTTTCGTGGTGGGGAACAGCTCCTGGAAAAAGGGTGCTTTGAGCCTTTCCCACAGTGGGGTGAGCTTCCCACAAGTTCATGGAAAGCAATCAAACACAGCTCACTGGGACAGAGGAAAATGGATGGGAGAGCTGGGATTTTTTTAAGCTTCTGTTCTACTGCTGGGAACCTGAAAATCTGATTGATCAGGGCAGTTGTTACTTTCTCTTAAAATCAGGGTGAGGAATTCCCTTTTCCACAAGCTACAAGTAGCTGAGCACTGTAGTTACAGCTTGTGTTCCCTGGATTAGTGACAAGTAGATGCTGGTTTTAATATAAATAAATAACTCTTTTTTTTACTATGTTTGCTCAAAGGAAGGTGCAAATGGGTAAATGCTTCTCCCTCCCATCTGTCTTTATATTTCAGAGACCAACTAACTTAATATCCCTTTTTATTGTTAATCTGTGGATGCGCTTTCCTCTTATGAGGAATGTTTTGAGCTGTTTGATGCTGACTATGAATTTTAAGTGCAGCAAAGAAACCCATAAAAATTAATAAACCACCTTCTGGAACTTTCTCATGGGATTCTTCAAGCAAGATGCCAATAGCTAGATTATGATCAATGCTGCCCAAGAGAGGCAATCAGAGGGAGAGGCAATAAATCACAGGAGCAGGTGAGATGCTGCTGGCAACACCTCCAGCAGCAGTCACAGGGAGCTGCTTTCTCCCCATATCCTGCCTCTGGTTCAAAGGAAAACCAGATGTTTGTTCTTCACATCAGCATCAATGTTATTTTTTGCTTTGGATTCATCTTGATGGAAATGGAAGCAAAACCATTTTTAGAGGAAATGATATTTCAGCCTGGTACCCCATAAGCATAACTGGCTGTTATCTTGCATCAAATGAAGGCCATTAGCATGTTGTCTGCTGGTAGTGACTCGCCTCTTACTAAATTCCTGGTGCTCTCCAGGTGGTAAAGGCACAGTTTTATGTGCCTTTACCACCTGGAGAAACAAGAACAATTAAAGAACAATTTTATGTGATCAATAGAACTGAAGTCTTTTTCCCTGGAAACTTTTTTTTTGTGATCTATATGATTATTTTTGTCTCTTTTCTTGTGGTTTCCAAGCCAGATACAGGTTAAGTTTTCATCTAAATTATTAGCTGAGCTCATCCCCACCCTGCAATCACAAATAATGGTGAGTTCTCTCTCAAAAAAAAAAACAAAAAAAACAAAAAACAAAAACTTGAGGTGGATGAGAGACATCAGCTGCAGAGAGTGGAGAAGCTATGAGCTAACACTTGCTGGGATATCTCCATAGGCTTCCAGTCACAGCAACCACCTGGTTGCTCCAAACTTTCCTTGCTCTTGGCAAGCCTAACCATTCAACTTGATGTGATGTTTTGCCTGCTTGTTTTATTGTTGGTTAACCAGTTTTCTTTCCTTTATCTTGTATATGGTGGGATCTCCGCTAGACAGAGGTAACGGTGGGGGACAGTTGTGTAGCTGGACCCTCTTGTGGTGGTGTTTGTTGGTGGTTTTTCCTAAAACCATTCCTAAATCCAGCCTTGCTTTCACCGTGCCTGCGTGTGCTTGCATGGCCTGGTTTCCATGGAATAACCTCACCCACCCCTACTCTCCTTTGTATTCATTTAATTCTCCTCTGTGTGTGTGCCTCCTCCTACTGTGTCCTTAAAGTGGGTCACCAGTGTGGATTCCCTAACAGTTTTATGGATCCTTTTCAGCCTTTGGGAGTTCTGCAGATCAAAGGGACTCGAATTTTTAGCTTAGTAAGATATTGTGAGCTGATAAATGGAAAAGAATTGGAGCAAGAGGGGGATTGAGTTTGGTTTCAGGCCCAGTCCTCTCTTTGAGCTCACACACACACACGTACAATTTGGATGACTTTGATCAGACTTTATATTCATGTCAAATAGTCCTTTCTTGGCTCTTTTCTACAACAGAGTCTAACTAAAAAGCTGTCAGTGAATACAATTTCCTCTTTAAATCCTGTATTAAAGTCTGAGTTTTTTACCACTAATGTCAAAGATTTTAAGCAAACTGGCCATAGTTTTATTTATGTTTATTTCAGCTGGGCTGAACCAACACCGAAATCCCATGCAATTCCTTATCCTCATTTGGAATGGGGAAGCACTGATCTTTGCAGAACTTCTCTGATCAGATCCAAAGGCTGGGAAAGGTCCACTGGATATGGATGGAGACAGTAGGGTTGTGTGTGTCCATGGAATGGCTTGTTGGTGCTAAGGATACAAATGAAGCCTTCCATTTCTGTGTTTAATCTGGTGCTTTGTGTGCTCTCTTTGGGCTGTGGCTCGGGTGGATGACAGAAGTTGTCCCAGGAGAGGGAGAAGTTTGCTGACGAGGACAGCATTTTCTACGCGCTCGGAGAATGCGGACTCATCTCTTTCTCCGACTACATCTTCCTCACCACCGTCCTTTCCAGTAAGTACAGCAGGGATTTTCTCTGCGATTCCTGCTTTTTTGAAGTTTTCAGGTTTCACAAGTAGTAGCTTGTTGGCATGCATTTCCCTAAAAGGCCTTCTTGGTTGCCTGCAACTTGAGCTGAGCAATTGCTGTTGCTCGATCTGGTTTAGCCTGAGCTTCCAGTGCTTTGAAAAGACAAGCTGATTGATGACTTCTGAAGATTTATTTCTCATTTTGAAATGTGACAAATTTTTTTTTAATGAGTCACTTGACCTGCTGTTCAGATCTGTAAAAGGAGATGTGTTCTTGAGCTGTGTTCATGTGATATTCTCTTGGATTTGGATGAACAGAGATCTCCAGCTTTTCAGGGGTTTCACACCTCTCCAAACTCCCTTTTCCAGCTGTGTTTTCACTTGAGTGAGCTTGGGTTTGTGAGTGATGTAATCCAATGAGGAGGGAAGTTAAGCTGTTTACATTTCAACCAGTATCATTAGATACCTTCTGTCTTTTCACCCTGCTGCCCTTGACTTGCATTTGTGATATTTCCATGATCTGCTAATCTGTTCCAGCAAAGTCATCTGCACTCCAAGTGCCAGCACTGAAAAGTTTGCTTTGCTGGCAAGAGCCAATGAAACTGAAGCCTTTGATAATGTCAAATGGCATTTCTAGACTTTCTTCACGTGGAAGTCAAGCTCAAAACCTCATTTACAGAGCTTCTCTGACTGCTTGGAAGGTGCTGTGTCATAAACAGGAAAGTCAATGGCAGTTTCTCAGCCCTATTAGAAAATGTGGGGTAAGGGGGAATAAGCCACTGTCCAAATAAACTTGAGACATTTTATTTTCAGATTTAAAAAGAGAAAACTTGGCCACCTAATCATGGATCTATTCCATGCTGACCTGATTTGTGAAATTATAAAACTGGATGTTTCCCAGCAGAGCCCTCTGCTGCCTGCCCAGTGCTGTTCAGGGACTCAGCTGGGTTAATCCCTGATGCTTTGTCACAGCAACAGGTGCTTTATTCTCCCTCCATGTTCTTACATGTTGTAACAGGAGACACGAGAGGCAGCTCTTCGTTTACTGAGGATCTATTCCTGGGAAGCAGCAATGCTCAAGCTCTTGTTTGTTGTCAGATGGACCTGGCGGGGGCAGACTTGTGTGTGACCTTCATGTTGTGAAAACAGAGAGATGAAGCTGGTTCGAGCCAGGGAATTTGTTTTATGACTTTAATTTGCTTTTCTTTATTTGACTGAGTCCCCGTACTGGCTCTTAAGACCGTTGCTGTTCCTTCCTTGCATTCATCTGGGCTCTGCCAAAATGATCTCTGGTATTCACTTGTGTAATGAGGGCTTTCCATCTGAGCCTCCACAGAGGACAATGAACTCTCAAACCTCTGCTATCACATTACTGAGTGTGGTTTGGAAAACACTCTTGCCCTTGTTTTTATGGTTGTGCTGGTGGTGAACAACCCCCTAATCAAGTACACAGGGCACAAAATTAATTTCATGTGCTTCCACAGGCAGTAGTAAGAGAAATTGTTCTTGCTTTTCTTTAACTTGTTTGTTGTGGGAATAAAAGAAAAGGACCACCTTGTGTTGGAGGAGCAGCCAGCCTTGTTTTGGAGGTTGTGAGGGAGGGACAGGGTTTTATTCCTCTTGCTCTTGGGCTTTTGAGTGTGTCCTCAATTACAGGGGAGTTAGATTAATGAGGAACCATGTTGGGCCTTTGAGGGCAAGGCAGGAGCTTTCAAAAGGGAAAATTTAAAAACAAAGGGAGGAAAAAAAAATTCCAGGGCTTTGAGGGTGACTTGTAGACATTTGGGAAGTTTGTTAAATGATTACTGAAGATGGAGGAACATCTCTGGAGCTCCTGTTAGTGATTCCCCAGAGGAAGAGTTTGAGTTTCATTTCTGAAGCATTTGCTTTTTTAAAATTAACTCACATCCAAGCCTTACCCTGTGGCTAAATAGAAAACTCACTGTTGCACCCCACTGGTTTACTCTCTGACTAGTGAACATTGCCTTGCAGGAATCCAGTAGTTCCTGATTGGGTTCTTTTCCCTAGAAGTAAATAAATAAAAGAGAGAAATAAATAAATAAAATAGAATGAGGGAAGTAAATCTTAAATGTGACAGTTCAATATTTGTTTTCTCCCTGTGTTGCTTAAATAACCCAAACATTAAGGAAATATCTGGACAAGGTGGAGCTGTAGATTACATCAAATTGATAAAACCAAATAAATATTGGGAAAGGAAGATGGCATATTGAGATTAAGCAGGATAATCAAAAGGGGGAGTGGGAGATTGGGTCTGGGGGAGAGGGAGGCAGAAGAGAGAGTGATGGGGAGAGATCCATCATGATCTGGTTTGGCTCATTGGATTCCAAACTGATCAATGAGAGCCTTGGGAAACAAGAAGCCCCAAGGGCTCTGTGTCTTTATGTTTCCCCAAACTCCTCATTTCAGGTGTCTTTGCAGCTTGACCTGAGTTCTGAGTTCTGTGAAATGGGGAGTGAGAGGAGGAGAGAAGGCTGGAGGCTTCATTTCATGTTGCTCTCAGGCAGCTGTTTGCACATTGCTCCGAGAATGAGTCTGTCACCATATCTTATTTACGAGCCATTTCTCACTCCAGCACTGTCTGTTCTCCCCAGTTGCTGTGTTTCTGTGAAGTTTTTCTTTTAAAACAACTAATAAAATGGCTTTTAGCTGCTTCAGAAAGTCAGCCTTATGTTAAAGGCAATGAGAGCTGAGGGGCCTTGAGGCAACTCCACAGTTTCTGTTGCTTCAGCTGCTCCTCGTGTTTTGGGACAGAGGTAGAAAGATGAGCAAATTTTGATGGAATTTCCCTTGGATCCTTTGAATGTTACAGGAAAACAAAGACATGGCTTCCCTGACCAAAGAGGTTTTTGCTTTGGGACTTGCAAAACAAATGGAGGAAGGAGAAAAAGAGCTTTTCCATTGCCAGTGACTGCAGTTTCCCAGCAAATGGGGTCCATTGTCAAGGCACACTAATTCTGCCTTCATTAACAGGTACTGAGGAGAGCTGGGCATGAAAAGAATAAATTGGTGTTGTTTCCACAGTTGGACTGTAGCTGTGTCTGGATTTAATTCTCCTGGCAGGAGGGTTAAATAACATTGGCTGAAGCCACAATAATTAGCCTTTTGCCAGGGCTCTCATAGCAGAACTGCAGCTCCTTCTCCCATCACAGCAGGTAGCTCTCACTTAGGATAGACTCACCTCTGTTATTTTTTTTTTTCTGTCTTGTGTGTAGGGAATAAATTTCAAGCCATCTAACTCTGGAAACTGTGTTCTGGCCAGATATTGAGCTCTGTGTGTGTCCCTGGGATGAAGGGACCTCTTCTCCCACACTGGGATCTCCAGGCTCCCTTTGGACCATGACTGTTATGAATCTATTATTCCTGGCTGACAGGAAAGTCTTCAGCCCCATCCCTGCCATGAGTGAAACCTTTACCTCAGCAGTGGTGTTTTAATCCTGCTGTGCCCTGTGCCAGGGGCCCATTTCCACAAGAAAAGGTTGCTTTAAGTTATAGAACTATTTTTGTTTGTAGTTCTGTTCATGTTCATTTTATCTTCAGTCTTTTCCCTCCATGGGTCCATCTCACCCTCACTATTTGGAGCAAGGTTGTCTTCCTGCCTTTCTGCCACCTTTCTTCACTGCTGTGTGGCATTTCCAAGATGTATCTGAGCAGCATCTTCCAGGGAATATCCCAACTTCCAAACACAAGCCTGGTTGCTTCCTGGCATAGGGAGAGCTCTCTGACTTGGCATCCCACTTGTGCCATGCTGAAGGACAGAAATAGAAATGATTTTTCACAATTGGCAGTTTGTGATGTTCTCAAGTGGTTTGAAAACTCAAGAGTGGGGCATGGGAGGCTCTGTCAGCCTGCATCCTTCACCTGCTCTTCCTTTGTTCATCTCTTCATCCCGTGGATTTGTGTGCTGTGATGGGATGGGGGATCCAGGGGCAGCCACAGCTTCTCTGGGCACCCTCTGCCAGGGCCTGCCCACCCTCTCAGGGAAGAATTTCTCCCTGCATCCCAAGATGATGCACTTGCATTATTTCAGAGTTAGTTCTGATCCTTCTTTGGGAGAAGAAATAACCCATTTCCTCTGGAACTGATGATGATGTGGCTCAGTGTTTGTGCTGTGGGCTCAGGTTTTTAGCTGCTTGTTACTTACATTTTTGGGTTGATTAACATTAAAAAAACCCCAACTTGGTATTTTTTGGACTCATTTTCTGAAATGGTGGAATAGTAATGAAAAGAAAATATCTGCAACATTAAGTTTAATGGGATTTTTTTCCCTATATTTACTGCAGCTGGGGCTCAGCCATCTGTGTTCTATGGATAGCTGTCTCTGCTTCAGGACTGTGTTAGCTTGGGATTGATTCACTTTCAGGATACTGTGGCCTTTGCACATCTATTTTTCTTCATTTTGGGATAAATGGAAAAGAAACAACCATGGGATATTTAAATGACTGATTTTCCCCAGCTGGGTTCTTGATCCTTCTTCCTACACTGGAGTTGCTTGGGGAGTTATTAAGCCTTGGGAGCCATGAGCTGCTTTGTGTACAAATTCCCACCAAAAGACGAGATATTCCAGTGTTTTCTAAGGAGTAGCCAGAAGTTTTACTTCCTCTAAGGAACATCACCAAAAATCATCCTGTTTTGGCAAAGAAATTCCCAGCTCCATGAGGAGGGAGCAATGGGTATTCTCCGAAAGTGTGTTAAGACTTGGGTTTTCTTAAAATACAGCTCCTTTGCTGGAGATCAGAGGGCAAGATACACTGAGAGGTGTCTCTAAGTGTGGAATGTTGAGTTTTTGGGAAAGAGAAGATCCCAAATGAGCACAAAGCCAAGGAAATGTGGCCTTTCTCCTCAGTAAGCTTTTAATGTCTTTCAGAGTGCATTGCTTTTGCTGAGAGTACAGGGCTGTAAAGAGCAATTGAGTGCTGCAAATTGGTCCATTGAATAATTGAAAGTAGTTTAAAATGGCATAATTGGCTCAAAGATGCCTAATCAACCCATCTCATCCCTCAGGGCTTCCCGGGGGCTTTACCCTGCTTGATCCAAGTGGGTTTTTTTCCACGTGGTCAGTGCTGCTGCTTGTTATTTGTTTGCTGGTGGAGGACACTCATCTATCTTCCATTCCTGTGTTTGGCTTCTGCTTTATTTGCTCTCTTTTTGTCCCCAAATATTTGATTGGAAGAAATGAATCAAGAAAAATGTTAATTGCCTTTTGCACTAAATCCCGGGTTAGCTGAAAAAGCAACTTGGCATGGAGAGCTGGTGGAATTATGGATCTAAAAGATCATTTCAACCAGATCTTTCCATATATCTATGTCCAGGTCTGTGTTTATGGATCTTTCCATGTATCTCTAGGAGTTCAGTGGTAGTGCTGTGGGCTTCAGTATCACATTTTCACTCATGTTGGCCTAATGGAAGGGATTAGGTGATTTCTAAGGTCCCTTCCAACCCAAACCATTCCATGCTTCCATGTTAATGATTTGGAGGATCCTCCTGGACGTCTAAAGATAGAAATAAAGCTAAAAAAGAAACTGCAGTTGCCCCGACCAGTTTCTGCCTCATTGCCCAAGGGAAATCAGTCGCAATGAAACAGTCTCTATTTTTAATAATGTAAAAAAGGCTGCTAAGGAGACAGCTCACACAATCAGAGAGAGCTGGGAGTGCAGCAGAGCACTTGGGGAAAACCCAGAGATGGTTTTCCCTTATCAAGACAGGCATCAGGCCATATGAGAACCAAACAGCCCTTTAATGGCTTTGGAAACCACTGCAGAAGGAATATTGGGTTTGTTTGGACGCATCTTAATTAAGGAGGCAGTGGGGAAATTTAGAGATGCTGCAGTTGGAAATGGTAAAATTTGGGGGGCAAAATAAAAGAGGGAGGGAAAGGCTACATTTAACTGGGCAGTCTGGTGTCTGCTGCTTTTGTGGTCTGTAAGTTTGAGGGGTGTAAGTGCAGGAAGAGGAAGGAGGTTGTGCAGGCTGAGGTAATGGGCAAGGCAGGCACAGTGGGATTGGCAGCTCTCAGGGCAGCTCTTCCCACATAAATCCTGGCCAGAAGCATCACAGCCAAGGGGAGAGGCAGAAATCATCTGACCCAGGCCCCATAAATCCAGTCCTGGACACCAGGGGTGTACATCTCTAATGAACATTCCTTCCTGAGCAGGAGTGGGATGAGCTAATTGTCTTGGGTGCCCTCTGGTTCCCCCGGCTCCGGGTCACACTGTTTGGATTGAAGTGTCATTACAGGTAATTGGAGCTGGATGTGTAGATCAAAGGAAGAAACCAGCCATGCCATTTATTAGCTGAAGGAGTGAAGTAATTGAATTTGCCAAATTAAAGCCACCCTTCCCTGTCTTTAGAAAATACTGACCCTGCAGATTTTTGATGCTGACCTGCTCATTTAAATTTTGGAGGTTGTGTTCTCTGGGGCTTTGATATGGTGCTCATGGAAATGTGTTTTTAGAGATGGAAAAGGAGGGAACAAGTGAGTATTTTACTCTGTTCACCAGGTGTCTGCACAAATGGGATGTGGTATTGTATACTTCCTGAAAAAGGTGGGGTGGGGAGCCCCAACCTGTGACAGTTTTTCCAAGGAGAAACAAATTTCCCAATCTTCAAATAAACACCATTATACCCTGGTAGAGAAAATGGAGTAAGAAATGTGTTGACTACTCTTTTTCTAGAACCTTGTAACTAGATGAGGAACCTTGTAACCTCTAGATGAGAACCTTGTAACTTGTCTGATCGTCCTCTCCTCATAGTGGAAACACCATTTCCCTAGTGCCAGATTTTGGGGCTAAAAAGAAGAAAATGCTTCCAGGCTTTCATGCAGTGCTTGCAATTTAGGTGAATAAAATTGCACATGTTCTTGAAATATTTAGGGAGTAGTTGGAAGCTTGTTGCTCTTCAAAAAAATGGGGAATTAATCACTGGAGAGGATGAATGGATACAGAGGAGGTTAATCCCTTAAATTCTCTGTGTCATTGGAGAGATTATGAAGGTGGTGCTGGGGACAGGCTGTTCCCAGGTCAATTAACACCGAGTTAATGAGGGACAGCCAGTGAAGGAGGGAGGCAGGAGGGATGAGCTGTGTGGAGGCACAGCAGGGATGTGGGTGGAAGGGGGGATGACCCACCACGTGGCTGTGGTCACAGGAGAAGCTGCTCCTGCACGTGGTGTCTGGAATTCCAGGCTCGAGTCGTTGGCAGGGAGAAACTGGAAGTGCAGGGATGATAAGAGCAGCACCACGTGTGCTGTGTATATCAAGCAGGTCGTGACAGGCTGTTCCTGCCATCAGCCCCAATGCCTTTATTCATCTATTTTGGGCACAAAGTGTTTGGGAAAAGGGGTCTCATTAACCTGTCTGCTGAACCTTTTCCTGATAAAGTGCTAGTCGTTATTACAGCAAGGAGAAAACACAGTGTAAAAGTTTTGATCTGGAGCTGTAACAAACATCCAAAATCCAGTTCAGTTAATTCCATTTTCATTCCCTTTTGTCTGAGTGATTCCTCTTTGTCTCCCCTTTCCCACCCCCGTTTGGGAAGTGCCTTCCCACAGAAGGGTGGATATTGTATTTGTGGGGGTCCCAGATGAAGGAATTTAATGATGAATCTGACTCCATGTTCTCAGAAGGCTAATTTATTATTTTATTATACCATATTGTATTAAAAAATACAGAAAGGATACTTACAGAAGGCTAAAAAGATAATAATGAAACTCGTGACTCTCTCCAGAGTCCTGACACAGCTTGTCCCTGATTGGCCAAAGAGTGAAAACAACTCAAATGAAACCAATGAAACAATCACCTGTTGGATAAACAATCTCCAAACACATTCCAAAGCAGCAAAACACAGGAGAAGCAAATGAGATAATATTGTTTTCCTTTTTCTCTGAGGTTTCTCAGCTTCCCAGGAGAAAAATCCTGGGCGAAGGGATTTTTCAGAAAATATGAAGGTGACAGGTGGATGCAAAAACTCATTATACCCTGAGCATCCCCTGGAAATACTAAAAGTTTATTGCACAGATGAGGTTAAAGAGGGCTGAACCTCACCAGTGATCTACATTAGAGCTGGGAAATTAAAAAAGCAGCTACGTTTTAACTGATCTCTTAAGATGACAGCCTGAGCATTAGTTATAACCTAGAGGATTCCCTAGAAATCCCAGCAAACACCACAAATCCTGTAGGAGGTGTGTATTTGAAAGTAGCAGAGCATGATAAATCCTCATATATTAACTTAATTTGGAGAAAAATTGTGGCGCTGCGTTGTAGCTTCAAACAGTGATGGGTTACAGAGCCCAAAATGGAAATGTACTGAAATTCTGTGGTGGGATGCAGGAAAAAGAGCGTGGTTGGCTGGGAAGTGATGCTTTTGCAGTTCTGACTAAATGAACCGTGACAGCACAGACTAAATGCAATGAAAAATAAGGTACAGCGGCGTCTCAGCTCATGAGCTCCAGCCCACACCTCTTCTCAGTGTCATGACTGGGCTGGGACAGAGTGGTCATCATTTGTTTAAATTTGTACAAGGAGGCAAGAGCTGAGAACTGCCCAGATTCCAGGGCTGCTCCTCACCCATGGGAAGCAGAGAGAGTGCAGTGCCTGAGGAACATCCTCTGGCCAAACTGGTGTTGGACTGCATGGAACAGGCTGGAGCTCTTGCTGCAGCGTCATTTTCTGTTAACTGTCATTAGAAATACCAGATGGCATCTTGCTTTTCAGCTTTTTCCACCTGTAAATAGAACAAATGTTCCAGAAATATCTCCTCCTTACAACTCCTTGTCAAGACCTTTGGTAAAAGGAGCACCGTGAAGCTCATTGCTAGAGGTTCCTAAGAGCTGCATTTCCTCACTAAAAATGAAAGAATTAGGTGGAATTGGTTTTGGATAAAGTAATTCAGAATTTGTGCTGTTTTTTTATTGAGCTTTTTTATCTTTGTTAACTGGTTTTTGTGTTTTGTTGGGTTTTTCACGTAGCTCCCCAGAGGAATTTTGAAATCGCCTTTAAGATGTTTGATCTGAACGGTGACGGCGAGGTGGACATGGAGGAGTTTGAGCAGGCAAGTTGAACAATCAGTGCTGTGGCATCTTAGCCATAAGCACAGCATTCCTCTGTGATGTTACTGCCTTTTATTTTTGTGCTTGGTGCTGGTTTGCACCTTTCCCTTCTGTGCTCTACTCTGCTGCTTCAGTGCTGCTGTTCATTTCTTTCAACTGGATATGTCAAGAGAAAATTTTTCATTTAACCAGGACAAACTCAGGTTTCCTGTAACTTTGTCACCAACATTCAAGGCCAGGCTGTGTGGGCTTTGGAGCAGCCTGGGACAGTGGAAGGTGTCCCTGCCTGTGGCAGGGGGTGGAACTGGATGAGCTTTAAGGTCCCTTCCAACCCAAACCATTCCGTGATTCCATAACATTTTCCTTACAAAAAGTCACCATCAAGTAGACAAAGACCTTTTTTTCACTCTACTGATAAAGTGGGATTTTGATCCTACTACCTTCACAGCTTCTACTGCATTCCTCAATTTTATCTTCAGAGAATAGCCAAGGTAAGTCTGCTTCAGAGGAGAAATTACCCACTTATTCCAGTGTTATTGAGAGCCTATTTTCATTAGTCCTCTATTTCTTACAAGGCTTCATCAACAGGGACTTTGCTGCAGGTTTTTTAATGAGTTTAGCCTTCATGTCTGATGCTAGTGAGCTCTTCCTATAAGCTGTGATTTATGGTTGTGTATGAGCGAGAATGGATTGAAGGCTCGAGCTGTCAGTGGGGGAAAGATTTGCCCTCCCCAGGCAGAAGAGTGTGATTTTTCTTGCCTATTTCTGGCCTTAAGATATTGGGAACTTATAAACACCCTGAAATCACATCCTGAATCACCAGTGTGTGCTATTCATAAAAGGAAATTTAAATGTATTTCCAAAGTGCTACCTAAGAACAAAGCAGCCCTGGAGAATCCAGGCACAGACTCTTACTCATGAGTTGGCTCAGTGAGTAATTAACTGCAGAAGAGTCTCTACAAGGTCGTGCTTGGGGCACTTGCTATAAATGGGAAGAACCACTGGCAAAGGAGGTCTGTTGAATTACCTTCCCTTTCTAATCTTTTGCTGTCATCCTCCTTAAATTATTACCTGTGTGTATGATGTCATGATCACGAGCTTGCTCCAGAGCCATGGAACATATCTGGGTAAATGCAGGATTTTAGATGCACACTTTGGACTCTGAGGAGACTGGAGTGTGTTGATCTGCAGTCTGACATCACTTCACTTGACAGCTTGAAATGTAAACCTGGGGTTTTGTCCATGTTCCTTCCTTTCCCCAAGTAAAAATCACTGTTCTTCTTTCTGTCTGCGTAGTGCATGGAGATAGCACTCCACTGCAGCTAAGTGATCATATTGAACAGTCCAAAAGGTGATTTATGGTAGTTGCAGTGTTCTAGAATGAAATCAATTATGGAGATAAATGAATTTAAGAAAAGGAGAGAACGATTAACCTCCTAGTAAAAATGCAGTGATGCCAAGGTGCTAACTCAGGTGTCACGTTTGGCTTTTTTATTAGAGCCACGTAAAATGAAAAAGGAACATTTCTACAGGATGAATGTTTCCTAATCGCTCTGAAGATGAGGGTGCAAAATTGAATTCAATTATTTCAAATCATCCCATAGGCCAGGGGGAGTTATGCATGCATTAAGTCACATAAATATCCTTAGGAAGGGGAAGGTATTTTTGTTAAGCTGGTTACCTGTGTCACTGCCTGTATAGAAAGGAATAAAGTTCCTGGTTAGCATCAGAATATTTGGGTGAAGGCTGAGAGAGGATGAAGGAGCTGTTTTGGAAAGTGAGAAGATACCTGTGAAGATACTGATTTGCTGCAAGAACAAACACAGCTCCAGTGGGAGGCACATATATCTCATTATGCAAACATATAACATTACAAACAATTGTTTATATGATAAATCCTCTTTTTCACTCTTTATGGAAATGCCTCAGGAAGAGCCTGAAGGATGGCAAGGTTTGCAGCTCTGTCCTGTAAGTCTTACCTGGCAGGAGCAGCTGGAACTGGCCCTCTCAGGGGATTATGCAGCAGTTTAAAAGAGCAACATCATTTTGGGGAGAATGGGTGGGAAAAGAGGGAGAAGAAAAGGACCATCAGGGAAGCATCATTCCATCCCTGCTGGCTGGGAGCATGTGGGAATGAACTTCCTACTCCTCCCTCACACCTTGTCTTTGGAGGCAGCCAACAGCAGGTCCCTCTTCTCACTGATGTTTGAAGACCTCATCAGGAAAGAAAATTACTTCAGTAATTCAGCTAATATGGGACTTAGCTGGAGGCTTTAACTACCTAATAAAAAAACATTTCATTTCTTCAGGCCTTGCTGAAGAATTTCAGGTTTTTTATCCAGTCGAGGCATGTGGTTAGTGCTTAGTCCTGAATAATGTGGTGCCTGCATCAGTATTGCCTTCAATTCTTCATCCTTTGGCATGTAAATTGTTACTTTACTCCTCTGGTTTTAAAGAAAAGCTGGCTGAAAAGTAGAAAACTTGCATGCAGCTTTACTGCTCAAGTAAAATTTACTCAAAGAGTAATTTCTCTTTGAGTCTTTAACTATTTTAATTTATTTTTTTCCCCTCATCTGGTACAAAAGATGAAACATGACAAACATTTAGGCTGAAATAGGAACAAAAAACAGTGGAGCATCTCAGTCCTTGCACGATTGATGAGCTGTGGGTGAGGGCAGCTCCTTGAAGTGGTGTCTGCCTTTCTGGGCATTGAAATGATTACCCAAAACAGGGACTGGTTAAATCTTTTTGGCTCCAGTGCCCACAGGTGGATTTTCAACCTGTCTAACACTTGTTACAGATGGGAGAGGAAAAGAGAGCCATAGGATTCCATAGAAATAACACCCAGGAAAAGCTGCTCTGTGGAGCAGTCTGCAGTGTGGTAAACACTCATGTAGAAACAGGGGCAGTTTTCCAAGCTGGCCTTAAATTGCCTTGCTTCAGACAGTTTATAAATATTTGTCTCCAAACTGTGCTGCATGCAGAGCTCACAGTTAACAGTGAAGCACAAAGCAAACTAAGGAGTTGCTATTTACAGTGCAAAAATCAGAGAATTCCTAAACAGTTTGGGTTGGAAAGCACCTTAAAGATCATCTCTTTCCAAGCCCCCTGCCATGGGCAGGGACACCTCCCTCTATCCCAGGTTGTTCCAGGTTCTGTCCAGCTTGTTCTTGAGCACTTCCAGGAATGGGGCAGCCACAGCTTCTCTGGGCAACCAGTGCCATGGCCTCACCACCTACACAGAGAAGAATTTCCTACTAATATGTAGTCTAAAGCTCCTCTCTTTCAGTGTAAAGCCATTACCCTTGTAAATAGTCTCTCTCCATGTTTCTTGCAGGCTCCCTTCAGGCACTGGAAGGCCACAATTAGGTCACCCCACATCCTTCCTCACATCAGAGTGACCAAAAAGCCTCAAAACCTCTTTTCTGTACTTTTTTCCTCTTGATTTTTTCCTCCACTTGATTTTCCTTGTAGAGGAAGAACAGCCAGCAGTCTGGTTGGGAGGCAGGGTTTCCAGCAAGGTGAGCCCAACAGCAATAGCATGGAGTTTTCCTCTAGAGCATCCTACTGGGGCTGTTCCAGCACTCACTCTCTCATTAGGAAAAAGTTGAACACACTGAATACCACAATAATGAGGTTCTGGCATCCTTGTGACAGCTGGAGCTCTTGGCAGCTGCTTTTCTTCCTCCCTTCCAACTTGTGTCAGCAGGGGGAAGAGGCTGATGGCAAAGCAGTGGTGTTTGCTGGAGCTTTGGGAAGCCTGGGTTGTCCAGTGGCTTTTTCCCCCCTCCTTTTTCAGACTTGTTCTTAATATGAATCCTTTTGCTGCCTTGTTGGAAGAGGTAAGTTACTGCACAAAGAATAAGCCTGGCTTCTCATATCCCAGCAATAATCACTCAGATCCACTTGGTAGTTTAGTGAGATACTTGAGGATGGAGAGAGGACATGGCTGCATTTAGCTTGGCTGCCCCCTTAAATTTGCACAAAACCCTTAAAATAGCACACTCTTGGATTTTCAGACTGTCACATCCTTCAAGGTCAACCTTTTGGTATCTTTTAGGGAGCAGGGAAGTTCTTTGGAAGAAATTTTTGTGCTGGGTGGCACAGCCCCAGGGATGGAGGAACTTCCAGCTGTGACAGAGAGCAGCAGGCAGCAAGGAGTTGAAAACCCCAGGATTTGTGCATGAGTGGGAGGAAATGTGCTGTGAGCTGACTTGGGTTGGTGTGAACTCACAAGGATGGGCAGTGAAGGAGTGGAAGCTCTAAAACATTTGAAGAGTTTTTTCCTTCCCCATGATCCTTGGATGTGTTTAAAAAAAAAAAAAATGGATGTGGCACTTGGTGCCAGGGTTTAGTTGAGGTGTTGGGGCTGGGTTGGACTCAACGATCTTGAAGATCTTTTCCAACCTGGTCATTCTGTGAATTCTGTGATTGTTGCAGCTTCCCCACCTCCTGGGATTTTGCTGGGAAGAAGCTGCTCTGCTGACCAGGGGTAGGATCAGCACAGAATGTTTATCTGAAAACTGGCTGAATTGTTTCCTAAAACTCATTGTAAGCACTTGGTTCTCTTCTTTCTTTAATGGACTGAAAAAGCCAAAACCTAGCCTGGCCAGGGAGGTTGTGGACTCCTCATCCTTATTCCAAGGCCAGGCTGGACAGGACTTGGAGCAAGCTGGTCTAGTGGAAAGTGCCCCTGCCCGTGGAAGGGTTTTGGATCTAGATGGTCTTTAAGGTCACTTCCAGCCTGAATCATTCTGTGATTCTCTTAAGTTCAGCCAGATTTTTGAATTGTGTCTCCTGACAATTGTTTGAGGAGGAAAAGAAAGAAAGATTGTGGAAACCCAGGGCACCGGCAATATTTCTCTGTCTGCTCTGGGGTGCCCTGACCCCCAGGGGAGCTCTGACTTTGACCCTCATTCATGGAGAAAAAGTTTCCTAGACTTCAAGATAGACTAGAATCCATAAAAGTGTGAAATAGATTATAGAGAGTAGTGTAGGTGGATCACTTGGTGAGAAATTTAGGTTTTGGGATTTTTAGTGTGTTGTGGATGGAAGCAAGATGGAGGGCACAGGGTGCTGTCCTGGGTTTCTTCTTCATGCTTCTTCTTCCTTCTTCTTCATGGGTTTGGGTGGCATTTTGTGATGGGGCAGAAAAGTCCACATTGGGGCTCTTTGGGATCAGTTTTTGGGTTAAAAGGGAAAATAATCCAGGTGTCAGTTCTCAATTGGATTGTTTAGTCTTAAAAGACCTTGTACAAAGAGATTGTGGCCATTTTGTGCCTTCTAATGAAAAGCTGCTGAACTCACAGCAGTGAGACTGCTTTACTGGTAAGAAATAACAAACACCTGAGTCTGGACATGAACTACTGTCTGGAGTGCCTTCACTCCAGACCCAGAGAAACCAACAATGGTACCCCCACAAAGATGACAGAGGCCTTGACTGGTATGGTCTTGATTGTGCCGTGCTCCCTGTGGTTTTAGGTGCAGAGCATCATCCGCTCCCAGACCAGCATGGGCATGCGCCACCGGGACCGCTCCACCACCGGCAACACCCTCAAAACCGGCTTCAACTCTGCCCTCACCACCTACTTCTTCGGGGCTGACCTGAAGGGAAAGCTCACCATCTCCCACTTCCTGGACTTCCAGCGCAAGCTGCAGCACGACATTCTGAAGCTTGAGGTTTGGGCTGCTTCTTTGTCCAGGGGAGGGCAGTGCAGCATGGCTTGTGCTTAGGGTGGGGCTTCTGGAGGAGGAACGAGAGCCTGGGAAGGGTACAGAGGAAACTTCTGCAGCTGTGACTTGCACACCCAAGCTGTTAAATTCCTGATGAGTATTTCAGTGCTTGTGGCACTCCCCAAGGAATGTCTCCAGCATTTGTTGGTGGCTGCTCTTGTGGAGTTGGAGCAGCAGCTGGCACATCCTGGGTGTGTGTCCCTCTAAAAGCCTGACTGTTGCCTTGGCTCTGCTGATGGAGATGATTTAAGGGGAAAACAGCAGAGGTTGTGAGTGACCTGTTGCTACCTTGCTGAGGAAGGTTGGTCTCAGTCCTAATCAGTGAGCTGGGCTCTAAAGGACCAGGATTTATAACATTCCCAAAACTCTTCAGCTCTGCTTTTGTCCCTACCTTTTCTGTTTGCTTCATTATTCTGAATGTTTCTGCTGGGGAAGTGTTCAAGGCTTGTTTGAATCCTCCTAAATCGGTGGTCTCTATTATGTGACCTCTGTTGTTCACTCCTGGATGTTTAATGAGAAATGTTGTCCATCTCTTCTGAATTTAGTCTCCTTTTTACTTTACATTACCCTGAGTTTTAACAGCAGCTCCCAGCCTCCTGCTCCTAGTCATATAACCTGAATTTAAGCATCACCCTTCAAAATTTGGTTATTTTGTTTAAAATCAGCAGAAGGACAGCAACAGGGGACTTCTTGGTCTGTGTCAGCTTCCAGGGAGAGCTGACTCAGTTGGAAATGGTGCCCATCACTGCATCAGGCTCCAAGGTTCAACCTGGCTTGAGCAAAGCCAGGCTTTTATTTGCATTGGAAATCAGGATTTGTGCACAAGATGTCCCCCAGCCTATTAGGAAAACAGTATTCAGAGCCCTGTCACTTCAGTCTGGTGTATTATTGCTCACATGCCCAGGTTGTGTGATCAGCATTTTATTAAGTTCTTATCATGTCAGTCATTGTAATTTGAAACTGAATTTATTTCCTTTTTAATTTGGAATTTACCAATCCAAGTAAGAAACTGATCCGGGGACTGATTATTTTATTTTGTGAAGACAATTGCCTGGTTCACTGCCTTCATTTCCTGGCCATTAAAGCAGGTGGTGTGGCCTTTGCAGGGGGAATTGGCTGCTTGAAGACAATGTTCTTTGTGAACTGGGTCAGTTCCTCAGTGCCTCTGCAAATTGAAAGGCATAAAATACTTTTTAAGGTGAAGAAACATCAGGTGTAACTTGAATGTAAAGGCAAGAGAAGCAGAGATTTTTCCATGCCCTGGTTTTCCCCTGCCCTGTTCACTCCAGAGGTGGGCACTGAAGTATTCCTGACCCTGTGCTCCCTCCACGGGTCCCCACTTCCCTCATTAAGAAGCAATGGGAATTTTTTTTTCAGTTTCATGATACTTGTGCTTTTTCTGCTGTGACAGTTTAGATTTTGATGATTTCAGTCACTTGTGCATCTTCCTGGCTAATAGTAGTTGCTTTTCTAACAGATTATTTATAACTGGAGACAATAAAAGATATTTGTGTCTGGGTAAGTTATCAGATAGCATAAAGGCACCATTACTGACTCCCTGCCAGCACCAGGCTCATACTCATTTCCACTGAAATATTGATGGTTTTGTTCTGCCAAACTTAACTTTTCCTTGAGTTCATGCTACTAAAGCCCTGATTTTCCTGTTCATAACTCTCATTGATTTAGGCAAAACAGGCCTGTTTCTGTCCCCAGCATTATGCAAGGTGGCTTCTCTCCTCTTCAGCTTTTATCTCTTTTGACTTCATCTCCCATTTTTTCTCCTTGCTTCACATTTGATGTGTTTGTTCACACTTAAGGAGCTTTTCCCACCACTGTCTGGTGGGTTTGTGTTGTTCCTTTCCCAGGGAGTGCCCTAATGACCTCAGCTGCTTGAAATGCACAGTAATTCAGAGATGAGATTCTCCTGAGAAGAGAAGGGTTTACCCTGACCCATGTAAATCAGGAAAATGTGAGAAGTGGTGCTCAGCTGAACTCTTTTCCCTCATCTACTCATCCTCTGCTGGCTCAGGAAAACTGGAGCATGGTCTGAAGCTGGGATGTTGGTTTGAAACTCAGTTTTTGTTCATGTTCAGAGCTCTGGAGAAGTCCTTGGGGAAATGCAGGTCTGAAGAATCTCCTGGGGCTGGTGCAGCCCCTGAGTGACCCAGAGCCTCTGTTCTCCAACTGGGATGCTGGCTTTGTCTCATCTGAAAGAAAGCTGCTTTAAGAAAGAACTTTTTTTAAAGCTTTTTTCCCTTCAGCTCGGGATCCAGGCATTTCTGCAGTTCATACACTTGAGCTGTTTTCTGCTGACTGAAGGTGGAACAATAGTTTCTGACCATCTGAACCCACTTTATCTTTCCTCTTACTGATTTTGGTTCTTTTCTTTTTTAAATCAAAATATCCGTGCATATTTCTTGCTAAGATTCAGCAGAAGCTCTCACAGAGGAATTAACTCAGACAAAGCCCTGAACATTTCAATGTTCCTGTGGCTGAAGTGTTTATAGCAGGTTTAAGTAACCATGGCCTGGTGTTTTCTTCTTCTCTTCTGCTTTTATTTCTTTTTTTTTTTTTTTTTATGCAAGTATATTTTCCATCATTTTATGAAGACTCAGCAGTCAACTCAGCTGCAGGAAGGGAAGGATGAGGAAAGCAACCACAGCCAGAGGTAGAGAGGGGAAAAAAGTCCCAGTGGTTGGATGATCCCACTGGTGTCAATGTGTTATTTCAACCTTTTGGGGTTTGGCTACTTGGAGAAAGCTGTGGTCAGTTTTTTGGGTTATGGGGTGGCCCTGCTTAGCTAAGACTGAGCCACAGGAACCAGCCCAGCAAATGGGGCTGCTGGCAAGGTCCTACAACCAGAAGTCCTTTTCTCTTGTGGCTTGCTTTGACAAACAGTGACTGGTTTGTCTGGACAGGCTCTGCAGCTCTCACATGTGCCCTTGGGACAGGTGGTGTTGGGCTCTTTTTCTGGTTTTTGAGTGGAAGATCTCTGTGAGTCTGGAAGATGAATAGGACTTGACATCATTGTTTATGCTATTTCTGCTTGTTTGTGCCTGTCCCAGATATTTCTGTGTCCTTGGTGGACCAAAAGGAGTCCCAGCCAGCCTGTGGGGCTCTTCCAGCCTAAATTTTTTTAGGATTCTGGAAGTGCACATAGAAGAGATGTGTGAGCCCTTTGTTCTCCATGTCTTTGCCACTCCTGCAAGGCACCCCAAAACGTGCTGATAGCACTGATTTAATCTCCATATTTTTCCTCTTACCCAAGGATTAAGTATGCCCCAATGTCTCTCCCAAGAAAAAGGTCTTGCAAGCAAAGTAAAATTGGATTCTGTAAGAATATGGCAAAGTTACAAGACATCACTGCTGTCATCTGGAAAAGTCTTTATTTTCTGTGTCTGTTCTGTGACAGGTGATGTGGGAGTAACCTCTTTATCCTGGAGACTCCTGTTTTCATGGCCAGTGCCAATACAGTTACTGCCTGGTTTGGTTTTTTTGAAGAAGGGGTGCTGGATGCTCTTCCATCTGCACACACCTCATCAGAAAGCCCTAAATCCTTTGGGGTCTCAGGCCTGTCTTAACAAATACTCTGGTTTCAGAAGGCATTTCTGATGCTCCTCAGTTGGGTTTTATGGTAATAACTTCAATCTCTAAGTGCCTTTCTTAGTCCCAGTGTTGGAATAGTCCCACTTTTTCCAAGTAATCCTGTAGCAGGTATTAAAAACTTCTCATTTATTACCAACTTACTCAAGATTTTTGGGGATTCTGCCTTGGTTTTTATATAGGCTGGCAGAGCAATACAGCTTTTCAGTGATTTGTTAACAGTAACAAAGCTTGCAGTAGTGAGTCACATATCTTTATTTCTGCTGCAGTCATTTAGGGGGAAAATGAGTAACTTAAGTAAATTGAGTAGCCTGAAAAATGAAGTTTGACAGTGTCAGATTGGCTGAGCTTTGTAAGGAAGGGCCCAAAACTCAGACTTTTTAGAGGTCAGTTTGCTGTTGAACTCACACAAGGCATTTCTGTTTGGTTTTAAGTCACCTTTATGGCTGTCCCTGTCATGATCAGCTGTGTTGTCTCTCAAAGTTGTTCCTTTACCTCCTGATCCTCTCACTTCAGCCTCACCACTGACCCAGCCCCTGTGGGAACAATGATGGGGAATGTCATGTTTTCCCTTTTTCCTTATGAATTCTGCCTTTTCAGCAATCCTGTAATGGATGTTTTGTACTTCCAGTTTTGTCAGTTCTGTATCTATATCCTGGATATCTAAAACTCCTGCTTTAGCTCCAGATTTGCTTTCTCTTCCTTCATCTGATCCTTACATCTGAAAAGCCAAACCAGCACTAGTGGAATTGCCTCTTCAGTAGGGCAATTAATGACAGGTACAAAAGTTGTTTGTGTTCTTTGTTAGTGATTTCCTGAGCTGGCTGCAGGGGAGGGAGAGGAGGATGGGCTGATGGCTAAATACAGAAAGCCTGAAGTGTGCCCCTTGTTTATCCCAGAGGATGAGTGTCTGTGTCACTGTTGTCAGGCCCTGACTAGATAAAAGGTGTGTTGATAACTAATAACCTTTAAACAGCTCTGGAGGAAAAGAGGATCTGGATGTGGAGGCTGTGCCCTCCAGAAGTATTTACTAAAGTCAGAGATGGACAAAGCCATGATGGATTTAGTGCCAAAGAGAGGGGAGTGACCAGGAGACCCTGCAGACCTACATATTCCTTCTGCATTTCTCATGGTAGGAGTTGAGGGAGCAGAAGTGAGGCTGATGTCCCTGCCTTTGATGGATAGCCATGAAAGTGTGGTGGATGGCAGAATTTTGTGACATGTCCAGTTAAAAGTGGGATCATCCAACCAGTGTGAATAGTTTCACATCAGGGACCTCTGTAGTTAGGGAGGCACAGTCCAGCATACACAGATGTGTTTCTAGGCAGACAGTGGAAGTGATTTGGACAGCTCATCCTGGTTTTGACAGCGTTCAGAGCTGGCAGCCTGCTTTTGTCTTGCCATGTGAGTGGAAAGGGTCATGTGCAGCTTTCAGGTTGACTGCACCATCTCAGGTTTGGGGAAAAGCTGGCATTCAGTTCTTCTGCAGTGTCAGCCACAGACTTGGGGAGAATTCAGAGTGGAACATTAGTATGGAAAAAAAAAATCTGAGGATAGGGATAAGTTATGAGACCATGGCGTGTGCAGCTTAAAGGAAGGACAGAAGGGAGATATAACTGTCTCAGTAAACACGAGGAGTCACCATAAAGGAGTCTGAGGCAAGTCATTTTCATCAATCAGGAACGGCAGAGCAGGTAATGAAATGTCTAAGTGTGCACCAGGGAAAGTTCAGTTGATATCCAAGGCAGGTTCCAGTCCCTTTTTCCATGAAGCAGGGGGAATGCTGGGTGGGGTTTCACAGTCACGGGGGAGTTACCAAAAGCTGGTCTTTGTGCCTCAGTCAGGAGATGCCATAAATGCTGTTTCTGATTCTTCCCTAGTCCAAGTGAGGAAACTTGTGCCAGAGAAATCAAACCCTCCCAGTGCCTCACTCTGAAAGGCAGAGGAAGAGTCTGTGGGGTGGTTTTGGGGGCCTCAGGATTATAAGAGCATATCGGGGAACTGCATGTCAGCTGTAAAATCACAGAATGTCCTGAGTTGGAAGGGCCCCACAAGGATCATGAAGTCCAGCTCCTGGTCCTGCCCAGGACACCCCAACAATCCCACCCTGTGCCTGAGAATGTTATCCAAACACTCCTGGAGCTCTGGCAGCCTTGAGGCAATGCCCATTCCTTGGGAGCCTGTTCTATGCCTGACCACCCTCTGGGGGAAGAATCTTTTCCAGACTAAACTTCTCCTGCCACAACTTCAGACTGTTTCCTTGGATCCAGTCCTGCTTGTGAGCATGGCTGGGACAGGCTGAAACACAAAGGAGCAGCTGCGGCATCCTCTTCTTTGGGATGGATGCTTCATGGGGCAACCTCCTGGGGAGAGAACTGCCTTGCTTGTATTGGAACCAGGTGACTTCAGCGTGGTTGATGCAGTGGCTCTGCAGGGGAAGCTGTGGAGGGTTTTATTGGAATTTCTATTTATTGCATCATTAGCAGCAGTGGAAGGCTTTGCTCTGTACCAACAGGCTCCTTTGGTTTTTGAAGGGTGTGTAAATCCACTGCTGAGCTCCCGCAGTGCAGCAGAGCCTTGCGTGGGACCCCTGCAAATAAAACCCCAGGAGTGCTCTTTGGATTCATTACCTTGCCACAGGAGTGTGTGGAGGTTTGTATCAGAGTCCATGAATTAGGAAATATAAGCTATTCAGCGTAGATGCTCTTGTTTATGTGTGCACAACCAAGTTAGCCAACAGCCAGGGAGAGCAAAAGAGGTGGGGGATGTCTGTGTGAGCGTGTTCTTGTAGCAGGTACCTGACTTCTGCCTTCTCCTTCTGCTGGATGAGCAAACACCTCAGTCCTCTTGTTCCCTCTCCCCTTTCAGGCTCTGAATTCAGAGCTGTTCTGCAGCTCCACACGCTGCTGGCTGTGCTTCAGCCCTGGCTTTGCTTCTGCTGATGTAGGAAGAATGTGGAAGCAGGACCCTTTTCTCTGCTAGGCTGAATTAAACTCCTGCAAACTTCTTCTTGGAGAATTGAACACCAAGGTCAAGCAGAAAACAGTATGAACTCTTAACAGGCAGGGAGGGAGCTGTATTTCTTAATAAAACTGTGTGCAGCAGTTCCATGCAGGCTTAGATATTGGGATTTTTTCAGAGTAATGGCTTCACTCGGGTTCTTGCAACTCTTCTGTCCTGTGTGTTTTCCTGCAGGAGGGCTGGGAGTTTGTTCTGCTTCTGAACTTTCCTGTTATTCAGGGAGCATGCAGGACAGAAAAACTGCCGTGTTCCATGGTACCAGGAGCATTGTCAAGGGCAGGGATGGCAGTAACAGTGCCAGGTCTGGAGAGCAGGCACGGGAGGAGATTGCTGAGCTCTTCCCCCTCTGCATCCCTTTAATTTATCAGACGTGTCCTTTCTCCTTAGCATTACTGATTCCTTTTCTTCAGGTTTCCTTCCTGTCATTCCCTCACTGCACAGAATTTCAAAACACTGATCTGCTCAGAGCCTGAAGGAAGATATTTTCATTCATGGGGCTGAAGTTCAGGTGCAGCCATCTTTACATAACCTTTTTTTAATTGCTCATTAAAGCGGAACAAGTGGCTGGTGATGGGAATGATTTTTTCCCCCTTGCAGGCAGCAGTGGCTTGCCAAGGTCAATGAAATCTCCAAAGCTTCTCTCCAGCATCAGGTCTGCTGGGATTGCACTGCTGCTGACAGATGGATGTTTTTAACCTGGCTGCTACATATTCACTTAGGCAGAGGGGGGAAAGTTTGAACAGGGAGAGCGTTTGGAAGATTGGATTTTTCTCATGTGAAAATAGCTCCCATTTCTTTCATTTCTTTATTATTTTTTAAGGTAAAAAAGAAATGATGGTCCAGGCTGGGTTTGGCATTTCCTCCTGCCCATTTTCATTCCTCCTGCTTTGGCAGCTCTGAACATCTTTAGAGCTGTGTCTTTGGGTGAGTTTTACGAAATAATGCAGTAATTACACCCAGGGACTCTTTGTAGGCTGTGTCCAGAGCAGGCTGAGCTTCATCTTGTGAAACCCAGTGCTTTAGATCCATGTCCACAAAATAAACCTTTCAGCATAATTATCCCCCCCCCCCAAAAATGAGTATTTTAAATCTTCAATCTTCCCAAACAAAAAGCCTTTAGCATCTTTTCCCTTTCTTTTATTCTGGCAGTAATTCAGTACCTGTGCAAACACTTCAGCTTACTCACAAATACATTAAATTTTTTTGGATGGAGGAGGTTGCTGGGATTTAGGGAGATATATAGTGTTTCCCCTTTCTTTTTCTTCCTGTCATAGTTGTATATGCAACTTGACGAGAGATCCTGGCAGCCTCCTTCTCCAGAACAGTAAACAGAGCCAGTGCTGCAGTAGTTTGCAGATAAATAATGTATTACAGCCTGTCAAATAAAGCTTTGAGCAAATACCACTTTAAAGGGTCATAGATTATGAATCTGAATATTACCCTACAGATCATTATTTTCCAGACCCTTTTGATTCCTTCTTATGCACAGAGCAGCTCTGGGAACGGGTCACCTTTTTCCACTACCCCTAAACCTGATAGAATTAATATTAGCAAGATTTCTCCCATGGATGTGGTTTTTTTTAACCTGCAGAAAGAAGCTCAAAGATCATCTCTCAACATTTCTCTCCCCACCCAAATGTCCTTGAAGATGTATTTCTCTTTGCTGTCTCAATTAGGAATGTGGCACACATACATTTATTTATTTAAGATCCTTGCTTTGAGGTTGTGGGGAATACATCATCTGTTTGATTGGTTTTTAGGGGAAACCTTCCTAGAAATTTAGGAGCCTCCTAAAATACAGCTGGATATTTAGCTAATGTGAGTATTAGAAGAGGATAGGAAGTATATCCTTTTGGCATTGCTTTAGGAAAAGTCTGAGCTGTGTTTTCATCGTGCTGGCTCGAGTAACAACTGGGTGTTTCCCTCCTGCACCGATGGGATTTGGTGGATCCCAAATGCTGTCTGTGCCTGTGCCAAGTGCAGGGGCCTGGAGGGTAAAACCTAAATGGTTTTAGCCATTTTCTTCTTCAGCAAACAAAGCAAGAGACACAAGCCACCAGTGTGTGTCCAGCCCAAAAATACCAGCTTAGGAAGGAGGGGCGTAATCAGTTTATCCCACTTTTCCATGGGAGGTTTTGCCAGCCACTCGTGGTTGTCTGGTGCTGCTGAGCCCCCTCTGAGGCTTTGGTGTCCCCTCCCCAGCTGCAGAGCAGGGGCTGCTCTCTTGGGCCCCGTTGGCTCTGGTGGCAGCAATCACAAAACACTGCTCCTCCTTTTTGAAGCAGTGTTTTGAACTCCCATTCTCTGGTTAGAGAGAATATTTGTTGGCTTATGCCACAGAGATGGAGCAACTGAGAAGTCAGAAATAAAACAACCAAGAAATATTTTTAAAATTTTTATTCCATTTTCCGTCTCACGTGAAGAGTAAAACAATACAGGTGTTATGATTCACACCATCACAATGAAAAGCCAACTATTTTCTAATTACAATACATCATAAACATTTCTTAACCTGTCAACTGTTACCACACCATGCCATAAATACCTTAAAACCAGTCATCTAAAATTGCCCCTCAGAAGTCCTACTACAATACATCTTTCAGTTCTGTTTCTCTAATAGAAATCTCATAATCTAAATCTAATCTTGTTTACAAAACCGTCCTTTAAAACTTGCTTCTAATTCCATTTCTCTCTCAACAATGTCTGGCCTATTCCATGACATTTCTGAGTCAACATTTCTTATCTCAAAGAATACATACTATGTAAACCTTCTGTCAAACTTTGAAAATTCTCTACAAATGCATTTCCCACAGATTTTAGCAGTGGAGTTATAGGTAGAATCTTCCCCTGTTAACACTATTGATGATGACAGATTTATTGAGGAGGAAGGAGAGTCAGCTGGGAAGAGAAACCTTCCTCTGAGAAGTGTGTGGTACCCAAACATGGCCTTTTTCTGAGGCCAGGGGAGCGGCTTCATTTCCCACTGGTGAGCCTTGCTGCCAGAAGGGGAGATGGAAGGAAACCAATGTCTGCATTTAGGAACTTCCAGCAGGTTTTATTTTTCCACCAGGATGTTTCTCGTCGTGGTGTCTCTGAATTGCTTTGGGCTGGATGCTCCTCAGTCTGGGATTTGATTTCCTGCAGGGGAAGATGGATTGAGTTAGTGGAGGAAAAAACAATGAAGGAAGGAAGAATAGATATTATGGGTCTGTTGTTTTATGGTGGCTCCTTGTATTGCCTTTCCATAAAGTTGTGCAATTAAGGAGATGTAGAAGCAGGGGAAATTGCTTATTTGTCCTCTGCTCTCCTCATGTGAGAAAGCTTTTCTCTCAGAAGGAAGGAGAGTGGGGTTATTTGAACAAATCTGGGAATTTCATCTTATAGAGGAGCAGGAATGTGCTCATCCTGTCAGCCTTGGGGGAGAGTTTGGGACTATTTAACATGCTATAGGTAATCTTTAAAAAAAAAAAAAAAAAAAAAAGTCAGGGAATAGGGAATACCCTGCTGTGTATTTGGACTGGCTGCTGGGACTGGGCCAGCAAAGCTGGTGAAGTCAATGGCTGCACCCCAGTTCTGCTGCCTTCTTCCCCTCCCATAGGATTCCAGAATGGCCTGGGTTGGAAGGGATCTTAAAGTTCATCTCATTCCTCCCCTCTGCCATGGGCAGAGACACCTTCCACCATCCCAGGTGGCTCCAGGTCCAAGCCCTGTCCAGCCTGGCCTTGGGCACTGCCAGGGATCCAGGGGCAGCCACAGCTGCTCTGGGCACTCTGTGCCAGGGCCTGCCCACCCTGCCAGGGAACAATTCCTTCCCAATATCCCATATAAACCTCTCCTCTTTTAGTTTGAAGCCATTCCCTCCTGTCCTTTCCTTACAGTTCCTGCTGAGCTGTTCCATAAACACCTCGGATTTCCTTTCACATCACGTTGGTTCTGAATAAATTTCAAAACGCAGCCTTTTTATATTTAAGGCTTATTTCTTCAGCACCTCAGGTGTCCTGGCCTGCAGGAGGAACACTGGCCAGCATTCTGTCCCCCTTCTCCTTGCCTGGTGCAGATGCAGAATCCGCTGCTGGCACCAAGTGGCTGCCGGTGGAAGCTGCTCCGGAGGTGTTGGACTCGCTGGCTGATTGTGGGTATGATTTTGGGATGGGGAAAGACCCCCCTGTCCTCTGTTTGTCCTGGTGGGAGCAGGAGCTGCTCCATCCCCCTCTGGATAATGCCAGGTGAGCACTGCTTTGGCCCTGCTTTTCCTTCTTTAAGATCCATGAAAGGGGAAAAAAGGCTGTCAGAGGACTTGTTATCTGTAATAAACCCCTGTGTGCTGTGCCCTGCATCCCCTCCTTGCAGGGTGGGGGGTTATTTCCTCCCCAGTGAACAGAAAAATAACCTGTACAGTATCACCATGTGCATGGAGGCAGATAATTGTGGTTACCTGGGAATGGGCACTATTTTTCCTGCTTTTTTCAAGTACCCGGAGGATTTTAACAGTTAGCGCTGTTTGTAGGCTGTGTATGAGTGCTGAAAGAAATATTCCTGTAGGCTTTGCACCCTCCTTCATTTCCAGGTGGTGAGTTGTGTTTGGCTAGAAGGCATTCCAGAGGGTAGAGGAGCATGGATGTACCTCTGCTCCCAGGAAAGGGGGTGCCAGTGGTAGCTGAGGGTTTTCTTTCATCAGGAATCAGCGAGTTTCCACTCACAAATCCTTTGGAGCCCAGTTTCTTTGTGGATCAACACAATCTCTGACATACCAGAAAAAAAATAAACAGATTTTTCTCCCTGAAATTTCTCTTTAAATGACATGGCCTGCTTATCCCTTCTGTAATTAATTTAAATGCATCTGACAGCAGCTTGGAGGCAAGATTTGAACTTTCTTTATCCCTCACTGTGATGCTGTTGCTTTTGCTCAGTTCACTGGTGGTTCTATTGGAATTTGGGAACTGGATGTGGACCAGCTCTCACTTCCCAGCCCTTTCTGGGCTGACCTTTGCATTGAGCACCACTGTACGTGACAGTGGGCATCTGAGTGTTCTGGTTTAATGTTAAAAATGTTCATTTTTAAAGTGAGATAAATAATAAGCAGCATAAATTCCATCGTTTCCAGGCATTTTTTTTTTATTTCTTGTGAATAGTTGTGTCACGTATCAGTATTAAAATGAAGATGAAAAGTATTTAAATTTTTCCTTCCTGGTCTTTTTTGCATCTGGTAGTGCAAAACTGAAAGTTTAGTTCCAAAAAACCTGCAATTAGCTGGTTCTTTATTTCCCCATCTGCAGGGAGCTGTGCTTGCTTGTGTTACCCCATGGAGCTGCCCAATGCTTGATCCTGAATGCAGGGCAGGGGGATAGGGAGCTGATGGGCTTTTAGACACCAACTTGAGATTTTCTAAGCATAGTCACCACTTAGGAGGTTGATATGAGGTATTTGGACCCATTTCCTAGCCTTTAATTAAAGATGCTACCTAAAGCTCTGCTAAAACTCGGGGTATTTTAAGGCTGTTGGTAGAAAAATGCTGATTTGTGTCTTTGGGGATGAAATTAGGAATACTACAGCAGAAGAAAGCATCAGTGCTGCTTTTGAAGCTGCACTGATGGCAAGTTTTTGTGTCCCAGGGGCATTTTCTTTGCATTCTTCAGGCATGGCAGAAACTACTTCTGCTTTTTAATGAAGAACATTTCCAGCAAATGAGTTTTCCCTATCCTTTCACAGGAGATTGTGAGAGGCCCACATTTTGCATCATGAGTGATCCCCAAAGCCTGTGTCATATGACAGTAAAAATCACCATTTTCCCCCCAAAGCTGTGTGGGCCACTCAGGTGAGAGCACAAGGGGGCTGAGGAGCAGAATTTCTCCATTTGGGATCTGCCTCCTGCCAGAGTCACCATACAAATCCCTCCAGCCTTGGTGCTCCACTTATCAGGAATCCCTTGGTTTCCCACTGGGAAAAGCAGCCAAGATCTGGTTGATAGGGTAACAATTAAAATTCATTAGCACTGAAGAGCAGCTGAGGCTGGAATGGTCAACTCAGCAGGCAGCAGAATGTCAGTCACTGGTACCAAGTTGTTCCCCATGAGCTTAAAAATTAATTTTGTTGTTAAATGTCATCTTCTGGCTTGTGATCAGCTGGAGTGTTGGTCTTGTGTTTCCTGGTAAATTTGGAGGGATATAATCTATCCCAAATAAGGGATCCCAAGTGCTGAGATCTGCGAAGCTGGGTGAAGTCTAATGTTGATGCTTGTGGATTCACAGAGCAGGGGGAAAGGAAAGGATGAAATCCCCATTATTCAGTTGGCAAAGAACTGGTATTCCCACCCAGCCCCTTCCCAAGCTGGGGAATGGCTCTTCCCTCCTCCCCTGCAGTGGAAGCCAGGAGACAAACTACTGCAGGAGACACGGATGAGTGGAGAAAGCCTTCTCTGCCCAAGGGCTTTTTGGAAGTTCTGCAGGTGCCTCACAGCAGCATTTGTAAGAGTCAGGGTCTGGAAGGGTCTGAGGATGAGGAGAACTTGTGGAAGGTGAAATTTGGAGACATCCATGAACCTTCCCTTGCTGGGATACTGGCCTTGGAGCAGAGGAGAGTGAAATTAGAAGACCTTTGCAAGACTTCTCTGTCCCTGTTCAGAGCAGCCACTCATTAGCCCAGCCCTGTGAGATAAAACTGGGAGGGATTTCTGAGTTCCTTTTTTCTTCCTTTTTTCTTTTTTGCTTTTCCCTGGGGATTTTTTCTTTCCAGCTCACAGCTGCACGTTCTCTATTTCTTCAGGGAGGTCCTGACCTCAACAGGTGTCCTCACACTGGGGCACCATTAAATGTTGGTTTTTGTGGGGTTTGGTTTTTTTTTTACTTTTGTTAAGGCTGGGATTGAGTGCTTGAGATGGTATTTTGGATTTAGATTTAGATGTTTATTATTTTTATTTATATTATAAATTGAGTTTTACAGTATTGTATTAATAAGTTATAAAATGTTTAACTGTTTTTTAAGGTTAGACTATTTAATTAAGAAATGACACTTAAATTATTTTTACTTTTAATTTAATTACTTGAATTCCACAATGCTGACTTTTTTGTTTAATTTTAAAATATTACTTAAACTTATGAAAAAGAAGGTGAAGAAGAACAACTAGCTACTGTCTTAAAACTTTTATTTTGTCTCTATATATTGTTAAATTTTAAATTTTAAACTCTAAGTTATCTACTCTGTGATATTACACACTTCTAATTAAACTAAACACTCATAATCTTAGTGGTATCAATCAATTTTGGGAGCTTTCTCTACACCCTCAGGTCACATGAAAACTCACCTGAAAGGTGCCTGTGCTCCGCTGGGGTTGGTCTCTTTCTCCTGACAGCACTGACAGAGGACACAGTCTCAGGCTGCACCAAGGGAAATATAGGTTGGATTTTAGGAAAAAGTATTTTACAGGAAGGGTGATAACTGGAATGGCCTGCCCAGGAAGGTGGTGGAGTCACCATCCCTGGATGTGTTTAAAACAGACTGGATGTGGCACTGTGTGCCAGGGTTTAGTTGAGGTGTTAAGGCTGGGTTGGACTCGATGATCTTGGAGGTCTCTTCCAACCCAGTGACTCTGTGAATTCTGTGAAATGCAGTGTTAGAGTCTGTTGGTACAGAAAGTCTAAAATTCTCAGCATCCAGGACTCCAACAGAGGCTTCTCCCAAGAGCTGTCCAAGGAATTGCACATAGGGCCAGTGTGGAGAGACAATCCTGGGGAAAGCAGGTCCTGGAACCCATCAGCACTTCTCCTTCACCAGTGTTTCCTGCAATGTTAATTCCTTATGGTGCCTTTTTCATGCTTCACACCTCAGGTGGAGCTCTGTGCTGCTCCTGGTTTTCATCTCCCTGTTCCCTTCCCTCGCAGTTCGAGCGGCACGACCCGGTGGATGGGCGGATCACCGAGCGGCAGTTTGGGAGCATGCTGCTGGCTTACAGCGGGGTGCAGTCCAAGAAGCTCACTGTCATGCTCAAACAGCTCAAGAAGCACTTCCAGGATGGAGAGGTGAGTGGCATTCATGGAAAATTTGGGAAAATTTTTCCCATCCCCAGGCTGAGCTGAGAAATGAGTTAAGCGCGTCTTCTTTGGAAAAGCATCCGCTCCCTGTTGAGCCATGGGAGAGAGAGGGAAGAGCTGGGAGTGCAGTGGTTGGTGTCCAGTGCAGGCTGTAGGTTTGTTCCTTATGAAAATAGATGCTGTAATTTTAAAAATTCAATTTGCTGAATGGCACCCTGGGTCTGGAGCCAGAACAAACACTGAAGCCATGCTCTCAGTTCCTGACTCGACCTTGGATTCATTAGCTGCTGTGACCATGCAGTTTATTATTTAGTTATTAACTTCTGGGAAAAATTACTCACAATTTAGAGAGGAGTAAGTTTGCAGACCCTACACTCATTAATTCAGTGAGAGTCCTTGGAATAAGATATCCATACCACAAGATGTGCTTTATCAGGTAAGGCAAGTATGGGCTGAGAAATTACTGAGCATTAGAATTTTACATCTGCCCCTATAATGGATGTTCTTTTATTAAGCCAGAATGATCTTTTATTAAGCCAGAATGTTCTTTTATTAACTGGGATATAAACAAGCAATTCATCAAAGTGAGAATGGATGGAAAGTCTCTGGCTGGCTGTTTTAGAGCTGCTTTCTTCTGACATCAGAACCAGAGTTTATTTCTTAACTGGTTTAGGTGCCAAGTGTGTTATAAAACACAAGTTTTTACTAGGGTCTGCAGCTTTTTTTATTCCTGAATAGGATTCCTACATTAACAGGAATCATTTGATTTCTCCAGGAAAAAGTGCTTAAATGCAATGTGTGTCTAATAGAAAAATATCAGCTCCGGTTTTGAAGTTTGCAAATTGTTGATTCTTTTGCTGTGATTTTTTGAGTTTTTATCTATATATATGTGTATATGTGTGTGTGTATAGATATTACTGAACAGTAGCTGTGTGAGAAAAGAGGCAAAGGAATTTATTTTGGAAGATTTCCTTACAGCAGATGTTTTCTTCCTTTCATGTGTAAGCCAAGACCCTGACATCTGTGCCAGAGGAAGAACTTCTTGTTCTTACCTTATTCCTCATCCCCAAATCAGCCAGATTGTCTTTCTATTTACAGCCAGCCAGACTCAGAGCAAATCTTTATCTTCCTTTATTCCAAAGACTTTCAAGGAGAGAAAATGGGCAATAGGACAAAAAAATGTATTATTTTTGTAAGGAATAGAATTGGTGAAAAATTAATGATTCCTTACACTGGTAAGGGTGAAATGCCCAGAAACTGTCCTAAACTCACCCAGCAAGGCTTTCCCTTGGAAGTGCAGCTCTTTTGAGGGAGCTTTCTTATGGAATCTGCCAAACCTTCTCTTCTTTGTCTGATGCAATTACCTTGACTGCACAAGGCAACCCCGGCAGCCTCCCAAACAGCAAAACTCTGGGTTTAATCTAATCTTTTGCTTTTCCAAGGCTGTTATTCTGCATTCCTGCTTTTGAGAATGATAAGTTTTCTTCTATTAACTGCTAATCTGCTTTCATTATTTTTTTTTTTCTTGAGGAAAAATCCCATCTTACCCTGGATGGGTGAATTTTGCCTATTCAGCAGAGCTGCCACAGTCTGTTTTGTCTAACGTTGCTTATGAGTGTCCTCCCCAAATTGTACTTGCACAGCTGCTTGGTAAAAAGGACCTGAGTCATCAGCAATATTCACAAGCAATGCACTATTTGGTTTATGCCCCCATAACTGCTGGAAAACCAAGCTGTTTCTTCAGAAACCAGTGATTCATGTTCTCTCCCACATGGTCTTCGGGGGCCGGCTGGGGTATTAGCAGGGGGTGGCAGTGAGGTGGAATTCCTGGCTGAACCTGGAGTCCCAGGTGAAAAGGCCTCATTTTTGCAGGAGATGTTTGAGCTGTTGTGTTACAAGCAGGTAAGTGCTTCTGGAATCTCCCTGTTGATGTTCTGTGAGGATTACTTGGGTGATGAAGGAGTTCAACTGATTATGAATTAACAGCTGGAGCTACAAATGCCTTGAAAGATGTGATCATTCATCTGTTGACTTGCCTGAGGCTGTCCCAGTCTCTGATTTTTATTTTGTTTTGGTAGCTGGACCAGAGTTAATGCTGATGCCAGCCTCACCTATAGGATTCCTCAAAAAAAAAGAAATTTCACAATATTGATGGTATTCTTGCTACAGATATTCAGTGGTTTTGTCCACATGAAAGCCACAATTTGTAGGATACACTTGTGTCACTGTTTTTGTTTTTTCAGCTGGTGAAAGGACCACAAAGGCCAGGTTGGGTGGGGCTGGGGACATCCTGGGATAGTGGATGGTCTCCCTGCCCATGGGACACCATGGAATGAGATGGACTTTGAGGTCTCTTCCCACCCAAGCCATTCCAGGGTTCCAAACAGGGGACCATTATGCACAGACAGCAGTGCTGCTTGGCCTTGGCATCTGCCATTTTGGAAATTCCAGGAAAATACAAGGTTTATGGCTCTTTGCTTAGGACACTGCAGACCCCAGATGTCCCAGACAGAGCAGGCAGATTGCAGCACAATGTTTTCTGCTGGCCTGGAAGTGGCCACACCACCTCATGGTTCCTCCAGGCTTTCCACACTCCCAGTACCCTGCTCTGTCAGGAAGGCATCATGATAATTGCCAAGATATTTTCTCTTGTAGAACCATTGTACAAAACAGGGATCTTTGCATTGCTTCCTGCAGAAGTACCTGATTTATTGTTTGTTTTTTTTTTTTTTCCCTAGGATAATATTTCATTTAATTCTGCTGTATATCCTAGTGTTCCCCTTGGGAAGAGGAGCAGGCAAACATTCAAGGAAAGCTCCCTGCAGAGTCACCAGGGATTTCTTTCTTCAGTCAGCTCTGTTGTCCACATGTGCTCTCCCATTTTGCCATCTCATCCTTTTTGGCCCAGATCCATGAGTCCAGGGCTGACAAAGCTGCTGTTGCATGTGTCAGTGCACACGTAGATCATCAGAGCAGGGCCACATACTCACTTACAGCAAAGATAGGAACAAGCTGCAAATGTCTGTTTGGAAAGACCTTAAAAATGTTCTTTTTCTTTCAAAAGATTGGTGGCTTCTTCCTTGATTAGGAGTTGTTTGAACAGAGTTACAGCAGATTGTGTAAATTTATATTTGACAGTACCTGCTGAACACATCCAGATTGTGGAGCTGTGCTGTGTTCTGCAGTTTGGATTTTTAATATCTTGCTCTATCAATCTGTCCTGCCAGGCAGAATAGGAGGAGCCTGAACCTGAACTGTCTTGACAAGCTGATTTATGTCTCCCAGAGAGGGAGTCTGAGTGGTTATTACTGTGCTGATGATTCACCTCCTCCCTTGGCTCCATGCCGTGGCTCTGCTGGAGTTGGAGGCTCCAGCTCTTGTCCCAGTGATGCCTCAGGTTTTAGCTTTTATATTTTTCACATTCTGTGCTGCTTTAGACTGTGGGTCTGGGGGTCATATTAGGGGATGGTGAGCTCTCTGCACAGAGCAGGGAGACAAAACAATTCCTGCTCTAGCTGGGCACCAAGGACAAATGATCCAGATCTCAGGCCCAGAAGCACAAACAATGTGGGCTGAAGAGAGAAAAACAAGCAGGATGGGACTGCATGGGCTGGAGCTGGAATTGGACAATTAACTCCAAGATGCAAATGGAGCAGAACTTATGAGAGCCCCCGTGACCGGGTGTCCATTTTGTGACCATTTTGGTTCACTTTGGGTGCAGCCCTGGCTGGGCTCTTGTGCTGCCCAAGGTGGACCCATGGAGGAGGTCCTTTTAAATCCCTACTTTATTCTTTAACTCTGTCTAGTCTGTTCTAGGTCAGCCTTCTCAAGGCATCCCCAGCACTGCTGTGGTGGTGCTGGAGCTGCACAGGGTGATAAAATCAGGTGTCATGTAAGCAGATGGGGTTCAGAGCTGTGCTCATCAGCACTTCTTCTTCTGGGGATCTCAGGATGTTTTTCCATGACTATCCCAGAGTGTGGCTGTCAGCTCTCACCTGAGCACGTGCTCACCTGGCCAAGGTAGGTGAGCAGACAGGGATCCTGCCTCCAGCAGCAAAGCAAACTAGGACACTTCTGTGCTTTAGTGTCACCTTCTGCCACACTGGGGAAGAGCTGGATTCCCCCAGGGATCCCTGGATCTCTTGAGAGAGACCTTACAGTGCATGGGCTTGTTGAGTCTTTTATCTTTTTTTTTTTTTTTTTGTTAGGGTTGGGATTAAATGTGTGAGATGGTATTTCTTGTTTGGATTCAGATGTTTATTAGTTCTTATCTGTATTACAGTCTCACAAATCCTGAGTTCTACAGCACGTCACTAACAAACTACAAAATGGAGGGGTATCTCTCTCTACAAGGTCTTTTAAGGATAAGATGTTAAATAAGAAATGACACTTAAATTACTTTTTCTTTTAACTCAATAACTAACTACTTGTGACTTGCAATGTGGACTTTTTAATCCAATTACACAATATTACTTAAACTCATGAAGAAGAAGGTGAAGAAGAAGGACTAGTTTCTGCTCTAAAATTTTTATCTTGCTTTATATATAGTACTATATTTTAAAATCTTAAACTCTAAGTTTTTTACTATGTGATATTACACACTTTTATTCAAACTACACACCTATAATCTTAGTTTTATCATTTAATTTTGGAAGCCTTTTCTGTGGCTTCAGGTTGAATGTAGTGGTTTTTGGAGGTCACTGTCTGTCAGCACAGAAAGTCTAAAATTCTCAGTAACCAGGGTTCCAGCATGGACTGTTTGATATTGTCATTGCAAAGAGTGCAGGCTTCAAAAAAATTGGTCAATTCACCTGTTTGCAGTGGTCTCCTGCATCTGAGGTCTGCTCACCTGAGAGATGTTTTTCAGTCCCTTCCTGTTGTGGGACTGGTGGGGCCAGGAGGGGAGCAAAAGCACAGGTCACAGCCCACATCCTCAGGTGCCAAGGCTGAGTGTTTGGAGTGTGCAGATGAATCCTCTCCTGGCTACAGCTTTGGGCCAGTGAGTCACCGTGTCATTTCCAGGAGTGTCCATGATCTCCTTTTCCCATCACTACCTGAGTGTCTTTTCTCTGTCCTAGGGGCTGACTTTTGAGGAGGTGGAGAACTTCTTCACCTTTCTGAAGAACATAAATGATGTGGACACAGCTTTGAGCTTCTACCACATGGCTGGAGCTTCTCTTGATAAAGGTACTAAAAGCTGTGGGGTGTTCAGGTGCTGAAAGCCTGAGGGAGCACAACTCATGCTGTGTCTTTGGAGTTAGGAAGATGTCAGACAAGCCCAGGCTGACAGGTTAAAAATGTACCCAGATTGCAATTCCTCCCTGTAATGAGGTGCTTAGCTCGCTGCATCCATGGATTGAGAGGGATTTCAGGTTTTATACTTCCAGAGTTTTAGATACAGGGAGAAGAAAGGCTGACATGTGTAGCCTGGATGGATGAGGAAGCAGTGATTTCATGGTGGTACCTTCAGAAGGACCTTTCTGCTGTGTGCAGAGGCAAGGTCACCTAATGAGTGTGCCACAGGCTGTGGTTCCAGATCCCAGGGACACCACTGTTTCTTCTTCATCCCCATCTTCTGAAGTGACCTTTTTTCCTCTTTCTACAAAGGACTTCAAAAATGAGTGCAAAAGAATTCTTGCAGAGTTATCTTCTGTGGAGGTCTCTGATGCACGTGGCAGAGGCACAGCAGCAGTGGGGCTGGTGGTAGGAACTGTTCAACCCCTGTTTTGTTTCAGCTTTGCTCAAAAATCAGACTTTGCCTAGAAATAAGAGCTGGATGCTGCATTTCTGATTGGGAAGCCAAGCAGTGGCAAACACCTTTGGAGCTCCTGGGAGTGCTGGAGGGAAAGAGGGGCAGCACTGGAACACCACTGAGGTCCCAGACTGAGCATTAAAGTCTGTCCAGAGACTCTATTTCAGATAACCCACAGTCCAGAGGAGTGGGCTGAATAAACCTCAGAGCTGGTGTTTCCTGGAGACCTTGTAATAATGTGGTTTATTGATCAGACCAATTCATATCCTTCCCCTTCTCCTCATGTTTCATTTTCTGAGCTGGTCTGTCTCAGGTTTGCTCTTAGATCTGACACACTGATTTAAAATAAAAAAGGCAAAAAATGCCCAAAATATATTTCAAACCAAAGTCCCACTCTGCTGCCAGGATCTGTCACAAGTGCTTTGGTCTTTAGGTTTTTCTAAGAGGGATCTTTTTTTTTTCTAACAGACTGAGAATATTAAAAAAAGATGGCAAACTCATTAAAAGATTTTTAGGCTAAGTGGAAACTCTTGTCTGCTATAAAGTTAAAGCTGATTCGTTTAGGCAGCTGCAGAATTAAACATTTTGGAAGTCAGCTATTCCAACTGCTGCTGTTGTGGGAATATTAAGGCATTAATAGGTTTTGGGGCAGGGGAATTACAGAGGGAAACAAACATGTCACATCTCTTCTTGTGTGTGTCAGCAGCCCTTCTCATCTTAAATTTTTTTGGGGGAAATAATCTGTACTCTTTGGTTTAGATCATCATTACCTTAAGACTTCAAATAACCTGATAGGATTTTCTTTCATTTAAAAGTAAAATACCAAGTCTGGGTGTGCTGCTCTGAGCCCTTTCTGTAGCATCCCAGGGGAGGTGATAGCCCAGCAAATCAAATTTACTCAGACCCTACAGGAAATTAGCATTTGTCCTGTCATGGAATAGATATATTTTGCAGAATTTAGGTCTGTGTGCAGTTGGTAAATCAGTGTGATTGCTATTTAATTTTGTGCCATTAATGAGCTCATGCAGCCACTGAGCTGGGAGTGTTTGTCGGGGGTAAGGGAACCTTCCTTAGGCAGGGATCAGATTTAAGTCAAGTAAACCATAAATGGGGTGTGCCCTCCCAAAAGTGAAGCTTTCACAAGGTTGCTGGTTACAAACTAACAAATGTAAAAATTACACTGGGATGGGGACTAGGGAGAGGTTAGTTTTTGTAATAATTTGCTGCTAAGAATGCAGCAAATATTATTACGATTTTAAAAAGGGTGTGTAAAATTTCAGAGGTACCAAACAGCCAGAGCCTTGACAGCCTGTTTTCTGTGTTGCATTAAAGTTGCTTCTTCTTCTAAAAAGGATCACAAACCTGTATTTTAATGACCCATTTAAAAACACACAGATTATTTGTTAGCCCATCTTTCATTTTCCCAGCAACATAATAGCTGTCATTCTTCTAAATCACAAGCACTCCTTAGGAGACTTCCCCAGCCTGGGCTCAGCTGGAAGCAGGACAGGAGCTGAATTTGGTGCTTATTCCCCTTTTAGGAGGGTGTGAATTGCAGTTTTTGTGGCACTGTGTGCAGCCAGGCTTTCCGTGCAGCCCTTCTGCCAGCAGAGAGCTGTGGGATAACTCCTTTGGGATTTAGGGCAAGGCATGGATGGGCCAAAGCACAGGGAGACAGCTGAGCCCACTGCTGATCCGTGGCTTGGACAGGGCTGGAGCCCCAGAGAAGTTCATGGAAAATCATTTCATTTGAATGATGCTGCTTGAAATGGCTCCAGAGTGGACAGGGAATCAGGAAGGAGGCAGAGGTGAGCTGGAATGCAGTCATGGAATTTCTGCTTGCTTTCCTCTGCCTTGGAGAGGGATGGAAGAAGTCAGCCCCCCTGGAAGCACAGCTTGGATTGCTCCTCTGGAATTATGGCAGTGCTGGGAGGGGAGGACTTGGGAGGGGTCTCTGGGACCCTGGTGTCCAACAGGATCCCCTGCAGCTGCTCGCCCTGGGCCATCTGCAGTCAGGTCTGGGATGTCTCCAAGGAATCTCCTTCCTCTCCATATTTCTGGCTGTGGATATTTCTCCAACAGCTCTGCCTTTGGGCTGGGAGCTCTGTTTTTTTTCTTCCTGATCTCCATGACTTTCTGTCATGCTCCCTTTGATGTCAGAACAGCTTCTACTCAGCTGCAGGGCTGCAGTTTGAGAAGAGCAAGGAAAATTTGGTGTGCACACAGGATTGCACAAGGCTTATCCATCTCTTTCTTGGATGGGTGTTCCAGCACGTACTCATGCAAATGATTTGTAAAAAGTTCAATAGATTTTGGTAGCTAAACTGCCAGTGATAACATCCAACATTTCCAACTGGGAGCCTTGAAATGAAACGTGTGCATCAACGTGAGGCTGATTTCTGGGAGCCCAAAACACAACGTGTCCTGCCTTTCCATCCTGGAATGGCCCAGGGCAGGGAGCTCTGCTCCCATCACCCTGAGTGCCATTTGGAAAACAAAGGCAGCAGCCCAGCTGTCCATTCTTTTGGCCACATGTGTGATTAATCTCAAGTTGGAGGGAAAAAGTGAAGTTTGCCATCTGGCGAGGCTCTGGCCTGGAGCGAAGCCCCATTTGCAGCTCTTGGTGAGGCATTCTCACAGTGCAGTTCTGGGAATCAGAGTGGAAAAAGAGGATAACTGTGTCAGACTCTAAACTTGCATAAAATCACTCAGATGGCTCATTAAAGGAACCACTGGGAGATACAAATGCATGAAATTTTAGAAGCTTTTCGAGATGGAAATGTGGAACTCATTTTTGATGATATAAAATCCAGGAGAATTTCTATCCCTGAACTCCACACCTGGACAGGCTTTTGGAGATGTTCCCCAGACAGCACCTATTTCATTTTGTGAAATGGTAAAGAAATTATTCCAGCAGGTCTGCTTCAATTTTATTTGCCTACCTGAGCTACCCTGTGGTCTGGAGCATGTGTGTGGAAGTGAAAGCAGAGACACTTTCCCTCTTCCTTATGATCCCTTAAAAACCAGCACAACCCAGTCATGCAGCCCCTGTGAAGTCATTTTGGCATCAAGGAAGAACGATGGGATGGAGCTGACACTTGTGCAGTTGGATTAATAAGAGAGGAAGCAGGAACTGGTGGCCACGAGTACAAGTTCCAGCTGGGAAAACTGTGGCTGTGAAAAATAAACAGGAGGGGAGGGATCAGGAGACTCCCTGCAGAGATGGAGGGAGTGGGTAAAATCTCAGCAGAAAAACATAAAATTAAAGGAATTAGGACAAGGGGCAATGGTTTTAAATTGAAAGGAGAGATTTTGATTTGGTGTTAGGGAGAAATTGTTCCCTGGCAGGGTGGGCAGGCCCTGGCACAGGGTGCCCAGAGCAGCTGTGGCTGCCCCTGGATCCCTGGCAGTGCCCAAGGCCAGGCTGGACAGGGCTTGGTGCCCCTTGGGACAGTGGAAGGTGTCCCTGCCCGTGGCAGGGGTGGCACTGGATGGGCTTTAAGGTCCCTTCCAACCCAAACATTCTGGAATTCTGTGATGAATTCCACATGAATGAATGAAGAAATGATGAAGAAATTAAGAAATCATTCTAACTTTTTAGATGTAAGGCTACAGCCAAAGGGTACCTAGGGCACCAGGACTGGAGAATGGCATCAAGGTGAAGCACCTTGAGAGAAGTTCTACATTTACATCAAATTAAATTAAATTTGGAGTTGCTGTCTGAGGAAATGCAAAGTAATAACTGCTGACTGGAGCTGCATCACTTATGGAGAAAAGGAATTTCTCTCAAAAAGAATAATTACATGGGAAAAGCAGGGTCCTACTTGAGATTATATATATTTTACATATATACAATGCATCATTTCAATTTTCTCCTGCATTATTTAGTAAAAGGAGAGGTTTTATGGGGAAAGGACCTGATGGTGGCTGTGAATTCCTCTCAGAAAACCCCAGATTTCACTCAGGGGAGCAGAAATTGGGTGGAAGGTAATGTAAGCATCAATGAAAAAATCCCATTAGAAATATTTTATGCAGTTTGTAATTAATCCAGTTATGGTATATATTGGATGATTATTTTTTCCTTTCTGACACACTTAACTGTCCAGAATTCCTGAAGGACTGGGGGTGCAGAAGCCCATAAGATGCTGTGGAGGAAAGCAGAGGCTGTTTGTGGTCTCAGTCTGGTTTTGTGATGCACCATTTCCTTTTTTTCCCTTGCTCCACAGCTAAACATTGATCCCAGTTGCTGTGGATGGTGTTTCCTTGGGTCAGGCTTTGTAGAGAAGCAATTTAACTTTAAATACACTCACACCAGCCTAGTGAGGGGGCTTTTTTTTTCCCATTTGTGCAGCAAAATCAACTGCCTAACCCTGCCAGATTAATAGCTCCATGGATTGCCCTTTTCTAAAGGTGGGAATAAAACTCCTCCTTGCTTCTCTGCTGCCAGTCTGGGGAGAAAAGGGAAATAATTCCTTACAACTCCTTATTTTATTGCAAGGTTAATCTGGTCTGCTGCCTGCGAGAGGGTGAGTGGGTTCATTCTGCAATTACTGGGTTGCAACAGGAAAAGCAGGTTTTGGAATTCCCAGTTTTTGGAATTCCCAGTTTTTGGAATTCCCAGTTTTTGGAATTCCCTGCTTGATAGAGTTGCATTCCAAGGAATGCTTGATAGCATTCCTTGGAATGCTGTCAGAAGGAGCTGCCCCGTTGATCAAGCTCATTCCAGCCTCTCTGAAGACACAAAGGCCGTTTTCCAGGGAGGAACAGGAGTCTCCTGCTGAGGTGGGCACACCCTGCCCCCGAGTGACCCAGTGCCTCCCTGTGTTGCAGTGACCATGCAGCAGGTGGCCAGGACGGTGGCCAAGGTGGAGCTGTCGGACCACGTGTGCGACGTGGTGTTCGCGCTCTTCGACTGCGACGGTGAGTGAGCGCTCCTCGGCCAGGGGACTCAGCCCAGGGCAAGAAACCAGGGGAGGAGAGGGCTCTTCTTGCCGTGCTCTGTGTCCCGGGATCTGGGCTGATCCCCTGTCACATAGGTTTGCATACAGATACACACACTGTGTAAACCTTCTGTCAGGCTTTAAGGATTCTCTCCATTTCCCACATTCCCCCTGCCCTTTTGGGAAGGGTATCCGATGGTAGCCATGCTGTGAGATGTGCATGTTGGAGCACAGATGGGAGGGTTTGGTGTGCACACTTTGCTCCTTTCCCCCCCCCCCCACCTCCAGAGAACTCCAGTTGGTCTAACAAAATGTGCTCCAGTGTTGGAAACGAGCCGGGCTGGGGCTTTATCTCCAAAGTCCTAGACAAATGTCAGCTTAATTTTTAATTAATTAATAGCAGCTCTGTGCCCTGCTGGGAAGCTGGCTTTGCAGAGGGTGTGAGTGCCCCGGGGTAGGTGCTGTCACACTGAAGCACTCCGGGCTTGATTTAATGGGAGTTACTGGAGTCTTTGCCAGGTGACAGCAATTCAGATTTGGAAAGAAGGAAATTCTGCATTTGCCCAAAAGTGCCAAGCCAAAATCAGAGTCCTGGCTGGCACCCTGCTTCTCTAGCACAGACCCAGCATCTGGCAGCTCTGAGTGGCAGTACTGCTGCATAAGTATGAACATCAAAAAATGTATTTAATTCATTTATTCCTTGTTGTCCCTCTTGGTTTCAGCTCTGCCTGCTCCTTTGCACCTCCCTAAGGTCACATCTCCTGTTTTATTTTCCTCTGTGCTTCACTACCACTGTTGTGATACAATCTTCACGCCAGATGATCAGGCTGGAGATTAGAGTGAGCTGAAGTGTATCCAAATATTCCCTGTTTGTCTTCTCTCAGAGGAGAATCTCCTAAATATTTTGATAGCAAATCTTCAGGGGGAAAGACTCTGCTTGCCAGAGGAGTCCCCCAAGGAAGAAAACAAATAGAAAAGCAGGCACAGACATGTTTTTATAATTATTATTATTGTGTTGTTTTCACTCCATCAGTGTTTACAGACATTAAAAACCTGCAGCACTGAGGGAATTTTGATAATTGGCTGGAATTTTGCTGCACAGTGGCTGCATTCTCATAACCTCATTCATCAGATCAACAAATCTTCCCTTCCACTCTACTAGAAAAATTTGTGCACCCACAATTTCCTAAACCCCTTATAAAGCAGTGTTTCCTGGGAGGACAGGGACATTTGGTTTGCATTTGCTTTTCTGCCTCCTGCAAGCATCCATGGGGCTGGGATTTAAACTCTATGGCTCAGGGACCCTTGCTCAGCAGGATATTTTGGGAGGTGGGAGCCAAATGTGGTCTGTTTCTGCAGGAAAGGACACTCACGGCTGCTGCCCTTTAGAGCTGTCATTTCAAGGAGGTTGGTGGTGGGTCTCTGATTATTTTTCCTCCTTTTTGCAGGGAACGGGGAGCTGAGCAACAAGGAGTTTGTTGCCATCATGAAGCAGCGCCTGATGCGAGGCCTGGAGAAGCCCAAGGACATGGGCTTCACACGGCTCATGAGGGCCATGTGGAAATGTGCCCAGGAGACAGCGTGGGACTTCACAGCTCCCAAGCAGCAGTAGCAGGGTTGGGAAGGAGCACCCCCATTCCCTGGATCAGCCCATGGGCACAGCAGGGTGGCACCAGGCTCTGGAGAGGCTGTGCCAGGAGGATTTTGTCAATCCAAGTTAGAAATCCACGCCTGCTGTATTTGCTTGCTGCTGGCTCCTCCGTCTTCCTCTCTCTCAGGAACAAGGAAAGGACTTTTACTGCCACCCCCTCCGTGGCATGGTGTCCCCTGCTCCAGAGCTGGACCCCAAATCACCTTTATTTAACGCTATGAAAAAATGGCATGGGGGGTTCTTTTGATTCTCAGCCTGCTCCTGGGAAAAGCCAGGCAATTCCTGGATTTCAGCCAGCCAAAAGCTGCACCTGCTGCAGAAGGGCAGCTAAAAGCAGTGCAGCTCTCCTGCCCTTCCTGCCTTGCACCAGCATCCTGCAGCAGGAGCTCCCCAAGTGATTTCCTGAGTGGGGAATTGTCCCGGGGAGGGGCTGGCAGTGGTTTGTCCTCTGTAAAATACCATGTAAAGATGTTGCTCCCAGCAGCCTGGCTCTGTCTCTCCATTGCTCCACATGCTCCCCCAGGGCTGGGGCACTGAAGATGGGCTGTTCTGGGAGTGGGGGGGAAAGCCCTGTGACTTCCAGAGCTAGAAAGACCAAGGGGATCAATCACTCCTGGAATACTTTCTGCAGGGCTGGGGCACTGAAGATGGGCTGTTCTGGGAGTGGGGGGGAAAGCCCTGTGACTTCCAGAGCTAGAAAGACCAAGGGGATCAATCACTCCTGGAATGCTTCCTAGCACAGGAAGGACATGGAGCTGCTGGAGAGAGTCCAGAGGAAGCCACCAAGGTGATCACGGGGCTGGAGCATCTGTGCCATGAGGAAAGGCTGGGAGGGCTGGGATTGTTCAGCCTGGAGAGAAACTCCAGGGTGACCTCACTGTGGCCTTGCAGTGCCTGGAGGAGGTTACAGGAAACATGGAGAGGGAATATTGACAAAGGCCTGAAGTGCCAGGACAAGGGGGAATGGCTTCCCACTGCCAGAGAGCAGGAATGGATGGGATATTGGGAAGAAATCCTTCCCTGGGAGGGTGGGCAGGCCCTGGCACAGGGTGCCCAGAGCAGCTGTGGCTGCCCCTGGATCTCTGGCAGTGCCCAAGGCCAGGCTGGACAGGGCTTGGAGCAGCCTGGGATAGTGGAAGGTGTCCCTGCCCATAGGAATGCATGGGCTTTAAAGTCCCTTCCCACCCAAACCACTGTAGGATTCCGTGGTTCATGCAGGGATATTGATCCTGATCACTCCAGCCAGAGTTCTCCTCCTCTCCCCTCATTTCCCAGGCTCCTTCGGGGTGGTTGGGGTGTGGGTCCCTGTGCTGTCACACACCTCACACCCACAGAGCAAGGTGGGAGTGCAGGTTTGGCCCTTCCTGCCCCACTCTTCTTCCCTCTCTCCTGCCTGCTCCCCATGGCCAGCCTCCAGGGATCTGTCTGAATTCTCTTTTGGAATGAAGGTTGTTCCGACCATCCTCGCTGCGAGGGAATGTGAAACAATGTCACACAGCCCCGAACAGCCCCATCCCTCCTCAGCGTCTCCTTCAGCCCGTCCCGGGCACGGTCCCTGCAGCCAGGACCTTTCCAAGGACAGGAACTCCATGAGGAGGAGGAGGAGGAGGACTCGAACCTGAGAGAATTCCTCAAGGGCTTGTTCATAACCCTCCCCTTCCGAACCCCGTCCGAGCGCAGGATCCCGGGCTGCTCTCTGGCGTCCCCTCCCCATGTTGGGGGCCGGCTGGGGCCCCCCAGGTCTCGCTCTCCAGGGAATCCCCTCCCGTCTCCCCAAAATCCCGCTGCCTCCCCGGCCCCAAAAACCTCCTCCGGGCCCGCCCGCCTGAGGGCAGGGCTCGGTGACGTCATCCATCCGCGCCCGGCCCCGCCCCTCCGCCCCCCCGCCCGGCCGCCGCCGCCATGGAGTCGAACCGGGACGAGGCGGAGCGGTGCATTGGCATTGCGCTGGCCGCCGCCAAGGCCAACCAGCCCGACAAGGCCCGCCGCTTCCTGGAGAAGGCGCAGCGCTTGTACCCCTCGCAGCGGGTCCGCGGTGAGCGCCGGCCCGGGGGCGCGACGGGGGGCCCGGGGGAGCGCGGCCTGCGCGGCCGCCGCCGAGCCTGACCTCTCACCCTCAAGGCGCCTGCGCGTTGCGCGCGGGGCACGCCGGGAAAGCGAGTTCATCGGGGGTGCCGGGGCGTGTCCTGGGGTCTCGGGCTGCGGTACGGGCCGGGAGCGGGTACCGGTGGGCAGGGACCGGGTACCGATGACCGGCGGCGTCTGTCTTTAGCGGGGGCCCCCAGTGAGGAGGGTGCTGGGAAGGGAAGGGGGACCGGCTCCGCGCTGCTGAGGGACCCCTGAGCCGCGGGCACAACGCCCGCTGCTGCTGGAGAGCGCTGAGGGGAGGGAAGGAGCTCGGCAAGGCGAGGGAGAAGTTCTCGGGGGGCTTTGAAAAGGCCTTCTCCTCCTCCTATTGCTCCTTTCCTATTCCTCTACTCCTTCTATTCCTCCTCTTCTCCTCCTCCTGTTTGTCTCCTCCTTTTCTTCTCCTATCCCTCCTTTCCTATTCCTCCTCTCTTTCTCCTATTCCTTTCCTCCTGGTTCTGTCCCTCTCCTCCTTCTGTTCTTTTCCTCCTCCTCCTGTTCCTCTCCTCTTCCTGTTTTTCTCCTCCTCCTCTTATTCCTGTTCCTCTCCTCCTCCCATTCCTCCCCTCCCTCTCCTGTTCCTCTCCTCCCTGTTCCTGCATTCCCCCTCGTGTTCCTTCTCTCCTCCTGTTTCTCCTCGTCTCTTCCTCCTATCTGTTCTCTCCTCCTTTCCTCCTCCATTTCTCCTCCTCTCCTCTCGCTGTTCCTCCTGTTTCCATCGTGTTCCTGCTCTCCCTGTCCTGTTCCTGCTCCAGCAGTTGCCACTGTTTGCAGACAGACAGGCCATGGCTGAGCCCACGCTCTCACACGTGGAGCAAAACAATCCTCCAAGACTTTCTGCCAGATTTTCGTTTGTTTCCGTCATTTTCTGAAAGCATTAATTCATTTGGGAAGTGGTTTGTGAAAGCAGCCAAACTCAGTTCTTTCCCTGCATGTTCTTACATGGCAGAATGTTATGCACAGGGCTGAAAGTTTAATTTTTTTTTTTTTTCCTTTTTTTTTTTTGGCTTTGACCTCGTCCGAGTTTGGATTCTTTGGCTGAGCTTTGCAGCTTGTTTGCCCCAAGGCTTCCTGTAATCCTCTTTTTGGTTACACCAGGCCTCTTCCCTCTGCCTCAAACACAGTGTGTGCTGTGGTGTGGTTTTCCTCCCCTCCCTTTCCTCCGGAATTTATACTTTGGTGAAATTACTGGGTAGGAAAAGTGACTTTTGGAGGAGGGCAGAGCTGGGTGGAGGCAGCAGGGAGGGTTAATGTTAAACACAGCGTGCTGATTTGTGGCCAGACCCAACCAAGTTTCTCACCCAAGGACCCTTTGCTCCTTGTCCTCTGGCTCTGCAGTTGGGAAATGCTGCCAGAGATCCCACAGGGGTCCCTGAGCCTCTGAGGAGCTCCTGAGAAATCTCTTCCCCAGGAGTTCCCCAGGGTTTGGCAACACTCAGCAACCTGGCCTTGCTCAGCCAGTGCTGCAAACTCTGACCCTGGCTGGGCTTCCTGGGATCAGGGAAGAGTTTTGCAAGGGGATTGCAGCAAAAAATCTCCTGTGTCAGGGCACGTGGGCTGAGACACAGTCACACTGGTCACCTTTCTGTGGGAGTTGGGGAAAATGTATGGGAAGTTGGGCAAATGTTGGCTAATAAGGGAGGAAAAGTGCTCTGTGGCACATGCTGGGGGGGAACTGAGTTGGCAGAACTGAATTCTGCACTCTGCTTCAGTGGTCCATGAATTTGTGCTGTGCTGGGGCTGCAGAGGATGCAAAAAGCAGCAGATTTGGGGCTGTACAGCAAAATGGGACCGACCTGTGGGCAGCTCTGGGTTTCTGTGCTTGGGTTTGGGAAATGCACTGTCACAAGCAGGGGAGGGGGGGATTCTGCCCCTCTGCCCCTGGGCTCAGCTGAGACCCCACCTGCAGAGCTGCCCCAGCCCTGGGGCCAGCACAGGAGGGACCTGGAGCTGCTGGAGAGAGCCCAGGGGAGGCACCAGGATGGGCAGAGGCATGGAGCAGCTCTGCTGGGAGGAAAGGCTGGGACAGCTGGGGCTGTGAGAAGGGGGTGTGGAGACCTCACAGCTCCTTCCAGGGCCTGAAGGGGCTACAAGAAAATTTGAGAGGGATTTCATCGGGAACTGGAGGGCCAGGACAAGGGGGAATGGCTTCCCACTGCCAGAGGCAGGGATGGATGGGGTATTGGGAAGGAATTGTTCCCTGGCAGGGTGGGCAGGCCCTGGCACAGGGTGCCCAGTAGAGCTGTGGCTGCCCCTGGATCCCTGGCAGTGCCCAAGGCCAGGCTGGACAGGGCTTGATGCCACCTGGGATGGTGGAAGGTGTCCCTGCCATGGCAGGGGATAGGAATGGATGGGCTTTGAGATCTCTTCCAGCCCAAACTGTTCTGGGATCAAAATCTCCTGGTAAGCTTTAGGGAACTAAGGCCAAAGCAGCAGGAAGGGGAGTAGGTGGGGGAGCAACCTCATGAGGTGAAATTTTAAATCATCTGGCAGATTACTCCATGTTTGGGAGGAGCAAAACCAAAGACTGTAATTCAGTGAACACTGAAGCACTGGAAATATGAGGGAGGGAAGAATTTACTTTTCTAAAATAAATTAATTTTAAATTTGTGAATCCCCCAAGCCCAAAAGCTCATCCAGTGAGTTACTGCTCCTTAGCCCACTGTCCTTTGCATCCCTCATCCTCTATTGGCTTTTGGATTCCCGGGTGGATTTTTCTGCCCCCTCTGAGCACTGGAGCTAGATAGGATATCTTGGGTCATCTCTTGGCCTGCAAGTGTTGTTTGCACTTGCCTGAAGAAGGTGATACCCCATAGTGCAAGGTCTGTGGTGTGCAATCCATGGCAGGAGGTGGAACAGCCTTCCCAGTTCTAGGGTCTGGATAAAGGACTGCAAGCTCAGGATGCTGGGGCCTGTGTAAATACCCTGGGCTGGGTTTCATTGTAGCATGTGTGCCTGTTCTTTTGGATGGGGGTGAAGAAATCAGTCTGATGCTTGGTTTAAAAAGATGGTGCTGTGCAGCTGCCAGGGAAATGCACGATGCAAGGATGCTTGGAGTCTCCCTCTGTTGTGTCACCTGGGTGGTTAGGCCAGGCCTGCGTGGTTAGACAGTGCCTGAGCCTTGCAAGGAGGAAAAGGGAAGGTGAATTGATCCCCCCAGTAACTGGGAGGGAGGATGGGTTCCACAGCTGCTCCCAAGCCGTAGGTAGCGACAGAAGAACAAAGCGCCCGTGTGAGGAGCTGGCAGCCAACAGTGCTGCAGCTCTGTCCCCAAAAGGGGAGTGTCCCCATGGGATTGGCAGCCCACAGAATTATTTTCTAAGCTCTCTAAAGATATGGCATCGTCACATCACTTCCCCAGCACTGTAGGCTCTCAAAAGCAGGAGATAAAAGAGGAATAATACACTTTATCATGTGCTGGAGGACAAATTTGGACATGCTTTGCTGTTGAGGAGAGATGGAAGGGAAACAAGGACAGGGATACACTGCTTTGCTGATCTGCTGTGGCTCCTGGACTGTCTGTCTGGGTGGTCCTGGGGTTTTTATGGAGGTTGTGTGTGCTGGGAGAAGCAGAATATCTTCAGGAGTGGCCCTCACACCTGAGTGAGAAGCAACAGGAGCTGAAAGATTACGTGGGAGGAAAGGTGAGGGTCTTCCTGGGGAAGTGTGGGGGAGGTCTTGGGAGGGTGGCAGAGATGAAGAGAAATCTCTTCATGGGAGAGCTGGAAGGGCAGGTTGATCTTGGTGCTTTCTTCTCTATGTTTTTGTTTCTCTCATTTCAGTTCTGCTTGAGTCACTCAACAAGAACGAGCAGTCGGCCAATGGCCAATCCCAGCCCAGGGAACCCACAAAGCCTCAGTTCAGGAAAATGAGTGGAGACTTCCCATCAGCCAATGGAGAGGCTGGGGGGGAGGCCCCCAAGGGCTACACTCAGGACCAGCTGGATGCGGTGAAGAGGTTTGTGCACAGCTCTCTGGGGCATTTGTTTGACTTTATCACATGGTACCCGTCTGCTTTTCACAGTATTTTAAAGATTTCAGCTTTGAACCATATGGAATAGTGTTAAGACCAGGCCCAGGAGGATTTATAGCTCCAGCAGCCCTGGTAGGCAGCTGCCTTTGGTCTGCTCATTTTCCAAACCCTATTTCAAGCTTCCCTTTGTTCCTTTTTCCCATTTGCCCATCCTGGAAGCTGAAGGACTGAACTGCAGGTGCAGTCACTTGGTAAACTTTGTTTAAGGTTATGGGCACGGCCTGAATTGTGCAAGAACCACTTCAAGGGACTTGCAGGAATGTTTGTTACGTCATCCATTTCTCCAAAAACCCAGCCTGCTGGATTCTGTCTCATCATGTGAGAAGCAGAAGCCTTGGCTGGGCTGAGTGTGCCCAGGAGGAATGGGCTGCACACCCTGGGCTTCTCCCTCCTTCCTTCTCTGGAATTCAGCTGATGCAAGTTTTACATCTGGGAATTAGCTGAGGAGAGAGTGAGGGAGGGGAAAGGCCATTATCCTTCAGGTGCTGTAGTCCTTCCCAAACAGCCTCCAACACATGAACATGATGAATGTGAAGTTTATTTGCCAATCACATTCCTGTGTGGGTCTGAGGAGAGGCCCTTCCTCCTCCACTGGCCCGACTCGTTCTGTGCTGGGTCACCCTCTGAGGAGCAGGGGCTGAGTAATCCAGAGATCCCTGAGCAACATCCATGGAAACTGCTGCCTGAAAACTCTCAGAGCTGACAAGTGTTCAAGACAAAGAGGTTTTTACTCCTGGCACTGAATGTTTGCCCCCCTCTCCCCTGGCAGGGTAAAGCAGTGCAAAGATTACTACGAAATTCTGGGAGTCAACAGAGAAGCTTCAGATGAGGACCTGAAAAAGGCCTACAGGAAACTGGCCCTGAAGTTCCACCCAGACAAGAACCACGCACCAGGGGCCACGGAGGCATTCAAAGGTAAAGCCAGCTCCAGATTTGTGGTTTGCCCCCAACTCTCACTGAGAGAACCCTTAAAAACAACCCCACGAAATAAAGCGGCTCTTTGTGAAGCTGTCTCCCTTCAGAGCTGGTCATGTCATGACCAAAGTATGAGCTTAAAATAATAAACACAGGTTGGCATGGTAGGATTCAGCCTTGTTGGCTGGGTTGAGGAGAAGCCTTCCTGCTCTTTCTCCCAGCAGCCCTTCCCTGTGTGTTGCTCCAAGCTCCTGCCTCACTGCTCGGGAGGGAATTCTGTCAGGATTAACCCAGTTAACTTGTGCAGCTCCAGGGGCAGACACAGGGCTCACAAACCACTCAGGAGAAACATTCCAGGAAACACCCAACCATTGGTGGATGGAATCGGTGAATAGAAACCCCAAGCAGAAGTTTCTAGAGTGGAACTGCAGCAGCCATACAAGTGAGCCCAGCCAGAACTCAGAAAAGGAGCTCTAGTTCTGCTGCAAAGAGCCCAGTTCTCAGAGCCTCTCTATAAATGCAGCAGGGATGTTTCCTGGGTAATAAAATACCTTAAAATTGGAGTAATTTTCCAAGAGAGATGCTATTGCTTGGAACATATAATCCTATTTTCTCCTGCAAGCTGTGGAAGTTTGATTATTTTCATTGAGCTAAACACAGAACTCCTTGGTGCCAGTCGTACAGCACTGGTTTGGAAGCCATTAAAATATTCTGGCCACTTTTTAGAAAGAAATTCTTTACTCAAGACAGTGCTAAGGCTCTGGCACAGGCTGCCCAGAGAAGCTCTGGCTGCCCCATCCCTGGAAGTTTTCTGGGCCAGGTTAGACAGGGCTTGGAGCAACCTGGGATATGGGAAGGTGTCCCTGTCCATGGCAGGGGGTGGGTCTTTAAGGCACCTTCCACCCCAAAGCAGCCTGATTTTGGGAGTGAAATGTGTGAGACCTTTGCTGGAGCAGGGAGCAGGGCTGGCCTGATGTCAGTGTACAGGTACAGTATTCAGGTGAGCTCCTCACAGACGCAAATTCAGCAGTAAAAGTCTTAGGTAAGGTTTGTTCAAGCCTTTGAAGACTTAAATCCTTCCCTGATAAGTGTTAGCAAATAGTGACTGACCCCCAGCTACTTGGGAGAGCCTGTGCTGGTGTGGGGGGCAGATGAAAGGGCATCTGCACGCAGCTATCAGCTCTGCCTGCGCAGAGCTGCTGCTCCACAGCTCATCCTTGGATCCCTCAGTGACCAAAGGCAGGTTTCCTCACCTGTAATCTTGAATAATGATGTTTGCCCAAGGCTTTGGCAGGAGTTACGTGCCAGAAGTGGAGCGTTAAGCAAAGTGCCCTTTATCCCCCGCTGCGGCGTTATCTACTCCGGGCCTTGCCTCCATGGCTTCCTGTCCTTCAGCCCCTGAGCTGAGCTGAAGTCCACCTGCTTGGTTCCAGGGGGTGAAGGGGGAAACGTGCCCTGCTGTGAGGATATGAGTTAATTTTTCCTTATGTTGATGTATTAGCTGAAGTCTTGGCATTCGCCTTCTCAGTGACCGCTGATAAGGTGCTGTGCTGAGCCCGTGTCCCAGTGTACAGTTCCAGCTGGCTGCAGGCTGTCTCGTGGCAGATCTGCATCACTACCTGTCTGCTCCTGGAAAAAGCCTTGAGCCTGGCTGCTTGGACTAAAATCCTGCTTTGGAACGAGGCATTTCTTGGGCTTTGTCAGTACAAAGTCAGCAAACAAACCCTGAGCCGCTCCGTTGCCGTTGTTTCCCTTGTTCTTTCCAGCTGTGTGGTTGATACACTCTGAGTCAGTCCTTGTCCACCAGCTTCCCTGCCTGGCTCTAGAAAGGTTTGCTCTGGGGGCACTAATTATAACCAAGAAGGAGAAGGAGTGTATTGACATTACATCCTCTGCCCTCCAAATCTCCACTCCAAAAATAAACTGTACACCTCCATCTGACCATGGGGAAAATGTCGAATCTTGAAGCTGATCTCCAAATGGGCACGTTATCCCCCTTTTCTCCCTCTTCCATCCCTTCTGCCCCTGCCTTTTACACACCAGGCAGCTGCTGCCATGGCCATTTTGGGCCCTTGCGATGCAGGGAGGCCTGGGGTGGCTTGGTACAGCGGGCAGTGGGAAGCTGGAATGTGTGGAGAGGTGAATACAGAAATAGGAGGGTGGCAGGCAGACATTCTAGGAAAAGGGCTCAGCCTCCTGAGGCTGGAAGGAGAGGGACCCAGGGACCTGGCAGGGGTTTAGTTCCAGTACATTCCAGCTTCACAGGCACTGGTTAACAGTCCTTGTAATTATGCACCTTGCATGTGGCATCTGGAAGTGCTAAACTCTTAGCTGATGGATGCAACTTCTGGCTAATGTTTCCTTAGCAGCTTTTTTATGGAAAGTTTTAAAGTCCCTTTCAGGGATTTAGCCCGTATTTAAATTCTTTGCAGTTCTAGTTGCAGGCTCTGACAATTCCCTTAATGCCACTTTTGAATAAAATTTGTCAGCTAAAATCTGATTTCCCTACACAGCTGAAGGGTTTCTCTGGGGACATGCACCAAGTCCTTATCAGTCATATCACAACTGATATCATATCACAACATTTGAATTAATTAAGGAATTTTTCACTGAGTGTGGTTTTCCTCGTGCCTGGATTTGCCCGAGCCGCGTGCCAGGTACCCGTTGCAAAGACGTGGGTAGCCAAATCCCTTACTTTGTCCGATGAGAAAGGCAAATGCTGGCAGTTTGCAGGGTGCAGGTGGGAGGAAGGAGCTAACGCTTCCTGCTTGTCCGTGTGGCAGCCATCGGGAACGCGTACGCCGTGCTCAGCAACCCCGAGAAGAGGAAGCAGTACGACCAGTTCGGGGACGAGAAACTCAACCCCGCCCGCCACGGCCACAGCCACGCCGACTTCCACCGCGGCTTCGAGGCCGACATCTCCCCCGAGGACCTCTTCAACATGTTCTTTGGGGGTGGCTTTCCTTCTAGTAAGCACCTTAAATCTGCTTTTCTTGTGTCCTTCGGGGTTCTTTAGGCTGCGCTGGGTTTGGTGAGGGGGAGTTCTCCTTCACGAGTGGCCGAAACGCCTCGAGTTTATTAAAGGGTTCATCGTTGGAGAGCACAGCAACCATCAGAGCTGGACTTCTTCCCAGCCTCAGGTGTTTGTTTGCATGCTGGCAACATCAGCTGCTGTTAGGTTGGGTTGAATGCTAGAACAAAAAGTGACTTGTTTTAAGGGTTGTTGTGAAAATAATCCTGTTTTAAGGAAGGCTTTTCTGCCTGGTGGTTTTGGAATTTAAATGTTCTTATCAGAGCAAACTGTGGTAACACCTGGGCCTTGTTCTTGATCTCTGTCTGCTCCACCACACAGCTAGAACAGGTTCCCAAGATCGGTGGCCACTTCCTTCTCTCCCCTGTGTCCCATAAAAAAAAGGAAATTAGTATTTATATAGCATAATTTAGACCTTGTGAATTGAAAAATAAATCTGTGTCCTGTCTGTCCACAGTGCTGATCATGGCTTGGGGAGCAGGAAAGAATCAGTTGCTTTACTTGCTCAAAAGACACAGAGTCCATGTCAGGAGAAGGGTATTCTGGAAGACTCCTTTGTATTTGTTCCAGTCATATCTGACTGGAAGTGGACATGGGGCTTCTTGACCTCCGTGGGCCAACTTGAAAAAAAAAATTTGGTTTCAGTTAAGAAAATTCACTCTGGTAGCTCTTTCCTGTCTGGAGTCTAAGCACTAACACCCCAACACCAGTGGCTCAAAAGCATCTGGAAGCCTTTTGCAGCATTTGTGCTCTGCCTGGCACAGAGGCCAAGAAGCTAGTAGTGCAAAAACAGCATGTTGCTATTTTAGCTCAGTCTCTTTTTCCCTTTCCTCGCTGTCCCGAGAGAATTGAGGGCTGCTCTCTCAGCCTGGCTCCCTTTGCAGCTGTAGCTTTGACATTTAAAACAAGACATGGAAGAGCTTTGTTTGCAGGGTGGGAAAAACCCCAGAATTATTTCAGTTTGTGACTGGTTTTAATCTTTTCATCAGAATGGAGAAGGCCTGTGCAGGGTATTCTCTCTCTGTAGCTGACCCTGCTTTGGGCAGGAATTTGAACTTCCTGAGGTCACTTCCAAGCTGAGTTTTCATATGATCCTGCAAAATCCTACAGAAGGAACTCTGTGCCCACTCTGCACTCAAACCACCTCAGGAATACCCTGTTTCAGCCTGTAAGCAGGTGAAACATGGATCATGGCCACCTTTTGTGGTCCCTCCCTGGCCAGGGAGCAGCACTCTCCGCACTGTGACTTTGGAGTAAGAGTTTTCTTCTTCCTTCAGGTAATGTGCACGTGTACAGCAATGGCAGGATGAGGTACACCTACCACCAGAGGCAGGACAGGCGGGAGCACCAGGGGGATGTAAGTGGAAAACACCTGGGATCTGGGAGGCTGGAGGTTTTCCCAGCACATCATTGGGTGCTGGTTCCTGTGCCTGGCTTGTGAAACAGTCCTGCTTGTTGCCACCCTCCCAAACAGAAAGCTGGAGTCAGGGTTATTGTGGCTGTTGCCTGGGCAGAGCCAGTTTTATTGTAAAAAAACAAGCAAGAACTTCCTGAATATTTTTCTCTCAAGCTTAAAGGTGGAACTGAAGGGAGCTCAGGAGGTGAGGGAGAGGGAGAGTTACCTTCATCTATCCAGCACTGAAAAGGGGAGAAGGCCATGCATAAAACCAGTCCTGCTCACTAGTTTGCTGTAGGAAAACAAACTGTGGGCATGAGGCTTTTGGAATTCCCTCCCGGGGCTCCCCATGGCAGTCCCCTCTGCTCATTGTCACATCCAGAGAAGGGCCCGGGGGTTTGGACCTTCAGAGTCACACTGTCCTGTGGTTCCCCCCAGCTATTTTGGGTTACTCCCTGTGAAAAGCAGGAGAGAGGAGATTTTGGAGCACTGGGAAGGAAGGAGGGAGGGAGAGCAGTGCCGTGGGATCGTTGTCCTGCTGTATGGGTGGCACTCCACTGTGTGTTTGTGTTCCCTCAGGGCGGCCTGGGGCTGTTTGTCCAGCTGATGCCCATCCTCATCCTGATCATCGTGTCAGCTCTCAGCCAGATGATGGTCTCCAGCCCACCCTACAGTTTGAGCCACAGGCTGTTAGTACCCATTCCTCTAAAACTTATCCACTTGGGGAGGGGGTGGGCTCTGGAAGGGTGTGGTGGGCCAGGGATCTTGCCTCTGTTCTTCCTTTGGGTTTCTTTGCTTTATTTCCTGACCCCATTGCTCCTGCTGCCAGTGAAGTCTTTGTGGTTCTCAGGTGTGAGATACAAGGTGCAGGGAAAATTGGAGGGTGCTCAGTTCCCTGATGGAGAGAGTTCCTTGCCAGGGACCTTCTGCAGTCCATACCCACAGCTGTGTCTGTCTTGGAAAGGGACAGACAAAATGGTCTGGGGAGGCTGCAGCACAGCACTGAAATCTCATATGGAACAAATTGAGGTGTAGAGTGTGAAAAACAAAAGCCATGTTCTCCATGAAAGCTTGGTACCACACCGTAGAGGAAGAGGATAAGGAGTAAAAGACACTCCCAGAGAAATCCCCCGTTTCTGAACTCTCATCTTGCCATGAAATAGCTTTGGCCAGACATTTAGGATGTGAAAGTGAAACTGCTGTTCTAGATCCTGTGGAAATGCCCCGATCTGCTCCCTCCAGTGACTAATGGAACGTGTCCTCATTCTTAGTCACTTTGCAGTGCTAACAAAGAGTGGGAAAACAGGCTTGATTTCTGTCTGCTTGCATCATTCTTGGCAAAGGCTTAATGCATGTTCCGTGTGAGTTCTTACGTGCATTTAGAGAGGGCAGACCTGGTTGCAGCCTGGTGTTCCTGCCTATCTTCACAGGTAGCAATGTTTGCCATTGATCATAGAATCCCAGAAGGCTTTGGATTGGAAGGGACCTTAAAATGATCTTGTTCCACCCTCTGCCATGGCCATGGACACCTCCCACTAGACCAGGGTTCTCCAAGCCCCGACTAACCTGGCCTTGAGCAATTCCAGGGGAGGGGCATGATGTTAAATACTATAAAACTCAGCTTAGCTTTCAGATTTAAAGACTGTAACACTGGTCCTTGGGACCAAAACATGGGATGGTTTTGGCACAGTTAAGGGTTATTCTGAGAGGGTGAAGGCTTTTGAGCTGTGATTTCCACAGCTGGCATTAGTGTTGTAAAACTAAGCATTACACACATTCACCAGTTTGCTTTATCCTAGTGAAGTTTGTGGGGTGAGAAGACACAGAAGGGAGGGAGCATTTAAATGGGCAGGGATTTGCTTCCAGCCTTGCCAGCTGCAGAGGAAGCCATCCCTGAGCCCCAGATGTTTCTCTGCTGCCCCATTCCCTGTTCCCTGTGCTGTCCCTGTCTCTGTGTGCTCAGGTAGAAACAAGCAACCCAATTTCCAAGCCTGGATTTGGACAAGGGTGGGAAGTGAGCTCATCCAGCGCTGCCACGGCCTCCCCGAGCAGCCAGGCTGTTTGAGCTGGGATGAGGAGGTGCAGGGCCGGCAGGAGGAGCTGCTGCATCACTCACTGCCAGCTCCTCTGCCGGGAGGGAAGGGAAAGCTGTGCCTCAGCTCAGCGAGAAGGGCAGCAGAAGCTTTGAACCCACAGATTTAAATGCCACTCCTCCATAGTGAAGTGTCACTGAGGAGGGCAAAGTGCTAAAAAACCACTGTTACCTTTGTAAATCTCTTCCAAAAAGGATCTTCCTGCTGGAAGAGCTGCCTGGCTGTGGGTCTGATTGTTACTGTTCCGTAACACCTCGTGGAATTGGCCTGACTTAATTGCATGTCTGACTGCAGGTGACAGGTTTCCTGTGCCCTGATTTTCATGCTTCACACCCTGATGTGTTGCTGCAGCCCTGCCATTCCCAGTCCTTCTCCTGTGAGGGCACACTCTGTAGTCCATCTTTATTCAGGAGAGGGATATGAGCTTTGGGAGAGCTCAGGGCTCTGTCTTGAGAGAGAAAATAGTGAACTTGGCTTTTTCCAGGCTGCACCTCTGCCTTGAGAAATCCCAGCAGAGCTCTGTGCTCCTGTTCAGTCCATTGAGTTACCCAGCACTGGGCCTTGGTGAAACGTGCAGGAGTCTTGGGATCCCACCCGTGTGCTCTGATAACAGACTGAAGGGTGAGCTATAAACATGAGTTCATGTTTATAGCTGGCTTAAGAATCAGGCTGGCTCTCAGTGCAGCAGCAGCAGCTGGTATTTATTACAGGGAACTTCTGGCACGTCTCCAGGTGGAGCCGTTCCTGGTTAATTCAGCATTTGGGTCCAGCTCCTGTGTTACAGCTCACACACACACCCTAGGGAGGATCTCTAGGTTTGCTGGGGTGTCAGGGGAAGCAAGAGCAGGGCTTTGTCTGAAATTCAAATCCACAGGGCCAGGGGAGGAAGAGATTTCCTTCTTGAAAGTGCTTTCTGTGCTGGTTGGTACAGGCTGGGGCACGGAGCGGGTCGCATCTTGCAAATGGAAGAAATCACAGATTTAATAATTTATTGGAAATTCCAGGGAAAGTTTTATTTTAAGTGGATTTAGGCCCTGGGCAAAGTGTCTTGGAGTTATGCCTGTATTCAGAGCTCTGCCTACCTTGCTCGAGGCCTGGCAGCTTCTCTCTCCCTGTGTTGCTGGTTGGTTTCCACCAGAAATGCTGCTGCCTTCTACCCTCCAAGCCGGTGGCTGGATAGGGGTGAGAGATGTTTCCTGCTGTTTGGAATCACATCACCCGAGCTGGGGGCTTTGCTGTGCCCTTGAAACATGTCCCACACTGTTGTGCTCTTGTCTCTGCACCAGGTCTGTGGGTCACACACACAGGAGGGTCACAGAGCACTTGAAAGTCCCCTACTACGTGTCCGAGAACTTTGCTGAGGAATACACGGGCACGAACCTGAAGAACGTGGAGCGGAGCGTGGAGGACGACTACATAGCAAACCTTCGGAACAACTGCTGGAGAGAGAAGCAGCAGAGTGAGTACTGAGGGGTCAGGAGCTGCTCCATGGGGTGCCTTTGGAAAGGTCTTTGACTGAGGACTAAGTCGTGCTAAGTTATACTTTAACACGGTGCCAGCACATTTCCTGTGTTGTTGGCTTTGTTTTTTCCAGTCTATGACTTCATGACAGGCCCGGTATGTGGGGGTTTTTTGTTTTGTTTTGCTTTTTAATGCTGCTGCAGAACTGGTCAGACAGGAGCTGTGCCCCAGAGGTTCCCCTGCCGTGTCAGCAGGATACCTCTGATTTCCAGTGGAGGGGGAAGGTAGAACCTCTGGGATCCCTGCTAGCCCTGTGTAACGTTTCAGTTGGTCAAGGACCGTGCTGGAAAGTCTGCTGCCCATGGTGTCATGCCCACATCCCACCCCTGCTGCAGGGGCTGCCCAGGCAGATGATCCAGGAGATATCCTGGTGGCAGAGAGTGAGGGCAGCGAGTCCAGGGGCAACCTGTGTGCTCTGGCTGCTGTGATGGTCACGGCTCTGGGAGCAGTGGCCGGGGTAGGATTTCAGCTCTGGAATGCCGCAGGGGCTGTGATCATCCCTGGGCGGTGCCAAAGGCACAGAGCCCTGCTGGGTAACCTTTGTGAGGGCTGCACAGGCACCTCCTGGGAGCAGAGCCGGGTTCCCCTGGCTTTTCCTGGGATGGATGAGCTGTCAGCAGCTCTTACGCCCATCCTGTCCTGAAGGGCGCGGGGCATTTCCTCATCCTCATCCTTTGCTTCACCTTGGACAGCTGGAGGTGCCTCCCGTTCCCAGCAGAGCCGGTGGGGGAGCAGGGCCTGGCAGGGGAGTCTCTTCCAGAGGGCATTCCTGACTCTGAGCTTTTCCCTTTGCAGAGGAAGGCTTGTTGTACCGGGCACGCTACTTCGGGGACTCGGAACTGTACCAGCGGGCACAGAAGATGGGCACCCCCAGCTGTAGCAGACTGTCAGACGTCCAGGCCTCCCTGCACGGATAGTCCCAGCCCAAGTACGAGCCGGGAGCAGGGAACCCTAGTGCTTTTATCACTGAAATCCCTGATTGAGACACAGCCCTCCAGGAGTCTCCTCGGGGTGCACGCGTGCAGCCTCCCCTCCGACGGCGCTCCCTCGTTAATCAGGAATTGATTGGGTTTAGTTTGCATGTCGGCACCCTCGGCTCTCTCCAGGCTCCCTGTTTTCTCTGGCCTCTAGGAACAGGGCAGAATCCCTTGGTGAGGTTGGAGGTTTCTTAGGTGCTGTGGCATCCAGCCCCCACATTTTAAGGAGCCTTTGGTTTGGGTTGCTTTGTTGTCTGTTTTGCTGGGAAAGCTGCTATCCCTGGCACATGAAGCAGCCTGGTGACAGGGAATGGAGTCCCACCCAACAGATGTTCCTTGTCCCCCCTCCCGTTGCCTTCCCACTCAAAGAGAACAAAGCGAATGTTCCCAGCAGGTTGTAGAAGTAACTTACTGGGTTAAACTGGCAATCAAAGTAAAAGCAGCTGGGGGGGAGGTCTGGAAGATTTGGGGGTTGGAGAGCTTGGATTAAGGAGAGCCCAGATAACACATGAGACCGGACATGCTGGGAGAACTGCACCAAAATAATGGAAAAAATTGCCACAGGGTTTGGAGTCCTTTTTCTACAAAAATTTTTGGCCTGATTTTGCCTACCAGGTACTGCTGGGCTGCCTATGAAATGTGCAGATCCCACTACCCCAAAATTATCTGAGCACAGGATTTCTATAGAAAAACTCCTGGGTGAAGCTTGTTCCAGGTGTTGTATGGACACCGTTCCGGCTCACAGGGACTCCTTGAGGATGTTGGCCGTTGAGCTGCTTGATTTGCACTTTTGGGGGTTGTTTTCCTCGGCATCTGAAAGTTTGGCCTTTAAAGCAAATCCTCTGGGGCACATTGGGCTTTTTTTTTGGGTGTATCCTGGTTTTGGATCCATTCTTACCTCGATCCTCCCGCTCTCTCGTTTGGATGACTGCGCCTCTTCTGGTGTTAATTACCTGCTTTTCTTTAATTCCCTCCCTGCACCCGTGGTCTGGAAAGAGCCTGGAAAAGCTGCTGCCTGTGCTGTGGGGTGGGGAAGCAAGGGGGAGTCACAGATTGGCCGGAGTCTGACACCGCTGCTGCTTTGTTCCCAGAGCGTTGAAACGCCTGAAGACTTTGGGGAAGTGCACTGAGCCGAGGTGGCAACTTTGCTATTTAAAAAAGAATCAAACCTTATCTTAAAAATGGAATTGGAGAATTAGCAACGCACAACTGCCCCTCTTTCTTCTCTCTGCCTCTCTGAGGATCGCAGGCAGCGCTTGGGACAGGAAATCCAGCTCTCTGTCTTCCTCCTCCCCTTCCAACACCACTGGCATGCTCCCAGGATCCCACAAGGATCCCACAAGGATCCCACAGCCCCTGGAACAGACACACAGAGTGTAAAATAACCCAAACTAACTACAGAAGCCGTGAAGCAGAAGGAGACCCTTCGCCGCTGCTGATGGAGAGAGAAGTGGGATTTTGTTGATAAAGGAAGACACTAAAGAAAAAGAAAATATAATCTATTTAGCATTAATTTATAGCTGTATATATGTTGTACTTTTAAACTATGCAGGGGTTGAATGATTAAATTATTCTGGTTTCTGCCCATTTTGGGGAGCAGGGCAGCAGGAAGCCTCTTCCCAGGGTGTCTCTGTCCGCAGCACTTTCCTGCCTGGAACGCAGGAATCCCTTTGCAGTTGCTGTCCTTTGCTCCTGAGAGGACATCCTGTGGATGGGGACAGCCATACACCTGCTCTTGGGTTCTGATAAAACCAAATCCTGGACGTGCAGGGCGTCACAGAGAGAGGGGAGCCCGTCCAGAGCCGTGGATTTGCAGCGTCGGCCGGAGCCGCGGGGTCAGCTGAGCGCCGGCGTGGCGCTCGCCGTGGGAAGGATTGTCCCGGATGGATTTTGCTCGTCAGTCTTTGGTTAATTTGTGCATGTAACTCCTTTTTCTGCCGAGTCCGCTCGAATTCTGCCTGGTAATCAGCGTGCTCCGTGCAGAGAGGGCTTTCCAACAGCCCTTTGTTGGGAGGTTTTGTGCTCGGGTTCCTCCCCCCCGGGCACCCACCGGCGCTCCCGGGTGCAGCCTGGCCCTGGCCTTCACACCCCATCCCGTGTTTCCTGCAGGACACCTGGAAAATGCCACAAATCCATAAGGAACAAAGTATTCTCTTGGAAGAAGTTCTGCTGGGGGAGATCAGGGGGTGTGTGATCTGCCCTGTGCCTGCCCTGAGGCTGCTCCGGGTGAGGAGCCATCTCTTGGAAGCAAAGCCAGCACGAGCAGAGCCACCTCCCATGGAATAAACTGGATTATTTAATTTTTTTTTCTTCGCTCATTTGTGTCTAAAGACATTTCCAGTGAAAACCATCCCCTGGCATAGTCAGGGCGGTGAACTGGGAGCACGGCAGCTCCTGGGTGGGCTGGCAGAGGTGGTTTTATCCCGTTGTCCTTAGGAATCCATGCGCTCTGTCTTGGCTGTTTATTTATTTTGTGAAATCTCAGCCTCCCGTTGGCTGCAGGCCCTGTTATCCCACAGCCACCACGGCTTGGACCTGATTTTAAGGGGTTTTATTATTTCTTTTTTTTTTAATGGTTCCTCCACCTTCAGAAGAAATTGGGTGGAAGTTCAGGATTGGAAATGGCGCTCGATAGAGGCACAGGGATGATGGGGACGGGGTTAAACCAAAATCCTGCTCACAGAAGGAGCTGGATGTGTTGCCCAGTGGCATTCCCTGGCCAGAGCCTGCCTGCCAAAACCTTCAGGTTATTTTTCCTGGTAGATACCCATGGATCATAAGGAGGGAGAAGGCATCGATCCCAGTGGATGCTCACAGAGGCTGTATCTCTCGATTTAGAGTTAATTATACAATTGTACATCTATAAATAAATGTTTATAATGTGAAAGGCTCCAGCTGGGTTGGTGTGCTGTGGATCCCTGCTCCAGCCAGCTCTGGTTTTGCAGCTCCTCGGCGCGGGATGGAATTTGGGGATGGCTGAGAACTCTGGTGCTGTGGGGGCTGCCCTGAGGTGGCAGAGGGAAGGACAGGGAGGGGATGGAGAGGACGTGGTGCCCCTGGCAAGGTGGCAGCACCCAGCAGGACACCTTTGCTTCAGACCCATTCTGCTGGGATGTGCCCAGAAGGGCCTTCCTGCCATTAGCCCCACATCCTCTGGCTGAGCCTTGTTCTCATCCTGGGATGCCACTGGCCTGGCAGCATCATCCTGGCACTGGAAGGTGCCCTGTGGGCAAGATCCCCATCAGGTGGGCAGGAAGACTCGGGCTGCCTTTGTTTTGGGTGGAGACACTGCCTTGGGTGCCCTCCCTGCTGGCAGTGGCTTGGAAACTGCCAGCTGCTGGCCCCAAAGCCTCGGGGGTGGATTTGGGAGGGTCTCTTTTCCTCCCCAGGCCCATGCACCAAAGTGCTGGAAGCTTTAGGTGGGGAATTTCCCCTTTCCCCCCCCCCCCCCCCCCCCCCCCCCCCCCCCGCTTCTCTCAGAGGGCAAGAGTGGGAATTTCTCCCCTTTCCCTTTTTTTCCCTCCTGAGAGGCCAAGGGTCACCTCCCTGCCACTTCCCCTCTGGCAGTGAGTCAGCCCTGCCGGCACAGGGCACATCCACAGCCCAGGTTTTGGGGTGGTTTTGCTGCATTTTGGGTCATTCCCAGCCCGGAGCAATGGGAGACACTCTTGAATTTCAGGGTGTGCTGGTCCCTGCCCACTCGCCAAAGGTGTGGGTGGTTTGAGCTGCCCATTAGGTCGTTAGCCCAAGCTTTTAATTGGAGCAGCTGCCAAAGGCAGGGAGGCATCAAAGGAAGGCAGGTGCTCCAGGAACATCCTCCTTTGGCAGGCAGGGAGCCCAGTGGACCCCTCTTCCCCCCATCATTGTTTCTGGTAGCAAAAACATGAGGGTTCAGCACCATCCTGGGATTTAAACCGTCATTTGAATTATTGCTGCTGATGTCCCCAAAAATCTGCCTTTTCTCTGCTGGCACCTGGGATCCCTGGGCTGATGCTGGTGCCACAAATAGCCCAACTCTTCCCAGGTCCCAAAATATCCCTTTGCGTAACCCCCTGCCTTGGGAGACATCTGATCCAGCCTCGCTGGAAGCTTCTGCATCTTCCGTGGAGCTGCCAAACCCCAGGGACCTTGAGACACCCCCGATTTTCTCGCGGAAAGGCCATTTTGCTATAAATAAAAGCAAAGTTTCACCTTCACAGCTGGGGCTGTGACTGGGGCGTGACCGGGTGCTCCCACACGGAAGGTTTTGCTGGGCACCCCCAGGACAGAGGCTGTGCCATCGCTCTGTGTTGGCTTTGGGGAGTTTTGGTGGAGGTTTCTTTTTGTTTTCTTGGTGTGATCATTTAAAAAACAATTGGATGCGGAGCCCCTCACCTTCCCTGAGAGTGACTGGTGGCGGGGACGAGCAGGGGTCACGCTGCTGCTGGCAGCACAGGGCCACCCCTTCAGGAGTTGGATATTTTAAAATCCACGTATTTCTGGAGCTGTAAATAGCACTGCCAGAGTCGGGATGCCTCGGCAGGGCTGGCGGTGCTGCCGTCACCGTAAATCTCCTGCGGGATCAAGGCGCTGCTTCCAGCCCGGGCTGCCCCGGGAACTCGGGCTTTGGAGTTCCCTTTCCACCCCTCTCAGTGTCTGCAGGGGTGGGTTTGTGCTGGATGACCCCACAGGGGATGCCCTAGCATGTGATCCTTTGAGAAATGCTCCAAACCCCAAAATTTTAGGGGCAATCCTCCCTCTTTGCACACGTGTGTGTGTGTAAAGGTGCATTTCCAGCTGTGTGAGCCTGGCACTGCTTGTTGCCCTGACTGCTGCCAGGTGATATTTACCAGGTGAGCAAAACTCCAGATCTGGGTCATTCATGTCAAAAACAAGGTTTTTATGGTGAAAATTCTCATCAAAAAGTCACTGTTTGTCTGTCCACAGTGATAGTTTGTCCACAGGGGTATTAAAAAAAAAATAAAGAAGCCAAGGCTGAGCCAGAAGGAGCTCACGCGTGAATGGAAATGGCTTTTCAGGCTGGTTTTATCCCCCTACACCTTCCACGAGCTTCTTCTTTGCCAAGCAGCTTAATTATCCTTGAGTGAAAGCCTCTTCCCCGAGGCCTCTAATTGCAGGTTTGGTTAATTGGCCTCAGTGTTGCAGAGTGTGTTTGGGGCTGGGCCGTGCTCCCCCCGATAGGTGTGACCCTCCTCCTCCTCCTCCTCAGTCCCAGTCTGAGCCCGTCCTGGGCTCTGTGCCCCGGTTCCCCGTGGTGGCTGCCCGGGGAGGAGCAGCAGCCCCTCGCTGGGCTCAGGGGCCTGACTCAGCCCCCCTGAGTCACAGCCCCGTGGCTCCCATTAGGAGTGGGTGCCGTGGGATTCCCCACCATTCCCAAAACATCCAGCTCCCACCGCAGGGGCTGCCCTGCCAGGGAAAGGCTTCCCGAGAGTGCCAGCAGGGAATTTCAAACCAATGGTTGCATCATCCCTCCCCCAGCAGAGGTGACAACAGGGAGAAGGCGGCTTATCAATCAAGACAAGTTTTATTAGAAAAGTAAAAAACCACCCGACGCGATTGCATAGGAATTCTCGCACTTGAACATCAAGTGTATGAGTGTAAACTGTAACCAACGAAGTGCCCCCAGTGTGTCAGGGCCAGGGGTCCCGCCCTCCGGCCCCTCTCCTGATCAAAGACACAATTCCAGCCGGGCTTGGCCTTTGATCCAGACCCCCTCGGCCGCCGCTCACTGCCACACTCCCCCTCCCCCGAGACCCCATTGATTACAATCCCGGTTTACAAAAACCCCCCACGATTGATCAGGAGCCCGGCGCCCCCCCAGCAGCCCCGCTGCCGCCTCCGGGAGCGCGGTGGCCGGGATCATCCCACAGTCATCCACGGCGTGAAGCGACCTCCGCCCGGCTGCACGCCAGCGACGGCCCGGCACGGGCAGGCCCCACGGGGACTCGGCCTGCCCCAACTACTTCCACCTACAGCCCTACTCCAGCCTAACCTAAACTACCGCGGCTGCCGGGAGCCGCCACGCTCCGCCCGGCTCTTCCGAAGCACTTGGCAAGTGGCTCCTCCGGCCCGGCCCCTCAGCACTCCTCGATGAGCAGCTGCTCGGAGCTGTACAGCTTCTTCTTCATCACCCTGAAGCCCGTGCTCAGCTTCAGCGGAGCGAAGGCCGGCCCCGAGGCGAAGAGTCCCTGGATCTTGGGCCACAGGCGGGAGTCCAGGCGCAGCACCAGGGTGAGCTGGAAGGTTGGCACCACGGCGGGGTCGGCGGCGATGTGCCCCACGTCGTGGCAGGCCTTGCCGTGCTCCACGCACAGGTCCAGGAGGGCCCCGCGCAGCCCGCAGGGTTCGCTGCACGCCAGGCGCAGCAGCTCCGTCCGCACCTGCGCCTGCAGCTGCGCCGGCATCAGGAGCCGCGAGCAGCGCTTGGCGCCCAGCGGGGCCCGGCCCAGCGCCGCCTGCACCACGTCCAGCAGGCTGGCGCACAGCAGCTCGTCCTCGGGGTCGTGCAGCAGCTCCAGGTCCATGTCAGGCAGGGAGACACCCTCGGCGTACTCGGCATCTGCGGAGGGGACAGAGGCGGGTCAGCGCCGGCGTACCAGGGGCGTGGGAGACACCGATCCCAGGGATTCAGGGGTGTGCCGGGGGTTCTGGGACACACCGCTCCAGGGGTCTGGGGGCGCTAACAGGGGTTCGGCACAGCAGCACCACCCCCTCCGCCCAGGGACTCTCATCCATCCTCCTGCCCTTGAGGGACCCGCACTCACCTCCCTCCGAGCCGGAGGCGCTGCCCAGGGACTCGCAGTCGGAGGTCTCCAGGCGGCCCCGCTCGCCGCCCGCCAGCCGCTCCCACAGCCCGGGCATGGCTCCGGACACAGCGCACCCCGCTCGGCCCGGCTCCGCCGCCGCTCTACCCGCACCGCCCGCGCCCCACCCTTATATAGCCGCGGCACGGCGGGCCACGCCCCCCCACCCCGCGTCCGCCAATGGAAGCGCGGGGCACGTCCGCGGCGTCTCTCCTGCCCGGTGACAGCGGGCAGGCCACGCCCCCTGCTTGGGCCACGCCCCCCGGCGGCCGGCGCGGCCCCGGGCGCTGCAAACGGGAGCCGCGGTTGCGTCAGGGCCGGCCCGGGCTCCCGGGGCTGCCCCGGCCCCGCACCCCGGCCCGCACGGCACCCCCGGGCACCCCCCAGCGCCCGGGCTCACCCCCGCACCCCGGGGCCAGCCCATCGCTCGGGCACACGCATCACGTTCCGGTGGGGAAGGGGACAGCGGCCGTGTCCCCGCGGTCCCCGAACCCTCCGGGGGCCGGGAAACCCACGATGGTTCCCCTGTGGTTACTGGGGTTTGATCCACCTCGTCTTCCAGGGGCTGTTTGCGCGGTGGCACCGGCGCGGCCGGATGCTGCCGCCCTGGCACGGGATGGCGCTGAGCCCGCAGCCCCGCTCCGGGACAAACCCCGCCGTGGTCCCGGTGTCCCGCTCGCTGGCCTTGTCCCGCTTCCTTAAGGCAAGAAGGGATGGTGGAGTGAAACTTGTTGGAGGTCAAGGGGTGCGGGGGCAGGACACTGCCAGGCTGGGATGGGGCTCTGTCAGTGCCAGGCTGCGGTATCCCCATCTGCCATCCCTGGTGTCCCTAAATGTGGGATGGGGCTCTGTCAGTGCCAGGCTGCCGTAACCCCATCTGGTGTCCCTAAATGTGGGAGGGGGCTCTGTCAGTGCCAGGCTGCCGTAACCCCATCTGGTGTCCCTAAATGTGGGAGGGGGCTCTGTCAGTGCCAGGCTGCCGTAACCCCATCTGGTGTCCCTAAATGTGGGAGGGGGCTCTGTCAGTGCCAGGCTGCCGTAACCCCATCTGGTGTCCCTAAATGTGGGAGGGGGCTCTGTCAGTGCCAGGCTGCCGTAACCCCATCTGGTGTCCCTAAATGTGGGAGGGGGCTCTGTCAGTGCCAGGCTGCCGTAACCCCATCTGGTGTCCCTAAATGTGGGAGGGGGCTCTGTCAGTGCCAGGCTGCCGTAACCCCATCTGGTGTCCCTAAATGTGGGAGGGGGCTCTGTCAGTGCCAGGCTGCCGTAACCCCATCTGGTGTCCCTAAATGTGGGAGGGGGCTCTGTCAGTGCCAGGCTGCCGTAACCCCATCTGGTGTCCCTAAATGTGGGAGGGGGCTCTGTCAGTGCCAGGCTGCCGTAACCCCATCTGCCATCCCTGGTGTCCCCTAAAGCCGGGCCGGGACACGCTCGGTCCCCGCGGTGGCAGTGTCCCCCTCGGGCCCTGGTGCCGGTCCCGCGTACGTGACCTTTCCAAAGGCAGACCCCGAGGAGCGCAGGGAGCCCAGCCGGAGATAAAGGGCTTTGTTTGTCCTCCCGCTGCGCTGCCTGCGGCTTTATCGGGGGGGCTGAGCACTCTCTGCAGCCACGCCGGGACCTATCCTGGCTCCTGTCCTTCCCGAGCCCGGAGGGATAAGAGCCCGGCGATAAACACGGGGCACGGGTCCCCCTGCCACTGCCTGTGACCTGCCACCCAAAGCGGGCAGAAAGGGGTCTGGGCACCCCACCGGCAGCTGCAGCTGCTTTTTAGGGGTCAAAGCTTGAATCCATCTGCATTTTGGGCGTGGAAGTCCGGGCTGGGGGAGTGGGTAGCATCCCAGGGAGCAGACGAGAGGTGTGGGGAGCTGGGAACAAGTCCTGGCTTGTGCCTGCAGCTTGCAGAGATACTCCTTTGGTTTTTGGGACAAAAAATTAACAATCCCCCAACCCCCAGCTGTTAAAAATACACCCCAATATTTGCACACTCAGCGGGATGGTGCTTGGGATCCTGTTTTTCACAAAATGTATCTCGTGGGTTATTTCTTCCCACAGCCACCAAGTCATTGGTAAGAACGTCGGCTGGGTGAGGCTGAAAATAGATGAGGATCTGCTGGTTTGGGGGGTCGAAACAGGGGGGAAGCAGCAAATAAACAAAAAAGAGGTAAAGGACCACAGGGAAGGCGCCTTGCTAAAAATAAGCTGGAATTCTAGAGCCAAGCATAAATATTTTTCTTTCTTTGCCATAACATCTCCTGGTAGGCAGCAGAGCAAGCAGCTCTGGTGTGATGGCAAGTTTTAAAGGGAAATGCAATTTTTGATCCCTGCAATAAAATAATCCAGCTGGGAGGGGAGGCAATGTGGGGCTGGCAGCTCCTTCTGCTTCCCAAAAGAAGCTGAGATCCAGGCCACTCCTCTGCAGCAGGGCCTCTAGGAATAGTTTTGGGCTGGAAAGCAAAGTTTTAGTGTTGGTAATCCCTGCACTTCCCCTCCCCTGGTCCTGCTGCTGGCAGTAAACCCAGCGTGGTTTCTGTGGAGCAGCAGCGTGTCTTTCCCCCTGACCTGCTGTCCTTTCTGGGAGAGCAGAGATTGAGGCTTTCTGGACAGGCTGTTCCCAGCCAGCTGTGCCTGTCCCCGTCTGGGATGGGATTTACTCCATCCTTCTGATTTCCAGCCTGGCTTCGCAAAGGGTTAAGCAGGAGCCGGGGGGAGCGGCTGGCATTGGGGAGGGTCCTTGGCTGGGCCCCTGCCCGTGATGTGCTGAGCTCAGCGCTTTTGCAGCCTGCAGGGGGAGGGGGCTGGGAACAAGGAGGAGGAGGAAGAGGAGGAGGAAGGGAGGAGATGTACTGAGGGGCTCAGCGAGTGCTCTGGCTCACGTCGGGTGCAAACTGTGCCCCTGTACAGTGGGGAGCAAACTCCTGCCCCATGGGCTGCTGCTGTGGAGGAGTCCCTGGTTTCATGTTTTTGTCCCAGCAGCTCCGTAGCCCAAAAAGTTGCTCTTAGGTAAATTTACACATTGGGCTGGCACAGACACCGCTGGGCTCCTTTGTGTCCAAGTAACAGAGGGGCTGAGGCCATGTTTTTTTCTGTGCCCTAAGTGCCTGGCGGGGTGGGTGTCCTTCACACCGGGTCCCCGGTTGTGGCTGGGGGTGACAGGCACACAGGGGTGACCCTGCATCTCCCGAGCCCGTGGCCAGCTCCGACAGGTGAGCTTTGGCTGCGTGGGACGCGGTGGCAGGTCCCGGCGTGCCGCTGGCAGGGCAGGTCTGTGCCACAGCCAAACCTTGCGGGCCCGTCTCTCGCCCCTGGGACAAGCAGCTGCAGGAGCGGGGCGGAGGAAGCAGGAACGTGCATCCACGAGGGTGCCGGACAGGTTTTGGCAGCGGCGATGCCGAGCGCCGGGTTGAGCGCCGGGTCGGCAGCGTGTCGCTCGCAGGGTGTGGGCCGTGAAACTCGTCTCGCCTTGGGTGCTTCTGGGGGGAAAGATGGCAGAGGGTGTTTCTGGGGGTGCTGCCCCACACTGCTGCATCCTGGATGCCGGGAGAGGCCCTCCCCGGCGGGCAGCCTGCCCGGGCAGCGAGGCGAGCGCGTGCCTTGGCGCCGTGGCCGGCGCTGGGGCCGTGGCCAGCGGCGAGGAGCCGGGGAGGGGAGGTGTGAGCGGGGCTTGTGCCGGTACATAACGTTCTGCCGCGAGCACCCACAGGAAAACCAACAGCAGCTCTGAACGAGGCTCTTTGTTCGGCTCTTTTTTTTATTTTCCCTCCCCTCCCCTCATCAACTTTTTCTGGCAGCTGCCGGGCTCCCTCCCCGCTGCGCTCCGCGCCCAGCTGAACGGCCCCCCGAGCTCCCGGGCCGAGGGGGACGTGGGGCTTCCACACCCCAAGGAGAAATATCCACCGCTGGCGCAGCCCCACTGATCTGCAAAGCAGGAAATAGGTTGGTTTGGGAATTTCCAGCTGCCAGGGAAAACCTGGGTTTGGAGGAGGGCGAGCGTGGAAGGTTTTCGCCCGTACGGATCCCTCCAGTTCTCCCTGCCTTACATAAAGTGTTTACTGAGCGGGAGGAGGGAATGGCCAACAACATGTTTTTGCGTTCGTAGTACTGTACAGGGTGAACTTTTCACTTCCTCTCAATGGCTCTCACACATGTGTCTATTTTGGTGCTGGGCACACATACAAACACACCATGTACAGCACGGAGCTGGGGACGTTCCCTGCTCCTGCTCTGTCCCAGCACAAGAAACTGCTGGAAAACAAGCAATGGGAGGAGGGCGAGGGGGATAAATCTCAGCCCCGCTGTGTTCTGGATCTGGATGGGGAAGTCCGGGCAATGCTTGGGCACTGCATCCCCTGGGCAGAGCTGCAGGCGCCGAGCCCCTGGCATCCCAGGAGAGCTGGCAGGGTGGAAAAATTTCCCAAGTTGAGCAGTGAAAAGGAAAAGCTCTTTCTGTGGCTGATTGTGCTGGGTCAGCGAGCAGGGGTTACCGGGTGCGAGTGAGGGAGTTTGGGGGATCTACTGCTCCGTTCCCAAACCCCACAATGATACGGGGTGAGGATTTTTGGCAGGTTTGGCCGAGGTGGACGTAGATGGCTGGAGTGAGCAGGATTAAAAATAGATGCCACCAAGCAAACAAAAAAGTGGAGGGCTGAAGCGCTCCCTTCTTTCTCGAGCAAGCCCATCTGGGCTGCAGTTTGAATCCCGCCTGCCGTCACGTTTGGAGCGCTCCTGGCCGCGGAGCCGCTGACTGTGCAGGAGGCCCCCGCAGAGCAGGGCCTGGCAGCCCTCCAAGGCTGGGGAGGAGGTTTTCCGGGCTGGGGCCGTGGCCGGGGCGGCCAGCGTGGGACAGTCTCAGCTGAGCTGCAGCCCTACGTGAGAACGGCCCTGCGCCGCTCCGGCAGCCGCGCGGTGAATTTCCACGGGGCTGGAATTGCCGCTTCACCTGCGGCTCAGGCAGCGTGGGGCTCTGGATGGCCCACAGCTGACTCTGGCACTGGAACTGATTTATTCACAGCAACAAACACAGAAGGTGGCTGTATACTTTTTCCCCTCAGTTTTAGCTAATTGCTGGTGATCTAAAATGGGAATGGATCCCAGTTAATCTGTTTCAATGCAGATGTGGCTGGGCTGAAAAAGTGAGTAAAAAATACAATAATGTCGTAAGAAAGATGTTGAAAATGGAAAAATTAGGCATCTGGAGCAATAAATCAAATAATTGCTTGCATACGGTGCTGCTCCTACCCCCTGCTGGCCAGCAGAGCCATAGGGCGAAGGCTCTCATCCATGGAAAATCAACATGTTGAAATGATTATGCCAGAACATGGAAATCCAGTTCCCTCCAAGAACAGAAGTGAAGTACAACCGAAAAACAAGATGATTAAAATGGATGGGTTTAAACCAGGGTCTTCTCCTCTGCCTGAGTTAAAGCAGGATTAAAATCTGACTTAAATCCAGCCCCTTTTGAGCATGGTTTGGTTCCTCTCACATTGAACTTCAGACTACCATCATGACAGTCGATCTGCCTCTGAGCTTCACTACACCCCCTTAACTCCTAAAACAGCTGATTCTTTCCCTCATCAGACCAGATAAAGAGTTTCAAAGACAGAGTTATTTTATTGTCACAGAGAAATCTAATACAGAACAAAGAGGACAAAGTTTCAGGGTAATAAAAGACAGAGCAGTATCCTGCCAGTGCTACCACAGAAACAGTGATGAAGAGGGAACAGCCTGGGCAATGGCCGAGGCACTGCTGGAGGAGGTGACGCCGCTTGGCCCCTCACCCAACCCTGGGACAGTTTGTGTCCATCCCCCAGAACCACGGCAGGGGCTGAGGAGTGCTTCTGGCATTTGCTCCAGAGGGTTTCCCCGCTCACCCAGTGCTCCGGCTGCGCTCCAGCGGGAACCCGGGCCGAGTGACGAGGTCGCCCTCCCCACAGCCACACTGTCCGTGTGCCCCCCTCTGTAAACAACACAGAGATGATCCAGGGGCTGTACAGCTGATCCTGCCTTCGAAGTTACAGAAACCAAGCCCTGCCAGCCTGTAAGGACCTACAGAATCTCATCATTTCCATTTATTGGCAGCTTTACGGGGGATCCCCACTCTCAAAAAAACCCAAAGCCCCATCCTGCCGATGCAGCTGTCAGCATTTGATAAATGGGGGGGTGTTTTGAAGCCGGGCCAGGGAACGTTTTTCTTCTGCTCCCTGACAGCAGCAATCCAGACACGCTCAGCCTGAGGAAGGAGTGAATCCCAGGAGCTGCTCTATTGGCTTGTACCTCCACTCATCTGCCTCCAGCTCTTCCACCAGACCAGCAAGTTTTTCCATCCTTGCGACTTGTTGATCTGCGAGGAGTTCAAAGGTAACTGTGGTTTGCAATGGCAGTGCAATTAAACCTTTCAATTAGATGCAAATTCCCAGCTGTCAGTAGGGAGCAGGGCAGAATAAAACCCACGGAGCTCATTTGAATTCAAACCCACTGTGTGCAAACAGCGAGGAGAAAGCAGGGACAGGCTTTTCTGCCCCACAGTGTGTTTACCCATCCCTGCCCGTGCCATGTACATTCAAGTCCTAACAAGGAAACATCAGGCCCATTAGTGTAGGGGGTGAAAACAGGATGCAGCTCATTTCATAAAGTATAAATATTTATAGTGCAGAAGAACAGAGAAGTTCAGAGAGGGCTTGGTCAGCCCACGGTAGAGCTGGGTGCAGCAGGAGGAACTGTGCTTTTGATGAAGGTCCTTGGAGGAGGACCTGGATGAGTGTGGCAGAGAGGCTCTGCAAGCAGAGCCTGCTAATGAGAGGAAGGTCCCCAGACAACATCTTCCTCTCAGGTTTATTTATAACCAGTCGTGTGTCGGGCACACAGGGTCCATTTTCAGTTAGATGTGCTGCAGTGGTGCAGAGATGGGAACATCCCTTCTCCCAGCTCTGCTGGAAGTCTAACAGCGCTGTAAGCTCACTGCAGCCTCTTGGATAGACGGCCCAGGGCTAGCAAGAGGCGTAACATAAACTGTGTGTGATTTATGCTGACTCCAGCAGTGGCTGCTTTAAGAGGGACTGTTCTCACTCCACCTCCTGCACCCTTTTGGGAACTGTCAAACAAACAAGCCAAAAAATGATGACCTCAATCTTTTTTTTTTAAGCCCTCCACCTTTCTTACAGGGAGAAAACAGGGAGGTGCTCCACACTTCCAAAGGCTGGTGTCTATTGGGGTGCCAGGCTGTGTAGCAGCCCCTGGCAGCTACAGCCACAGCAGAGCTCTGGAAACAATGGCTCTGGAGTTCAGCTTTGCTTTCTGGTGCAGAAACACAGGATCATGGCCTTGCAAGCTGCTGCACACCCCCCCAACCGGAGGAGGACAGGAAGCCTCTCCACTCAGAGACAACAGGTGGAAGTACCACTCTGGCTGACAAGAGGCGGGGACCAGAAAGGATGTGACCCTCAAGCAGCAGACAGGATCTGCTGCTGGGCTCTGTGAGAACCAAAGCTGTGACGCAGCCGAGCCCGTGGCTGGGTCACAGGCACCTGGGTGAGGGCAAAGAGGCTGGCAGGGAAGCAGAGGTTCAAACAGGACGTCAGGCTGTTCCCTGGGGAGGCAGGGAGTGTACTCAGCCCTGTCACGCCACGCCACGCCACGCCACGCCACGCCACGCGTGGCCGCCTCCCGAGTGACTCTGGAAACCTCACCTGACCCTGCCGGGGCCACAAGGGCTCAGCAGAGAAACAAAGGTGGAATGGAGCGTCCCTCCGCCCCAGGCCAGAGAGACAGTCAGCGCTGGGCCGAGATCAGAGCGTGGGCGTTTCCTGCCCAGAACCTCCTCCTCCCGCCTGCCTCACCTTGTGCTGCCACACAGCCATGGAAAAACAAGCTTCGGGAGGCACAGCCCGTTCCCACCCCGCCTCTGTGGGCTCCCAGCGCTTTGCACAGGGCTTGCAAAAGGACTCAGTGGTGGCCTGACTTAGTGTTCACTTTGCTTTCTTGTGGCTGACACCCCAGAGCGGGTCAGGCTTTGCCCCCGCCGCCTTCCCCGAGCCACACGCGGCCGGCGCTTACCGTGCTTCACTTGCTTTAATGTTGATGCAACCTGAAAGCTGAACACAGACTCGCAGAGGAACCTCTCAGAGCCATCTGTCAACAGAAAAAGGAGATGGATGAACCCCAGAGTTTGAGGCTGAGCAGCCTTCAGTGCCCCTGACCTGCTGTTTTTATGTTTGAGGTGGGGGGTCACCCGTGCCTCGTTAAGGCACTTTCCCCTGTGCTGACTGCAGCCCCTGTGACCCTGCACAGGGCTTTGGCCGGTTCCTGATGCTGCCTGGGAAGACATCCCAGGTGGAATTCTGTTACATCCTCTCTGACAAGCCATTTTAGAAGTCCAAATAGAAGTTAAGCTAAGGAGAAGCCAGGTAATGTTATGGCAGTCTCTGATTCCCTCAGGGCTCAGACGCTCGTGTCCTTAGAATGCTTTAGGATTTCCCATGGGCTCAGACCACAACCCTACACAGTTTCAAATAATGTGTATCTTGCCATCCAAGTCAGTAATTGATCGTGCAAGTGACTCTGAAGTAAAGCAATCTAGAAAACACAGCTAATTGTGTACCAAGCACTGACATAGTTTATACTGCCTCCTTCTAAAAAACCCCAAAAATACCTACGGGTTTATTTAGAAACAAGCGAGATCACAAAAGCAGCAATAAAAATCAGTCAGTCAGTGGGAATTTTTGAAGAGGAAACTGCAGCTTCTCCACTGGCAGCTGCCTGGTGAAAGAATGAGTGTCTCACCTTTGGTGTCAGAAATTCAAAAGCCAACCCAGAGCTTCCTGCAACAGGGACAGTGTTTGGTTGTTGCTGCCACCCAGAGCAGGCAAACTGCTGTGTTCCTGGTAAAGAGGTCAGCCCAAAGCACAATCCATTTAAAGCTCTGTGCCATAACAATGTGGAGAGCAGTTTCAAAGAAAAAAGTCTGGAAAAATCTAATCCAAAGCTGAACCCCAGGGAAGAGCTGGAGTTTCACTGTGCTCAGAGGGCACTCTTACAAGTGCTGCCCCAAATACATCGTGGAGACATCAGCAAGAATTTTTTCACGGAAAAACACTGGAAGGGGTTGTGCAGGTAGGTGGTGGAGTCACTGTCCCTGGAGGTGTGCAAGGAACAACTGGATGTGGCACTCAGTGCTCTGGTGCTGTTGAGAAGGTGGGGATTGGTCACAGGCTGGACTCGATGGTCTTGGAGGCCTTTTCCAACCCAAATGTTGGATTCCCTCCTCCGACTCCCTGTCTGTCCTGCCGAGTGGCTCTCAGGAGGAACAGCTGCCTGTCTATTTGCTAACACGAAGTGCTTCATTACTTTAATTTGTTTTGAGGGCTCGTTAAGTTCTGTGAGCAAACCTTTAGTCATAATTACTTCAATAGCCTGGCATATGGGCTCTAATGTGTAATAAAAACAACCCTTCAACGACACAGCCATCTCCCAGCTGCCCTGTGCTGCCGTAGGGACACTCCAGCCTCGCTCCCAGCCATCCCACAGTGACAAGGGAAGTTCAAGGGGAGCAGACACAGAGACACTGGTTTAACCCTGTCACCCGGAGAACCTGCCCTTCCTCCCTCACCCAGAGCTTGTTGGGCTTTTCCTTCCACGATGCAAGCTGGCAGGGACTAACCCAGTCAAATCCAACCCAAACCAAGAAAATTACTACTTCTGCCAAGAAAAATATTCCTGTCTCAGCTATCCTCAGAGCAATCCCTGCCTGACATCAAAGGATTAGCTAACAATGAGCAATTAACACACTCATGTTCCCTTTCAGGTAGATGCTTCCTGGTCTGAAGTGTTGTCATGGAGACAAAAAGCAGGTGACCGCCAGAAAAATCACTTCCTCCTGAACGACTGGTGGGAAAGCCAGGACCGACCAAACCCCGGTGCTTCCTTTCTACCTCCAGCTTTTGCCAGTGGGGTGCGAAGTTCAGCAGCTGGAGGAGGAGCAGGGAAGGAGAAGGACAGCAGCAATCACCTTCCAGCATCTCGCCGGCTCCTTTGGGATAAGTGAAGAGGGCTTTCCGGGGCGGCGCCAGGTCCGAAACGCTGAACCCCGACCCTGTCACGGAGCTGCCGCTGACTCCACCGGCCGAGGAGGATGAGGAGGAGGCTGCCATCGCACCCCGGCCCAGCTGGGAGGACAAAGCAGAGCCTCAGTTAGGAAGGGCGCCTCGGAGTTCCCAGCGGCCACACTGGGAGGGGGATGGAGGCATCCCGAGGAGGGATGGAGGCAGTGAGGGGCAGGATGAAGCCGCCCCCGCTGCCCCACAGCGTCCAGGCTGCCCTGTGTGTGTGGCAGAGCTGCCTGTGCCCACTGTGGGGACGGGCACAGAGCTGTCACTCCCCGAAACTGAAGGTAACCCCCGCTCTGACCCCTCGGAATTCCCCTGGGAATTCATCCAGAGCGTGCACAAGAATAACGAGGTGCAGCTTGCTGGCCTGAACTCACCGGCCTTTAGCTGCCCTGGCGCTTGTCCTGCTCCCCAGGGCCATGAAAGGTGGAGTTTCTTTCCTTTTTCCCTCCTTGTTTCCAGGAGCACAAACACAGAAGCGCTGCTGCCTCATAAAACCTGGAAGGCTGCGGGACTGCCAGTCCCAGCTCCGCATCCTGCCGGGAGCCGCGCCGTGCCGAAGCTGCGGCAGCTGCTTTCTGCATCAGCCCAGACGTGATTCTGCCTTTAAAACACCGCATTTGAGTGGAACTGGCAGTGCCTCAGGATCCGTCTGCCTGTGCAGCACAATTCCAGCTGCCTCTTGCACGCTCTCTTCTCAGCCTTGTTTTTAAGAGGTACTGGGTTTGTCACGACACGGGAATTAGAACTCCTCGTGTCCCTCTCTGATAGCACAAAAGGTGTCACTTGGCCCTTAGCAGTGACAGCACTTGCTGCTCCTCCAAACACTTATAAGCACTTCCAAATTATACTGCCCATTTCATTCATTTCTGTTATCGTGTTTAGTACACTTCTGCAGGTTCTGTAGCGTACACAGACAGTGTCCTTGGAAAACATGTGAGGTTTTTTTGGAGAAAATGGGGTTTTAAGACCTTAAAGCTCAGCTCATTCCACCCCCTGCCATGGCAGGGACACCTTCCACCATCCCAGGCTGCTCCAAGCCCCATCCAGCCTGGCCTTGGGCACTGCCAGGGCACAGTCACAGCTCCTCTGGGCATCCTATGCCAGAGGCTCACAGGGAATAATTTCTTCCCAATATCCCACCCAACCCTGCCCTCTGTCAGTGGGAAAGCCGTTCCCTTTGTCCAGTCCCTCTGTCTCTTGTTACTAAGTTTCCCAAGAGCACTCAAGATTACTGTGTGCCACTCAGAAAACAGCAGCTCACAGGAGGCTGGGGGCTTACGGGCCGTGACGAAAAACGCCTGCATAAAACAAACTTTTATTTTTGCTACGCTACACCCAGCAACGCCTCCCTCAGCAAACCCTCAGGCTCGGCTCCCTGCTCACAAGGGAGGCGCGACGATCGTTTGCGCTGAAACGATGCCAGCCGGGGCTCGCAGACCCGACAGATTCCTAAGTGTGGCTGCAGGGGGTTTATTTTAAACAAACACAGCGGAGAGGAGGCGGCAGGTCAGGGCCATGCCCGGGCCTGTTGCAGGAACCTCCAGCCAAGGCCTCAGGCACCTCAGCAGCCGCCATCTTGGCTGGGGCGGGGCCCCCACGAGACCACGCCCCCAATGCGCTCATGGACACGCCCCCACACAGGCCACGCCTCCTCCCCGGTCCTCCCGCCCATGGGCCCTCGGAGCCGCTTCCCGGTGAGTGCGGAGCCCACGCGCCGCCGCAGCCTCTGCCCTCCCCGCGCGGTCATGCCGTCGCCCTTCACCTTCCGGGCCTCCGCCGCCTCCCGGCGCTCCCCGGTCCCGTGCCGAACGCTCTCTCCTTCAGCTGGGAGCCCGGACGGCGGCTTGGTGCGGGCGGCGCGCGTGGCCGCGCTCGCGGTGCATGATGGGGCGGGGCGCGCGCCACTTCCGGTGGGACGCGTGTGGGGAGGGGAGGGAGAGGGAACAAAATGGCGGCGGCAGTGGTGGGGGGAGCGGGGAGGCTTTGCTGCTCCCGCCGCCTTCCCGCAGCGCTGTCACAGTAAAGCCGAAGGGTGCTGTGGCTGCAGTGCCCTCGGCGCCCCGGGAATTTGCGCGGTGCGGGCCCTGCCGGTGCCCCTGCCTGGAGTCGGTTCCCGCGGAGCCCCTGTGGATGCTGCCGTCAGGAGGCGGATCCTGCAGCCCCAGCTGCGCTCTGCCTGCCGCTGTTGCTGCTCGCTTCTCAGAAGTCCTTGTGTCAAGAAACTGTGACACCAGTGTGTTAAAAACAAACCCCCCCTCCAAAAAAAAAAAAAAACACCTTCGTGGAAGTAAAAGCCGCAGCGACTGATTTTGCATGGCTTTTCCCGTCATTGTGCACAGCTGACCTCTGCACCTCTTCCCATGAGCCACAGGAATTATTACTTTTATTGAAGTGTAATGGTTTTTATTATCCGTGTGAGTTCAGATGACTGTGAGTCATTTTAAAAGGTGGGGCTCGAACTGAGGGGAGAAGCATTAACCTTCTCAACCTGATGTCACTCTCTGTGATAAAAGCTAGTTGCTCCTGAGGAAAGCTCCCAATTTTTTCCTCTTCTGTTGGCAGTGGACAGGTGAACTTTCTGACAAAGGTGAATTTTTTGGTGGAAACTTTATTTTCTGAGTAACAGTTTCTGGTTTAAAATTGAGACAACCAATATTAAATGACCCATGCCAGTGAATATAGAAATTCACGTGCTGGAGATGTGAAGTCTCTGACAGAACACTGCTGGCTCTTTGTTTTAGCACCAGTAAATGTTCTCCACTCTAAACATTTTAAACTCAGTGCCAGCTAAAGCCCCAAGAAACTATGAAAAGTCACACTGACCGAGGTTACAGTGACTTTTAGTAAGTTTCAGAGTTACACAGCTTACACTGCTTCAATTTCCTCTTTCCACTTGATTGTGCTTCACGTACTTGTGACTTCTCACCAGATTGGTCTTTGATTGAGACACGTAAGGTTTGAGGAGGTGTTGCCTTTCTGAAGACTCCACATGGAGGGGCTTTTAGCTCGGGGTGGGGAGGTTGAGACTGAATATTGGGAAGAAATTGTTTTTCTATGAGGGTGGCAAGGCCCTGGCACAGGTTGCTCACAGAAGCTGTGGCTGCCCCTGGGATAGTGGAACCACGGCAGGGCATTGGAATGAGCTGGGCTTTAATGTCCCTGCCAGCCCAGTGTGCAAGGAAGCACTGAAATGAGCTTTTCCTTGGCCTGGGGTAGCACAGCTGTCCTTGTTGTTGCAGTAGGAGGAGGAGCAGGATGGATGTGCTGCGGCCCCCCTTGGTAAGGATCGGGGGAAGAGTGTACCGGAAAAACCTCATCCAAGAGCAGGTCTTCCCTCACGAGGAGGAGGAGGAGAGCTTCTATTCAGGTAAGGAGTGATGCTCAGGAGGTGTACACATCAACACTGGGGACCTAGGGAGCTCTCAGAGTCATCTCTGGTGCCTTTGTGGGCACAGAGACCTGCCCATGTGGCGGACTGAGGTGTTCAAGAGGGAGAAAAAGGCTTTGTGTTGGTCCCTGATGATCCTGCTGCCCAAAGTGGAAGCAGTTCCAGTTATCCCAAGTGGGTTGGCTGACTGTGCTGCTGACTGTTCAGTTTGCCTGCTGACTGTGGAAGAACTCCAGGAAAAGGGAAAACCTGATGAGCTGTGTAGATCTGTTTTTCCCAGGTTTCTTTCTTTTCATTACCATCTTTAGCTGCAGATATGGCAGCTGCTTGCTAAAGACCCTCTGTCCTTGCAATGTTTGTGCCTTTAAACCTGGCCTTTTGGGGACAAAATTCTTGCTCTCCTGGAGTGTTTGCCTGTGTCTTTCTGCCTTCTGTGTTTGCTGTAGTTGTGTGTGAGTTGTTGTGGGCACAGAAAAGCTCCAGTGTTACTTTTCAGATGGGAATGTGGCAGTTGTGTCCTGTTCCTCCTCCCACCCTGCCTTTCAGTGGATTGTACTGAGCTTTAACCAGGTGCTTTCCATTCGAATTCATCCCTGCTTGTGTTGGAAAGGGAATAGGAAGCATGGATTCTTTCAGGGTGTTTTATTTGATCCATGCATGACTGAACAGCCTGCGGATGAAAGGTGCATCTCTTTCTAAACCACTGGCTTGAACCCTCAGACCAAAACTATCCTCACCTTTTATCTGTCTTCTTCTGCAGCCTTAAATTTCTGAACTGGCTGCCAGAAGAGGCCATTCCCACTGTGAGGGAATTGCACAAAGTCCAGCTGAGAAAAACCTGGGCTGTAACTACCTGCTTCCCGTGCCTCCCAGCCGGCCGGATTTAGAAGCTGTCATTACATGTTCCGCAGCCGGTTAGTGAGGTGATAAATAAAAAGCAGTTATCCACAGCAGAGAGAAGCCCATTCCTTCCTTCATTTAACCTTGAAAGAAGGCTGGTGGGGAGGCTGTTTTCCTCCATAAAGCAGTGCCAGACTTCACAGAGGCTGTGCAGGGCCTGACGTGGTTTTCCCGGTAGGCCCCGGTGACTGCGCGGACGAGCCCTGCGATGCCTTCGTGGTGGAGGAGACCGAGCGAGGCTTCCAGTGCCGGCTGGAGGTTCCCAGCCCCTTGTACAAGTGAGCCTGTCTGCTTTGGTTTGTTTGGTTTGCAGCCAGCTGGGGAAGAAGTTGAGCACAGAATGTTCATTTTCGGAGGTTGGGGTGGCTGCTGGATGTCTGGGGTGCGCTGCGGGTTGGAGCGTTGGGGAAGGGGAAATTGGCGATGCCTTTAAGTGCAGTTGGGCCTCGCTTGACTCCTCAGCGGCCCCGTGGTGGGGACAGCAGGTGGTGCTTGCTGGCTGGCAGGAGAGTCTTTGAACATCTCTTCCCTTGAACATAAAAGCATCAAGGAGGCTGGGAGAAGGAAGGGGAGGAAGGACTGGAGCGAGCAGCCTGGCAGGGGGAAGTTTGTGGGAGCTTTCAGAGAAAGCACACGCGACTGGAATTGGCTATTGACCCCAGTCCCTTGTTTACTGAGGAACCTGCAGTGTTCAAAGCTTTATCCAGTTATTTCTGACAGTTTTATTAGTTAGATCGTTTTGCGGAAATATAGAGAAGGTAAAGTGGTCCATTGTGTATTTGGATGCTGGCAAATGATTACCTTGAATAAAGCAAAAAGCAGAAGAAGAGCCTTATTTCTTCCTCAGCTGGGATAATGGGAGAAGAGATAACCCAGCTGATGCAGAGGCTGTGGCAGGATGTGGTGGGCAGAGCTGTTGTGGACCTACCAGCTTACTTTAACTTAAACCAGTTTTGAGCCATATCTCAGCATTGTCCCAGGCTGGACATGTGTGAAGTCCTGGAAATCACCTCTGTGCCTGCACGAGGAGCTGGGTGTGTGCATCCCTCCAGCACAGAGGGTCCAGCTCACTGACCAGATGGCTCAGTGTCACTGTGTGAGGGAAACTCTTGCACTTTCTCCCTCCAGGTACATCATTGGGAAGAAAGGGGAAACCAAGAAGAGGCTAGAAACAGAGACTCGAACCTCCATCAGCATTCCCAAGCCTGGAGTGGAAGGAGAAATTGGTGAGTAGGATACACAAAGTGGATGTGTTTTTTTCTGCTCTTGCACAAGCACAATTTAAGCAGAAAGGGGGTACTGGAGGTGTTTTCCCTTTAATTCCTGCTTCTTACACAGCACTGACTCACTTTTTGGCCCTGGGAAAGTCACTTCACTTTTCTCCTGAGCTTATTTTTATTGTCTATAAATCTTTATTAAACGGTGTCAGGTTTGGTTTTTTTGTTTTTTTTTTTTAAGTTACTTCTAGGCTTAAATGGCTTGAGAACTTGGGTCCTGAATGTGTTGTATTTTTTTTTTTTTTAGTTTTGCTTTTGAAATAGTATTCCATCAATAAGAAACTGAAATAAGCATTCAGAGAAATGCCTTGTCTGTCTGTGTGCAAAATAAACATCTGCATGTGCTTTAGTATGAGAAGGGTTGAGATGACATTCGTGACTTTCTGATGCTGTCACTAGATCCCAACATTTAGAGCAGGGCTTCTTGTACCATATGTTCCCTCTCATCACTTCCAGGGATTTAAAAGGAAAGGAGACCTTGCTCATCAGGGCTGACCCTTGTGGGTTCTGCCAGAGTGGGTATTTGGAGGGTTCCTTAGGGCATGCTCCAGAGATTACTGGCACAGGGATGTTTGTGACAGAGCTGTAAGGAGGAAATGCTGGGAGGATCCCACTGTGATGCTGCACAGGAACATGGTGGTGCTTCTCAAGGGGTGGGTCTTGACTTCTTCCCAAGAGCTGTGAAGGACTGTTAGGAAGGTTGAGAGATGTTGAAAACATGGAATAATAGGAAGCCAAGGAAATTTTGCTCCTTGCCATTCTTTCCTTTTGAGCTCAGGTGTTCTCTGTTTGGTGCCTTGAAGCACATGCGCAAATAACACACACAGTCTTGATCCTTGATAGATTTCCTTGGCATTTTCACTCTGACTGCCTATCTAAAAACTTGAAATAATGCTCTAGAAACCTGAAGGGTCCCTGAAATGATGGGCTCTCAGTGTTTTTTAGGCCCCCAGAGCTGACTTTGTGGACAGCAGAGGGACGCTTCTGATGGCATCATCTGTCTTTGCTGAGGGAAGCACAGCCACATCAGGCGTTTTAAGTCAAGCAGGGAGCCTGGCAGGTTTTTCAGTGCATGGCTGGGGGTTTTGATTCCTCCTGCTTCCTTGGGAGGCTGGGACTGAAAGCAGGGAGCTTCAGGGAAGCAGAGAGGTTGTTGTTGCTGTGTTTGCCTGCAGTGATCACGGGGCAGCAGCGCAGCGGTGTCGTCTCTGCCCGGACGCGGATCGACGTGCTCCTGGACAGCTTCCGCAGGAGGCAGCCCTTCACACACTTCCTGTCCTTGCCTCTCAACCAGCCTGCCATCCAGGAGAAGTTCCTGCAGTTCAAGGAGGAGGTGCTGGAGAAGTGCTCAAAGGTAGGGATCCACGTGAGGATTCAAGTGCACAGAGCTGTTTCATTTATTGAGAGAGCTCTTTGGCATTTTCTCGTTTCCTAAGAATGCATTTTCAATAGGCCTTTTACTTAAGTTTGTGGATCTGTTGTGAATTTGTTGAGTGTGGTTGTGAAATTTCCTGAAAAGTGGAATGGTTTATTCAGATATCCTCCCATCTAGAAAAATCTCTATTAACAATTCACTAAGTTTCAAAAGAGGATTGAGGTTTTTGTTTTTGATAGGAAAGCCACTAAATAATGTAGTGGACCTGTCTACATTTTATATAATTTTTACATAACCATGAAATTAGGTAAGAATTTACAAATTTGCTGCTTCTTCTGTTTCACTTTCCTTTTGGCTCCTGACAGTGAAGGAAGATGTGTGTCATTGCCAGAGCTGAGCGAGAAATGACTTGGTAGCACATGCCATCCTGCAAATCTCATCACTTCCCTTCTTCCCCAGGAGACTTTGTGCTGACAGCACTCCTACTTGCCTTCAGATCTTGTGTTGGGAGGAGCAGGAAATAGTTAGGCATAGGGAAATGAGGAAGAAAATGAAGGGAAAGCTCTGCATTCCCTGGTTTATTTTAGTGTGTTTCTGGGCTGGCAGAAGTTGTGTGTCAGTGCACAGGGCTGGGCTGAGGGGACAGAATGGTGTGACTAAATTGCCATGTCCTCTGTGTCTGCTGCAGGAGACAGGTCTCTCTGTGGCTGCTGCAGGTTGCATTGCAGACACACTGCAGGGCTCTGTGGGCTGATGCTCTTCACTTTCATGTCCATCACTTCTTCTTGCTTTGCTTGCTAAGGGGAAAATACAATCTTGCAGATAGCACAGCTTAAGAAGTTTAGTTTCCTATGTCTTCATGCCACGGGTGTGAATTATCTGGTATCTGGGGAGATATGAGTTCTTGCTCAAGTTCTCATGGTCACTTGCACGTCAGTCGTTTCATCTCCAAGAGCAGAAATGAGCTGTCTTTGCAGTCTTGTCTTTCCTGACAGTCAGGATTTAAGCCCCTGTTCTGCTTAATTCCATGACATTTTAGGAGCTTTCTATCACCTGACATTAAATACAGCTGAAATTGGCCAACAGTTCCAGGGATTAGCCAGTGCAGTGCCTGTAGAACCTTTCCCTCGGGCTAGGAGGATGATCTCTCCTCATTAGCCAGCAGCACTACCTTTATTAAAGCTCACCTTGATTAAAGGAATGCCCTGCAGGCAGGCGGATGGAGACATTAGCCTGGGAAGGTGTAGGCTGGACAGAGAGTTGGGACCTCGGGCTGGCATCAGTGACGGCCTGGCTCCCTCTGTTGGTTTCTGGTTCCAGTCCTTGTGAGGGACACGCCAAGGTACAGTGAGAGCAGCAGCTCTTTGAGGGGCTGGTGACCTGCACAGGGCTCTGTAGGGGCTGCTTGTGCCATTGGCTTTGCAGTGAGGCTGCTGCTTTCAGCATGGGCTTCACTTGCCCTTTATCCCCTTCTGCCTGGGCTTATGGCTGCTACAGTCCTGTCACCTGGCCTTCCCAGAGATCTGGCACTGCTCTGCCTGAGGACTTGGCATCCTGGACTCCATGTATTTGATCCTTCTCCTCTAGCTGTCTGCCAGCAGGTGCTGTGGATCTCTGTGGTCCCTCCCTATGGCCTTGCCTGCTGCAGTAACCTCAGTCTATCCCATGCCCCCTGCTGGCTTCTGGCTTCCAGGCTGCCCTGCTGTTGCATGAGTCTTCTAGGGACCTTTCTAAGTCCTTTCAGTGTGACATTTCTAAGATGTGTGTTTTATCCACCTTTGCAGGCAGTGTTGTTGTTTGTGCTCTCCTCCAGTGTTTTTAATCCTGCAGCACAACAGACTCACCCAGGACCAGCCCTTCTCCCTGCAGAGCACTCATTTTTCCTGCCTCCTTGGTGGGCTGCATCTCTGCAGCCCTCCACTGGCCCAGCCTCCACTGGTGATCCTACTTGCTCTCCAAACCCCTCTTGATCTTGTCTGTCACATTGTTTCTCTCTTGCTCGCTCTTAAATGTCAGTTTGCGTGTCTGGGGGGAGGGGAGTTGTCTGCCAGTCTCTTAAAAACATGTTCACAGACTTTGTGCATTCCTCAAGTGTTGTCAGTCACATTTGGAAGGAGCTGTCTGCAAAGCTTCACATGCTCCTTGTCTCAGAAAACTGCAGCAATCCAGCCTTGGTCAGAGAAGTGCTGAGACCAAGTACTGCCTGTCCTCCTCCTGCCTGTCCTTCTGTCTGTCCTGCAATTTTTGTTCTGTCTGGACAGCTCCAAGTCCCATAAGGGCCTGAGATGTTCCTGACACTGCTTACATGAGCTCTAGAGTTTTAATTTTCAGTTTGAAATGTAGAACTCAGTCAGTAACAGGTATTCAGGGTGTTGCATATGCTTAGCCTAGGAATATATAGTGCTTTATTTTTCTGCCCTTCCTTCTCCTGGTATTAGCAAAAGGTTTCTAGATATATTTATTGCTTCCTGTTAGTTGGAGGAGTACAGTGCAGCCCCGTGCGTCTCTCAATCACTCCTCCAGCCAGTAATGCCACTCTAATACCACTTTATCTCACAGCAGGGTCTGCTAGAAAGCACATCAGTAATGAAAAACAGTAATTCAAAACTGTGCCTCACAGAGCAATAAAAGAGCTTATAGATCTGTCCAAAGCAATGGGATTTCTCGGAATACTTGAGGAAATCTGAATGGGTTTCGGTGACAGAAGCGGGGTGTTCTCTACCTGGCAAAACATCGCAGAATTAGGTGAACTTCAGCCTTTGAATGAGGGATAATAATGGTAAGGCAGGGAAAGGAGCAGGTGTGTGTATGTTGTGTGTGTGAGGATCTCTTCTGGCCATTGAGCATTTGTGAGGGACTCTATTTATCTCTGAAGCAGTTACCATGACAACCATTCATTTATATTTTATAGCATTTTGTTGGTAGGTATATGCTTTCTAAGTTTTTTGTGTGTGTGTGTCTTTAAAAGCTTTTAGAAGATAAACCTTGTGCTGAAATACAGAATACTGCAGGTGTTGTTCATGCTGTACAGGTCAGGGCTGGCAGGCAAATGAAGCAGGGCTGAGGGGAGGTTCTTGTAGGTTAATTTAATGTAAATACGGGGAGGTGGTTCACCTGGACAGGCTCATCACTGATGTGGTGCAGTGGGAGGTCTGGATGACATTGGAAGTCTCCTCTCTCTCTCACAGTCATGTAGATGTCAGAGTGGGGAGAGCTGAGACGTCTGTCTGAGCATGCAGGTGGAAAAGGGAAGAGACTTTGCAGAAACATTGCTGTGAAAAATCACAGTTGGGTCTTTGAGAGCTGTGCAGCGTTTGCAGACTGAACAGGCTGCAGATGTAGCAGGGAAAAGAAACATGATTGCTGTCATATATGGCAACCTGTAAATATCAAACATTGCTAATGAGGTATTTTATCTCAGAGTGGAAGGGACAGGAAGTGGGAGGGGTTTTTGAGCCTGTAGCTCTTCAGTCAATCCTGTGCAAATACTGTTTTCCTGGCTCGCTCCTTTGTTTGTGCATCAGGGTGGCACAGGGCACATAACTGGCATGCAGTATCCTTCTCTTAAGGAAAAAAAAAAACCTGAAAAACATAAATCTGTCTGCAAACACTGGGAGCTCTTAACAGTAGAGAGGACACAGCCAGGGCAGAAGAGCTAAGGAGCTTGATCCCTGGCCTTGTCATGTAGAAGGACTGAAGTGTGTTGTGGTTTATGGTTTCCCTACTACAGGGTCTTACATTTGGAGGGACAACGTGCTTGGGCTTTGCAAAGAATTGGAGACCCCAGATAAAACCCTTTCTGTGTCCCTTCTGAAGAAGGAGGGCAGAGGTAGAAGTCTTTGGTAGCAGGAGGGAGAGAAAATGACCGAGTGAAAACGAGTTGGGTTTTTTTGACAATGACAGGGCAGTGTTAGGGAGAGGCATAAGCTAAAAAGGACAGTCATCACATGTGGATAGTGCATAAAGGGATTGTTCTTCCTGCCTCTCAGTACCTCTTAAAGAACCCAGGTCTGAACAGTACATTTTTGTAGAGACAATGGGGCAGGTTCCCATGAGGTGACTCAGTGATTGCTGATCACACATCATGATCTGGGATTAGAGTAATTGAGTTCCAGCCTTTTTGCATCCTGGTGAGCAGCATCCAGCCAGGAAGGGCTGCTGAGACACCCCCAGGAACATTGGCTGTTCCAGGGAGAGCCAGCTCTGACGCAGCATCTATTTTATGTGTGGGAGAAGTGGGATCTGCCGGCCTGTGAAGGAGTAGGGAGTGTAAGCAGGGTTTTGAGGAGCTGCCTGAAGTACTAGGGAGTAAACCAGGAAGATTATCTAGGTCTTGGCCTGCTTGCTGTGCACTGCTCTTCCCTGCTGAACTCCCCAGCAGCAGTAGTGTGGCTCATGGAGGTGACGTGTCATCGTTTGTCAACTCAGCCCACACTCAGGTGTTGAAAACCTCAGGGGAAAATGCTGCTTTTGGGGCAGGGTCATGTTTACAGCACAAATTGTGCTGGGGCAGAAAATGAGGGCAGGGCTTTGGCTTTCTGACCTGCAAAGGGCCGTGTTACTGTTCCTCATCTGTGCACTCTGTGACCTCAGCTGGTTGTCTGTGGCAAAGTTAAATCAAACCTTCTCCCAGTTTCTGTTACCCAAGCTGTTGTTTTGTGAGGGGCCAAATATTCTCTGAGTGCAGGTATCAGTGGAGAAGAAAGGCTGACGGAGAGAAATCATGTCCTGTCATGCATGTGAACAGCAGCATGAATTAAAGGAAGCCACAAAGCTTTTACTGCAGGGAGGGGAAGGTAGGAAGAAGTGAGATGGGGCCATCCCTGGTGTTTGCCAGGCTGTGGCTGCTGGAGCAAGCCCCTGGCCTCTGTTTTGCAGCCTGCCGTGTCCCTAGTCCAGCACGTAAGCTGTGCTGTAAAGAAAGGTCTGCATGTGGTCATTAGGCATGAAAAATGCTGAGCGAGATGTGGGGCATGAAACTCTTGACAGGCTGAGATACTGCAGCATTTAAACGTCTGAAAGGTTTTATTTCAAACTCTGGAGCACAGTAGAAACATCAAAGCTATTGTTCTCAGCTGGTGCACTCTTTTCAGATGCAGAAAGGCTTCCATGGCCTGGCAGGTTGGCTTCTTCTGGAGTTAAAATTGGAGGTTATTTAATGCGCTGATGGGAAGCGGCCACTAAGTGGAAATAATTGTTTTAATATGGGTGTGTTAACCATTCTTGAGGTATTTTTATAAGTATCCTAGAAAAGAATAGCATGTTTCTTAAAGCTGGATGTAACCACTGCTCCACCTGGGAACAGCTCCTCCCCAGCAACAACACGCAGCCCTTCTTATAAAGGGAATTTAAACTTAATTCACCTCAGCAAACTATAGGGCATATGGGAAGAAGAAAAATACAATTATCAGAGCTGGTATTAGCTGTGCTTCTGTTATGAGGTGCAACCTATGTTTAGACAGGATTTAGAGACCATTTCTTGTCACTACAGCTGGTCTCAGCTTTATTGCACAAGAAATGGACTGAAGTTTTAAATCTGAGCTGGCTTGTGTTGAGTTCATTGGTGGTAGCAGATGCTGCGTTGACAGCTGTGGAAGTCTCCTCCCAAAAACCCCCTTACAAGTGAGTGTTGCAGGTCCTGGGTACCAAGTTACAGCCTGCTGTACTGATCTTCCAGGCTGCTGTTCAGCAGCTCTGATGGAAGAGCAGGCAGGGAGCTGTGGTGGGACTGCAGCTCATCTGCCAGGCTGAGCTTGCTTCTTCACAAAGCCTGAGAAATTTTCAACTTTGAGTCATTACCAACCCGACCAGAGATAAAAGGATTGATGCCAGTGACTTGGTACCTGCTTTCTGTAGTATTTATCCCTGTGGTGGAGCAGGGTGTGTGTGGATGAGGTAAGACACCTCTGTGTGATGGATTGATTTGTAGGATCACGGGGTCAGCAGCAGCCTGTTCCAGAACCCTGCAAAGCTTCACCTGACCATTGGGACGCTGGTGCTCCTGAACGAACAAGAGATCCAGAAAGCCTGTGACCTCCTGCAGCGGTGCAAAGAGGACTTTGTGGAGTAAGTGGTGGGAAAGGGATGTCATCACCAAGGCCTTGAGAGAGGGGAAAGCAGCACTCTGTTTTGACAAGGAACAGCAAAGAGAAGAGCAGCTCAGTGGTCTTCTCTCAACTCTAGAAATTTAGAAAAGGGCTGAAATGTTTCAAATGGGGCAGTAGAAATCCCTGAGCAGCCACAGAGAGCCTTACAGCATCTATAGCTCAGCTCAGACCCTCGGCATTCCCTGAAAACCTGCTCTGCTCACTCCCCTTCCTCACGTGCATCCCCGTTCTTTGTGCCTGAGCAGTTTTTGCCGCTGTCCCCTGCCTGCTGCAGAGGGAGGGCTGAGCTCCCTTACCTTTGCACGCTGCCTGCAGTGGGCTCTGCCTCTGGCACTTCCCTCCTGCCTCAGAGCAGATGCTGAGGTGTCCTTGACACACATTCCTGGACGAGGGGAGCTGTGTGCAGGGAGCCTTGCGAGTAATCAGCCTGAAAGTGTCCGTGCTGCCCCGGGAGCGCGGCTGCCTCGCTGCCCGTTAACACCGAGCTGCAGATGTTGGGGCTTTGGCTGCAAATGTGCTCCAGTGACACCGTAATTAGCTTATCTCTGGTCAGCTTAGTAATTGAAGATGGCCTGAGGGGGTGGTTTATTTATTTATTTCTGCAAAGCCTTTGCACACAGAGCACGGATCCTTTGCATTCATTTATTTGCTGCCTCGGTGCATGAAAATTGGTCACGCTGTGCTAGCTAATATCTGTGGGAATTAATGCATGGCCAGAATTCATACCTCTACCTTTAAAAGGATGGCTTCAGTTCAGCTGTTGAACAGAAATGCAAGTGTGTTTCCAGGGGGAGGCTCTGAATGCAATATTTGGAAAGTGCCAGCCTCCACATAAGTAGATTGAACTGATGCCGAGAAAATCATTGCTCCCTGTTTCCTTTAGTGAAGGGGGAATCAACACTTGAAGGTAACCTTTAGTTTATTTCCCCTTCCACACCCAAGTAAATATACTTGGGAAATTAATTAGGCTCCCTTCCACCCACATAAAGCTTCATTAGCTTTCATTTCCTTTTCTAAAGTGCAGCCAGTGCCCTGTGAAGGTAGCTGTGACTGTTTTGACCCTTTTTAGAATATGTGACCTTTAGTGCTGTTAGTTTGGTGTCCATAATAGTACATTTGTGCTGTTTCCCTCCCAGTAACTATACTGGGAAGGGAAGTCACACTGCTTGTTTCACTTGGGAATCTTTGCTGAGCACCTCAAAAGCTGAACAGAAGTGAGCAAGGTCAGAGCAAAGTCACACTCACCTTGTTAACTCATGATTGTTACATCTGCCTGCCCAGACACTCCCTGTTCTTTCCAGGAGCGCTGGGTGTTAAACAAGGCATCACTTACTCACAGGCAGCACTGGCTGTGGCACCAGCCTCCCCAGGATGCTCTGCTGGGAAAGGCAAGGAGGCAGTGTGTTGGGAAGCAGATACATTCACAGGGCGTTTGCAGGTGTGGGAGTGCATATTATATCCTGCATGAAGAGCTGGGGCTGATTTTAAACCAGCTCTGTTTACTGGTTGGATGTTGCACTCAGAGCTGTGTTCTATATCAAGTACCTTTCCCAGCAAAAATCAGAGACTTCATGGTTGGTCTTTTCACAGGGGGGCAGGAGCCTCTCTGGAATGAGAACTTGAACCTTTTAGTTCTCGTGGGTTTTTTGACATGTGGATGGGGATCTCCATGTTGAGCACTGACAAGTTGACTTAATGTGTGTCTGAAACACCAAGTGTATGAATTTAAATTCTTTTACCACTTGGGATGATGAGGCAATGGCAGCCATAGGCTTTTGAGTTTTAGGAATTAGGGAGACTTTTTGAGTTTGGGTTTTTGCAGTGCAAACAAGGTGAAAAACAGGAGCCAGAGAAGAACTCCTCAGTGGAGTTCACTGCCCCATAGGCTCTGTATAACATTTAAGTCCCACTTAACGTCAAATTTTTGTCTCACTGTGGCAAAAAGGAGTATCTAATCTCATTCTCATAATAAACCCAAATATTTGGTATGTGCACAAGGAGCACTGTGTGTTGCATTTCAAGAGCTGGTGTGATGTTTTGCTTTTTAACATTAGGGATTTCTTGTGTTTTAGCCAAATTACTGGAGGGCAGCCCCTGACAGTGGAGGTGGCAGGAGTGGAGTACATGAACGATGACCCTGCCATGACAGATGTCCTTTATGCCAAAGTCCACATGAAGGATGGCTCAGACAGGTGAGTTCCCCCTGCTCCTGTCTTTCATTCCTCCCCAGAGTGCCAGGGAAACCCTGTGGAGCTGGTGGGTGTTCCTGGCAGTCCTCAGGCCAGCAGTCACCAAGATGAAGTCATCCTTGCTTCGTGAAGCAGTTAAGGCAGTGATGTGTTTGCTCTTTCAGTCAGTCACTGGGGCTGCAGCTGAAGGATGTCGTTTGTTTCTGCAGCAGTCTGTCAGGGTGAGTAATGGAGTCACGGCTTGCACAGGGATAAGATGGCCAAGGAGATACTCATGAGATGACTTAGAAGGCAGGATGATTTGGCCTCTGCTGTCTAGTTCCCAGCTTGCAGTCCAGATTAATCTGGACAGCCTGCTGTATTCTATTCTGCAGTATTTAATTATTCTTAAAACCCAGTTAACCCAGAAGGTCCTCAGAAGAGCATGACCTGATTACAGAGTTGGTTTGTGTGTCTGCAGCAGCCTGGAATGGGTGCTGGGTGTGAAATGTCTTTTGGAGCTGCTGCTGCAAGATCTTGAAGCCTGGTTGGTGTCAGCTCAAATTTTTGTTCTGCTCACCACTGTGGCTGATGGCTTCAGCTCTACAAACAACCCTGCCCAGGATGTGGCAGTGTCTGGACAACCTTCCTTCTTCTTGTTTTTGACAAGGACTACATCACCAGTGTGCAGTACCATCTTTTCTCTTGGTGCTTTCTGGAAACTGAGGAAACACGGATGGGGCTTGGAGCACCCTGGTCTAGAGGAAGATGTCTCTGCCCATGGCAGGGCTTGGAAGCAGATGGTCTTCAACACCTCTTCCAAACCACTGTAGATTCTATGATTAACATAAGAGCTGTTGTACTCAGTGCTGCTGGTTGCCAGAAATAGGGAATGGGAGTAGCCAAAGCAGCTTTACCTCCTGTCTCTGAGCCTCAGCCTTCTCTTTGCCTGACAGCACTGCCCTTTTGTTGTCTGTTCCCATTGCTAGAGGACAGCAGGAGCTAGCAGAGGAGCATGGAGCAGTGCAGCTGGAGGAGGGAGGCTGTGAGCAGGGACTGGCCCAGGGAAGAAGGGATATGTTCTGGCATATCCTTTCCCTGAGGGCTGAGGAGATGGCGAGGGGGGGGGCCTGCTTAAAACCACACTTTGGAGGCTGTGTTGAAGTAAGAGATCGGAAGTGGGATAAGGAAATGAGAGGGAAAATGAAAAATGCAAGAACTGCTGGGAGGAATTAAAGTCTTTTCCTTTTCTTGGCTCTTCCACTTTGAAGTCTGTCCTACCCTGGAAGAGGTGAGATAAAAACAAACGGGGTGGGTGGGGAACCAGGGCAAAGCAGAGATCAGCCAGAGACAGAGCTCAGGGAGAAAGAGAGCAGAAGCACTTGGAAAGATGAGATGGAGACAGACACTGCATGACCCAAATGCCCTTTGGTGGGTTTTGTTGTAGAGAGCATCTAAAATACCAGCTTTGGGAGCTGAGGCCTCTTCTCCTGAGTCACCGAGCTCTGGCTCTCTCTGAGGTGCTATGCTTGCCAGTCTGGTTGCATCTGAAAATAAATCTGCGGCCTGAGGAGCTGGGAGAGGAATCCTGTAGAGCATAAGCAGGGCCTAAATTGACAGTGATGTCTGCCTGCCTCTGGGGACAGCTGGAATTGTTGGTACTTGCACCCTGCCAGCTGTACCCTGTGTGATGAGAGCACACTTAGGCATAAGGCTGGAGAAAGTGCTGATGTGCATCAGGGCTGGCAGAGCTGCTTTGGGCAGGGGAGAGAAGTGAGGTCTTCAAATCCAGCTGGCCTTGAAAGTGAAAACAGCACTCCCCACCTCCCCACCCCCCAAGAAAGAACTGATGTCTCCACTGTCCTTCACAGAGATCTGTTAGCTGAGGTTTTTGACAAAACCAGACCTTGTGCTTTGCATGGCACCTGGAAACTGCCAGGCTTCTCTTCCACAGCACCTGTTTTGCTTTTTGCATAGCAGCAGGCTCAGAGAGGGCCAGGCCATTTGAAGTTTTAATCCTTGTCCCAGCCTGGGCCTGCCCTCACCTGCAGATTAATTCACAGAATCACAGAATAGGCTGAGTTGGAAGGGGCCCATCAGGATCATCGAGTCCAACTCCTTGCTCTGGCCAGGACACCCCAACAACACCACTCTGTCCCTGAGAGTGTTGTCCAAATGCTCCTGGAGCTCTGGCAGCCTTGGGGCCAGTGACATTTCCCTGTTCAGTGCCCCATGGCCATCTGGGTGAAGCACCTTCTCCTGATACCATTCATCTGGCACTTCTCCTCCTACATAGTTCTTTATCTATTAGCAAGCACCCAGAAAAACATTTAGCTTTGCAGAGGGGGAAAAAAAAGGTATTTTTGTGTTGATGGAGAGCAGCTTTTCTTTCCTTTGACATTCCAGCAGACACTGTGCTGGACTAGCAGTGATTATAAAGAGAGGACAAATGCTGATGTCTCCAGAAAACCCTGCTTTGTTTCCTGGCCTGTGACGCGGGTCATTGCTGAACAGCTCCTTGAACCTGCTGAAACCTGCTGTGCCTTGCTTAGGGAAATGGGGAAGCAGTTTCTGAGCTGCAAGGCCAATGCCAGAGGAGAGTAGCAGCCACGTGGCTTCCTGTGCTGGATCAGACTGCTGCAGCCTGTGCTAGAGAGAGGTGTGTGCCTTCCTGCCTCATGCAAGATGTCCTGTTAGCTCTGTGTAGTTCCTGGCATGGCTGAGGGGTGGAGTTCCTTCCTGATCTTTGGATGATCTTGATCAGCTTAAGCTGTAAAGCAGGAGATTTGATTTATCCTGACTTAGCTTGCATAACTGCAGACAGAATTAGGGGTTGGCAAGCCCTTCTGCACATATAATGGCTCAGACTGAAAGAGGGATCATGCTCTGATGCCTCCCACATGGCAAATAATTTCCATTATAATTCATTCTAATTTGTTTTATTTCCTTGATTAACTTTATAACGTAATAAAGCACCATTTTCACTTGAGCTATTCTCTGTTAATTTGTTTTAGTATTGTCTGTAATGATATTCATTTAATCTTTGTCATTGCTAATTTTAAAAATCACTGAAGTAAAGCCAGAAAATGGTAAAAAGCCGTGACAATTGGTAGTTTGAGAGTCTTGAAATGGTCACATGGGGGCTGGCAGCCCGTGAGGGGCAGCCCAAAGCCAGCAGTGGGGTCTGAGCTGGCATCCAGAGCATGGCAGCCCCAGGCTCTGGGGACAGGCCACACTCTGCCACAGCTGAGACACCAACATGGGGGGACCTCACCGAGCAGAAAGCTCTCTAATCCCTGGGACGTGCTGGGAGAAGCTCAGATTCTTCTGCATAGACTTAATACCCTCTGGCCTTATTTTCAGAGATGGCAAGCTCTCATTCTGGCATATCCTCTCTACCTTTGGTAAGAATCAAGCACTGCAGAAGTTTTTTGGGCACAGCAGCAGCCTGGAAGTTCCTTCAGCTCCTTAGACATAAGCACATTGTTCTGATCCCTGCTCCTGCTGCCTGTCCTAGGATGGGTCTGCCCTCAGATCCTGACAGTCAAGGCCAGACACAAAGGTGGGAATAAGTCCTTGGATTTTGCTTGCTCGGTAGCTCCAAAGCTGGAGTGTTCACCAGGATGTGCTGACAGGGGTTGTGGCCCTGTCACCACGTCCTGGGCTCTCCCAGAAAGCAAGCCCTGTGGCTGGGTTGGTTATCTGGGACAGAGAGGAGCCAGGCTGCAGCAGTCCCTGAGCACATCCTCGGGGAGTCAAGGTGCCCAAGCCCCTGCGGGTGTGCAGATTTTAGCATTTGCAAGGAGAGTCACATTGTGTTTCCTGGCAGTAGAAAGATGCATCCTTCAGCTCCCAGTAACATCTGTCACTGTGAGCAAGCTCTGTGCTGTGCTAAATCTACCCTTCCTCGTGGAATATTTGCAGCAGAAGCGATCACAGAGGAAGCTTTGTGCAACAGTCAGAACTTTTTGCATTAGAGCTGAATGCTGATGCCTCTGCTTTCCATCAGGGACTAGCTCCCTTTCCTGTGTGCATGCAGAGACTTCATTTCACACTTGCTGCCCTTCTGGCTGAAAAGCCAAGAGCTGATGCTGCAGAGGCTCCTTGTTTTACGTGGCCCTCTTCTTTCTCTTTGGTTCCCAGGTTGCAGATGGTCGCTGATCGGCTGGTGGAGCGCTTTGTGGCCTCTGGCCTGATGCTTAAAGAATGGGACAGGGTGAAGCTGCATGCCACAGTCATGAACACTCTCTTCAGGAAAGATCCAAGTACGTACAGACCCTCCATCCTTGCTGCTAAATGCATTTAAAGTAGTCCTGTTGCTCAGCAGATGCTTTTGGTTTTTGCTTTTTCAGTGTGGTTTTAGTTACCTACAGGGCTTGGCGGCGGGGGGGAGATGTCTGCAGATAAAACCCAGAAGAAAATAAAGCAGTGAACAAGAGTCACAGATTCAAAACCTTGGCACCTTGTAGCACTTCTGGGCTAAGGAAAAATATGTTCAAGTAGAGTCATAGAATGTCCTGAGTGGGAAGACACTCACAAGGATCATCCAGCCCAGCCCCTGGCGCTGCCCAGGACAATCCCACCTTGTGCCTGAGAGCATTGTCCAAACACTCCAGGAGCTCTGGCAGCCTTGGAGTGCTGACCATTTCCTGGGGAGCCTGTTCAGTGTTCCCTCTAGCAAAGAACCTTTTCCCAGTATTCATCCTCCCCTAGCACAGCTCCAGCAATGCCCCTGAGTCCTGTCCCTGGTCACAGAGATCAGAGCTGCTCCTGCACTGCCCTTTGTGATTAAGCTGCAGACCCTGATGAGGTCTCCCCTCAGTCTCCTTCAGGCTGAACAGAGCAAGTGACCTCAGCCACTCCTCATGGAGGTGAGATCTTGAGTTCTCTGTGTCCTGGTGTTAAATTGAAATTGCATAACAATTCCATGTGTTGTGCTGACCTTCAAACAAGATGAAAACATAATCCTCTTTGGTTAACTTAGAGACTGCCCATTTCTTTAGGAAAGTGATTCCATTGTCTTTCTCCTTAAATCAGATGCAGACAGATGAATGTGATGCAAAGCTGAATGTGAGCTATTCTTGAGTGTATGGCGTCTGCTGTCTCTGCCAAAAGATTGTCTGCTCTGGCTGTCTGTAGCATGGTTGTGATCACATTACTTTATAAAGCAGCCCTAAAAGCATCATCCTTGGGGAGGGGCAGTATGTTACAGCCTGGTTCTCCATGTGTGAATGTGCGTGCTCTGGCACGGTGGCCCCTGTGCACTGCAATAGGCTGTGTCAGGAATTCTTTAGTTGTTGCCTCTCTGAATCTCTGCAGGAACAGTGATAACAGCAGGTGATTTGTGTCATTGTCTTCTGGGCAGGTTTTGGCTCTGACTGCTGCTGAAGTCAAACAAGCACACCCAGGGCGTAGAAACCTTGTAAAGATGGGGCTCTGAAACTGAGCCCTGAAAATGTGACCCCAGATTGCTGATGTGGCTCTGTGTGAGGGGAGGCACGTGGGCAGCTAGGTCTGGCATCCTGAGTCTATATTCTGCACAACCCCATGAGGCATGAGAGGCATTCAGACACAATGGGGAGAGCCTTCCGCCAGCATTCCGCAGGCAGCCGTGAAGTCTCTTTGTATTCCATACAGGATTTGAACAGCAAGCTGGATGTGAGGGGGACTTCATAGTTAATGATGGAGATGAAAAAGAAATACTGAATATATTCAGCAGATGAGGCAGAGGTCCTGTGGAAGGAACAGATCCTGTACTTGGGGATTATATAAAAACCCAGCCGTGCTCTGGGGAAATGGATCTCAGACACAGGCTTTTGGCAGCTGCTGCAGGCCTAGGTTGCTATTCTGAATGTCTCTGTGTGTGTGTGTGTGGCTGCATGCCCACCCCACAGAAGCATCCACAGCACACACAGAGGTTTGTGTAGGGGCCGTCCGCATCCCGCCTGGCATTGTGCTGGCATGCTCAGCCTGGAACCTGGTGCTGTTCCAGGCCATGCAAGTGCTGTCTCGCACCCTGACATGGCAGGATGAGGGATGAAAACGAGCCAGAGAGAAGCAGGTGTGTTGCACTGAGCAGTCAGCCCTACAGAATCACCACGGCAGTAGCTGTGATTTAGGGCCCTTCCTCCAGATAACAGAGGTGATCCCGATAGAGGCACCAGTTCCAGCCCTTTTCCTCCTAAAATCCAAGTGGAAGTGGGGGATTTTTGCACTGAGAACTGGGCAAAGATGGTTTATTAGCTGGCAGCTGACTTTGGGGAGGGACAGAGTGGGGGGGTGAAGTACAGCACACAGAGTTCTCCCATCTGAAGCTCATTCTGGTGGTGGCTTTTCTCTCTACAGCTGAAGAACGAAACAACACAATGCCTGGTAAATCATCCTTCAAGGAGCGGGAGTCATTTAATGGCCAAAATATCCTCAAGGTCAGTATGAAACAATCAGGGAAATGGAGCCAGCTATGGATATTTTATAGCCAAAAGAGGTCTAAACACCTCTTCTAGACTGCTTTTGTCTTAGGCTTATGGGATCTCCTGGGGCTTGGGGAGGGGGTGGGGGGGAGGGGGGAATCTGTTTAGAAAATAAACAGTCCAGATCACTCGTAATTGGGAGCATTACAGTATTTAACAGGAGCATTCCTAAAGCTGCTGAGGCTCAGAGCAGGATATGAAGCACGAATGCTAAGTGGGTGTTCATGTTGTCGTTTACTTCACTTCTGTTTTACCCTGGAGACTCAGGCTCGAGTTGATTCTCAGCCCACCAGAAAGAAGCACTTCGTTGCTCTTGTTCTACTCATATATATTTATGAAACTAAACCCCACTCTCATTTCACTTACTCTTTTATTTTTGGTTTTAATCTCTGCTATTGATTTGCTCCAGAAAAATACTGGGTAATGGTAGGGAGTCCCACCAGGATCTGAGGGCTTTGGCAGTGATCAGAGGTTAGAAAACACGATCCCCCAGACTGTGGAGGTTGGGAAAGGTTCAAAGGGGAGCATGCTGCAGACTCACAGGCTTTGCCAACCAGGGCTGGGACTGCAGGCAGCCTCTGCTGCTCATCCAGATGGCTGTGGCAGACTGATGCTGTGCTGCTTGACCCCTGCAAGTGTCCAGAGAGAAAAGAGATGCACAGAGGAGCAGAAATGGAAAACAGCTCCGGCTTGTAAGCAAATTTGCAATCCTCATTGTGTGAGAGGATTTGTTGCAGGCAGCTCTGATAAGAGGGAGCGAGGACAATGCATGGATACATTTGGGAAGGGTAAGAAGATATTCTGGCAATGAAGATACACAAGAGAAGATGCAGGCTGGGTGGGAGCTGGACAACCCAGAAGGACTTTAGAGCCCTCCCAGAGGAGGGGAACAGTGCACTTTATTTGTATTTACAGTCTTAATAATGTATCAGGCAATGGATGCAGGGGGATGTGAAGGCAGGGAGTGGAACTGATTGATCTGTGTGCAGAGGACAAACAAAGGGACAAAATTAGGTTAAGCTCTCATTGTCCTCAAACGGTCTGTGCGAGCGTGGTGTCATGACTCAGCGTCACCACATGTTGAGTGTGCAGTGTGAGACTGCAGTATCGCAAGCTGGAGCAGGGAAGCCACAGCCCTGGTCCCTTTCTTGACTGCGATCTGCAGTTTTGGATAGCTCCCAGTGTTGGGAGAGCTGGCTCTGGAAGGGGGAGATGTGTGTCAGGAGCCCTGAGTGCCTGCAGGAGTCTGCTTTCTCCACGTTCACCTTCGCTCCTTTGTCCTGCTTCTGTTGAACTTGTCCTCAGGCTTTAGAGACGCATAAAATCAAACCGTGGGTCTCCCTCCGTGCTCTCCTCCCAAACCGTTTGTGATTGGGATGGTATTAACGATGCTCCCTCTGCTGGTCACGCTGTTTGTGGGGTCTGAGGATCTGGGGGAGGGTCTTAGGGTGCACGGTGCTTGGAAATGCAACTGCTCTCCTTCCGAGGCTACTTCTTATTCTTGATGCTCTCAGAAATATGAGCCCGATGCATTTTTAAAGCTCCTAATTGATTTTGTACTGATGTAGCCAAAAGAGCTGCTGGCTGTTTGGACTGCTAGTAATTACTTCAAAGCATGTCTTGCCACAAGAAATGTCATCCTTCTCTCCCACCTCCACTACATTTCCTAACCTGCCCGCTTCGTATTTCCCTTTGGTCTCCCACGTGCCTGCAGCAGAACGCCCGTTGGCATTAATTAATTACATGAGTCATAAATAGCTCCCGGCTTCTTAGCAGAGAAGCCCAGCCTCAGTGAGCCACTGATGCATTCCAGCATGACCTTGCAGGGATGCACCAGTTCCCTCCCAGCCTGCTTTTATATCCATTATTTATCTTGTGCTGGGGAGGCTGCCCTCTCGCAAAGTGGTTTCATTAACTTTTGCACCAGGATCTAAACGATGGGCTGTTAATGAATATGGCTGCAGTTAGGCAGGCTGGTGGGAGGGAGAGCCATGTGCCCCACATGTGATTCCAGGCGGTGGGACTCTGTGATGGCTGTGCTGAGTGGTTGTGTTCCCACTTGGAATGCTAACAAAGCATGGCTGCTGGTAGGAGGGTAAGTGGGAAAACTCAGGTTTCATCACTTCCATTCCCACTGTGCAGCCCTGTAGGGCCAAAGGCTCAGGGCAGGACTGGAGCTGTCGGAGCACAGAACACGATGGAAGTGCTGTGGCTCTGCTGTTCCAGGCTGAGGCTCCCCATGGTCAGAGCTGGGGGGTGTGTGTGTGTGCAGATGCGCTGGCAGCACATGTTTGCTGATAACATGCCTGTGCTACACCAGGCTCCAGCTGGTATTTTGCTTTCAGCTGAACTAATCAGAATTTTATTTAATAATCCTTTGTTCTACCCGTTCCACAGAGTTAAACATACACTCCTATTTGTGCTAATAAATGGTTGTGCAGGCCGGTACCTTCCCACACTGCTCAGAAAATAGATCCTGTAGGATGACTTGCGTTTGGGAGTTTAAATTACTTCTGTCTTGAAGAATATCCCTGAAAAAGGCTTCCTGGTATAGGTAGAGCTAAGAGCCCAAGGGGCTGTGTGAGATTTGTGTCCAACAGAGCTTTGGCTTTTCACTTCTCAGTCTAGTCCCAAAAAGCTGGGGATGGGATGCTTCGTGGACATGGAGCCATACATATTCCCTCTAGGCTGGCTTTGAACATCCCAGTCACGGACCGAAATCCTTCTCCGGTCAGCAGCAGAGTGTCTCATCTCTGGGAGGGCACAGGGAGGAGGCAGCAATTCCTGGCTGAAAGGCCCCACCAGCCAGGCCTGGGGGAGATGCCGGGTTGGCATCTTCCTGCCGTGCCTCCCGCCGTGCGCCGGCGGTGGCCGCGTGCCCTGCGCCGCAGCTGGCACGGCGCTGGCACGGAGGCGGCCGGGGCAGCTGCCGGCATCTCCGGAGATGAGGCTGCGCTGCCTCCGGGCTTTTATTTATTTTTGCTTAGTGGGAAAAAAAATCCAACTGAGGCTGCAGTGAATAAATAAAAACGAAAAGAAACGCGAAAAGGTCGACCGGCCAAAAATTTCTGTTGCACGTTTAAGGGAAAGGAAGAAAACCACCTGGACTCTCACTGGGTAAAAATGGAATGAATTTTGGCTTGAGTTGAGGTCTGAGAAGTAAATGAATGGCCTTTGCCACGTTCAAACAAGAAGGAAGCAAATTCTGAGTGCAGAAAAAGCTGAACTCTGCCGCTTAGCACAGATCTGTGCATTAACAGCTTACAAGATTAAATATTGAGGGGATAGCTACTGAGGTACAGCAGCAGAAAGCTGCACATCTTATGTCTTTAGGGCATTAGGGGAGACTTTAAGCTGGGATGGAAGACTGGGAATGGGATCAGCCAAGGTGGTGACACATGCTGCCGTGCCCTGGTCCAGCAGCGAGGCTGCAGGAGTGCCTCTAGGTCAGATAAAGCATCATTTGATGAGGCTCCTTCTCTTTTGAGGCCTGCATAAGTGTATTGAGTTATGGCACTGTACCTGCTTTCACTGGGAGCAGAGGGAAAGTGCATTTACTGTCTGATACTCAGGAGAGGCAGTGGTGTCCCTGTCAGCGAGTCTGTCCTGCTGGGTAAGAGCGGTGTGGTGGCTGTGGCATGCAGCAGTTCAGTTTAAAACATTTGATGCAATGCCACAGAGAGAGGTGCATTGGGAAAGAAAAACCTTGGCCTGAATAAACCCCTGATCCCTGAAAATACCCCAAGCCCACCAAGCTCTAAACAAATGTGTGCCCCTGTGCATCACTTGCAGATGAGGAGTGTAACTCGTGTTCTGCAGCAGTTGGAACCCAGGCCTTTTGTGTAATTTTTGTTTGTGGATTTAAGGAGGCTGAGTCTTTTCCTGATATATTTCTAAGCTGAGGTGAATCAAAGAGCTAAAGAACCGGCGTTAGGTGGGGGTCAGAAAGGGTAAGAACATCTTGTTATCCTCAGCAAGGTGGTAAAGATGTAGCTCCAAAGTAGGACTGACAGCTGGAACAAATACCTAACAGGAGGTGGCTGCTTGGAAAGTTTAGAGTTAAAAATACCAAACAAAGAATCCACTGGGGTGAGGGGAGACTGAGTAAGAGATTGTGGTGCAACATCAGGATCTCAGAAATAAGCCAATGCTTTCCTCACCTCGTTTTTACAGAAGAATCAAAAGCAGAAATGAAAGGCTGTGGTGCCACTTTGCAGAGGGGAGAATTCCTGCCATTACCAAGAGGTACCGGAACAATCGAGGGGGCTCAGCAGTGTGCAATTAGAGCAACAGTGGGATGGGAGGATGTGACAGTTGAGCAGATGAGACTGGAGATCAGTTTGTATAATCATGGGGGAAAAAAGGAGATTAAATTGGGGTTGCTGTGAAAATGCTTTCCTGCGAATTGTATTCTTCAGGGGGAGAAAAAGCCATATTCATGTTATTTGCATTTGATGAAACAGGAATCTGAAGTGGCATTTGAAAAATCAGAGCAGACAAAGGAGGGAAGATATCTTTGTTGGAGTGTTCAGGCCTTGGAGGCAGTGTTGGAGGTTTTGGGGGAAGGCTGAGCCGCTGCACTGAGGAGAACGCAGTGCAGAAGCTTTGTGCTGCCTTTGCATGACAGAGTTCTCTTTGGTGACCTTATCAAGAAAAGGAAAAGCCTTTTTTTTTTTCCCTTAGAGGTGCTCTACACCCCTCTGACTAATTTTAGCAGGAGCTGTGAGAGCTGGAAGAGGGTTTGTTGAGAGTCTCTGAATGCTCTTTCCCCTGCACTTCTGCACTCCCACCCAAGCCAGCAGCTGAGCCTTTTGGAGGTTCTGTGGGTGCCTCTGCCTCCCACCCAGTGAGCATCCCCCCTCCTCACTTCCCTGAGATCCCTGCTATGCCACCAGCCAGCCAGGGCAGTGTCACCTCTTTGATCTTAAGAAGACAATTTTTCTCTGTGGAGCTGGCAGGGGTTGAATTACAGCAGCACCTTAATAGAAGGCAAGGACCCAGCACATTAAATGCAAAAAACCCCAGCCCGCTGATTAGCAAAAGTAGACAGTTCATCCCCAAGGTGCCATGACCCTTCTGCTGGATAATTTTCTGTGTCTATCTGAATTAATTTACTGGCTCTGTAGCTAGACTCCTCCTCTTGGTGTTGGGTGGGCGTAGTGAGAGGTCACACTGACGGGAGCTCCTTGTCCTGGTGTTCCCGGATGCCTCTCAAGCCTCCTGCCATCTCTGCAGCAAAGGCAAAGCCCAGCTCTTGGAAACTGTTGCTGCATTTGCTGTAATAGGAGCCATGGGGATGAGGCTTCTGTGGAGTAATGCAGTGTTTGATTGTTAATTTCCCTAAGCTGTGCTGCAAATCCCTCACGTTTGAGGTGTAGGTCTGGGATCTTATCAGAGCCTTTAATTTGCTGAAAGGGTTTTTATTCTTGTCTGAAAGACGTGCAAAAATCTGGTAACCTCCAAATGTCCCACTTGTATTTGTTTCTTAGTTTGCAGAATGCCTTTCACCATAGCAACTGGGGTTTGATTTCCTGAAGCACATGAATTTTCATGGATTTGTGATTGGGGGAACGGACCCAAAACTGTGAGCTAAAGCAAAGGTTTTGCAGCATGGAAGTGGCAGGAGCACCACTAGATTTGGCTTGTGGGGAGTAGGGATCCTGGAGGGAGGGGATCTCAGCTGGACAAAGCCCTGCACCCAACCCTGAACAGTTCTGTTTGAAAAAAATCCAGCCTGACAGATTAATTTAGACTATTGCTGAATGTCACCCTCCCCACTGCTGCATCACCCTCTGGCAGCTGGGGTGGCTTTGCTCCCGTTTTATGAAGAGCTGAGGTTTCACATGGCAGCAGTCACAGAAGGATCAGCTGCTTCCATATTCACAGAGCTGGAAATCTTGTACTGGTCCCACCCATGGAGGTCAGGAGGGTGTTAAGGGCAGCATGAAATACCCTCCAAGCTCTGCAGGTGAAACCCAGCAGGGGAGAGGCAGGGATATTGCACACGTGAGTAGGAGGGAACTCACAAACAACGTTGGGAAATCAGGCAGACACAAACAGGCAGCTGCAAACAGGGACAGGTCCAGGAGGGAGCGGTGGCACCGGTGTAGGATGGAGAAGTTCCTCAGTACCAGCCCAACAGGCCAGGGTTTGGCTTATGTGGGGCTGCTCCAGACTGAGTCAGCCTGTGGAAATTAAAAAAAGAGGCAGATGTCCTTAAAGTGAACTTCTGAAGGTTAGCTGAAGGATTTGTCCAGTTTTGGGTGCCATGGATGTGTTCAAAGAGCCCAGGGGACAACAGTAAGATGGTTGGGGGAGTAGAAAATGTGAAAATGTCTGCAAGCTGGGGCTGAAAGAGTTGTTTCAAGGCTAATAAAGGGAAGGAGGGCAGCACGTAGGGAAAGCTCTTGAATTTGGGAATGCTTTTGCCAGTAGTGGATGATAAAGTGATAAGTAAATTTGGCTTAAATTGCAGAAAGGGATCAGGAAAATCTTTGTAAAGGGGAGGATAAGGAAGCACTGCTCTAGAGGAGCTGGGAAAAGGGGGTCCTGATTGTTTTGAGGGAGCAGAGATGTTAATCCAGGATCTGCCACCACCAAGCTCCTCTTGCCATGGAGAAAAGGAGGATGGTGAAAATGCTGACCTTCAGTGGTCCTCTCTTCAGTTTGTCACTTCATGATTCCTACATGGAATGTGTGCAGAACACCCATGAGATGGCATCTGTGAATGTACCAAGAGCTTCTTGGCGTTTATGTGGCATTTACATTGGCTCAGGAATAAAAATATAAAAAGGAAAACCTCCCATCATGCGCCTTGGATCTTTCTCCATGAACTTGCTGCTGCTTCTTGTGTTGGTGGTACTTTGCCAGAGAGAGATGGTTATGTTGTTTCCAAGGGACTGCACCAGTGATATAATTGTAAGGGATTTTCCTGTGTCATAGAGGAGATAGCCCTGACTTGGGTATCTCCCAAGAGAGAGGCCACTGGGACTTCTGTGACACAAGATTTTCTCCCTCCTGAAGTCTGCCTGCTTTATTCTTCCTAAGGGAGATGAGGTGAAAAGGTCTCTGCTCTGCTGCCTTTTAAATCTTGCCAGAGGCTGGAAGAAAAGGAGAGGGGAAGGGCTGTTCCTTGTGGAAGGACTGGATGCTATATTGGGGATGGAGAGACACTCCAGAGCCAGCTGCACACTTGCAGAACGAAACAATCTGCAGCCTTGTGGCTGGTGCTGGTGGGGACAGCCCAGGTGACAACTGCCCTCTCTGTCCTTCCTACCCATCTTCCACCCTTGTGACTCTGCACAACATTTACCAAGACTGTAACACCTGAACAGTCTTGGAAAACGTTGGATAGCCAGCCAGCCATCCTTTAAAAAGCCGTGGAAAGGAAGCAGTTGCTAATTTGGGGAGGAGGTTGGGAATGCTGGGAAGAGCTGCCTCTCCGGATGAATGTCTGCCTGCTTTTCCTATGCTTCTCATGCATTATTCCTGGCAAGCTTCCAAGCACAATTAAACCTCTGACAGATAATCATTGGTGGAGTGGTGTCCAGGGTGAATAACACAGGAATCAGGTATTTCTTTTTTTGGTACCAAATTGTTGCAGAAAATTTTGAAAGTCAAAAATAGAAGGAAAAATCATCTACTCATTTAACAAACTCCCCAGGTCTTGACAATTTGCCTGGTTGTGTCTCATCTTCTGGGAGCCACCAAGAGCTTTGGTTTGGGGCTTGTCTGTCATGGTTTGGGGGAGTTTGGGTCACAGCTGAGATGGGGTTTGGTGAATTTTTTGGGATGAGGAAGAAGGAGCTCTGCCAGCACATACTGCAACCTGGGAACTGTGGCAGCTGTGGAGATAAGAGCCTTCTGGAGAGGTCCTGGCAGGTCTGTGTGGGAGGCTGCAGGACTGGGGTACATTAAGCAAGTAGGTGGGATCCCAAAAGCAGAATTGGAGGCTGTGGTTTGTGCAGCAAAGGAGGTTAGTCCGAGGAACTCAGATGGACAGAGTTTGCCGGGGTTCAGTGGACTCTCTTAGAGTCCATCAGTGTTTCTGAGTGTTATCTTCACATTTCAGAATTTAATTTTTTAAGATTTTTAATCTTTCCATGTTTTTGCCATTTCCTCCATCAGTCCTTTTTGCCTGGTGCTGGTATCAGTAATCCAGCGATGTGCAGAGGAGTCAGCGCCTTCCTGCTGTGTCTGGCCTGGGATCTGCCGTCGTGCTGTGGCCGGATGATTTGGAAGGGTGATTGTTCTCTGCTCTTCTCCAGTGCTTTCCATCCCAAGCTGTGGACGTGTTATGCAAACTTTAATTCAAATATATCATCCCTTACGAGGTGGAAGAATTTCCAGGGGAGAGCGCAGAAAGTCTGCAGACAAACAGGTTTTGTTGCTCTGTGTTGAGGCACCTCTTCAGAAACGCCGCTTAATTTTTCTCCATGCTTGTCAGCGGGTGCCTGGCATTTTGTTTGTTCCTCCCCTTCCCCAGAGGGGATAACAGCACTGTAACATGCTGATTTCCAACAGAAAGCTCCTGCCTTTCCAGGCCTGTTCCCTCATTCACCGCTGCTCCCAGTGGGGACACGCTGGGGCTGTGCTGCTGGTGGGCAAGCTGGTGAGCGTTGTCACTTCGTGCAGAGCAGCTGAAGCTGCAAAGCCTCCAGCTCCTCCAAAGCCTCTGTTTAATCTCCTGGTTGGAGCTGTCCGAGCACTGCCATCGGCTGCCAGACCCCGATTCCCAGCGCTGGGTTGTCTGTTAGCAGGATCCTCCTGCACGTGCTCTACCATGGAGGCACAGCCCAGTGGTGCTCAGGCTGTTCACACCCTTCCTGGGTGGGGTCTTGGGGTGGATAAATGTCTTCCACGCAGGAGAAACAGAGGAACGATTGCAGGTGTCCCATCCTCAGCATGGACCACGCAGCAGGAATGATGGTGAGCTCATCCACAGCCACAGGCTCCTGGAGCTATGAGCCTCTTCCTCCCAGCCTCCCTGAAGTTGCTAATTTCTGTGTTCATTCCAGACATGGAGAACTGGACCTGCCTGAGTTCCCTGCCTAGGGCAGTGGGGTTTGTGAGGCGGATTGTCACAGGCTGGTGACATTACAGGACACAGCGCTGAGTCACCGGGGGCAGTTTTGGGCTGTTGATCTGTAATAGCCCAGCCCTAAGGCATTGCTTTCTGGGGCTGGAGTTCACAGCAGAGCTCCCTGCAGTCCAGGGAGAGGTGTGTGTGCATATCCATTTTACTCCATGGTAAAATTGCTGCTTGTTAGTGGGAATTTTTAATTGCAAGGCATTGCAGTGAGTTGTTGCTCCCTCGGCATTTCCGAGGCTCTCAGCAGAGCTGCTTGGACTTTTTATTAATTCAGGATGGGACTTTTTTTTTGGCTGACTACTGTAAACAACGTAAGGCTTTAAAAACTGATCAATAATCCTGATGGTAGTGGCAAAATCCAGGCCAAGGCAGCGTGAATGCAAGCCAGAGATTACGTGAAGGAAGTTTTAAATACCTCTGACTCCCTTCCCTTTCGTGGACTTCCTTTGTCCTCCCACTTCCCGTGCTTCTCCAGCCGAATCCATTAATATTTCTCATGCTTGTTGAGCCCGTGACAGGTGATTTAAAAGCCTCAGTTTGCGTTGGCACCTCCGCTCTTCATAACCAGAGCTGAAACACATCGCTGCTGTCCTTCTGTGGATTAGCTGTGATTTATTGCTGTTGTTCCCAGGCTGGAGCACAGAGGTGCTGTCTCATTCCAGCAGGGTTGTCTGTGGGATGCGAGCCCCCCAAGGAGGACAGCTTGACAAACACCCGTGCTTGGGAGCACAACATCGTTTAGGCGCCTGTTTTAACTTCTTCATTGAGGAGCCATCCTCCTCCTTGCCTCAGCAAAACCTACTTCACAGGCTTAAAAAGGGGAAGAAAATGTGGCAAAGAGGCATCCTGGGTTTGATCTGCTGCTCTGCCTTTGATAAGGAAGTTGTTGTGGTTTAGAGGTTGAAGTTTGTACAAGCAGTTTTGGCTCGGGTTTGCGAGGAGCGAGCGGTTTGATGTGTGATTCTCTCTCTCTCCCAAAACAAGTCTTCAGCCTCTTGTCTTCCTTCAGAAAATGGTTGTGTCATCGCAAGGGAGATCTGCTGGGTAATTTGTGGGTAATCGAGGGGAACAGACCTCAGAGGAAGAAGGGTTTCCAGCATCTGAACAGAATTGTCTTAAATGGGAGAAAATGCAGTGTCAGAAATGACAGTGGTGCTGCTGGCTTTTCCTGACTCAAGATAAACGACTTTGGGGGGAGAAGTGGAGGAAAACTTGCTTTCTGGGAGCTACCACAGGGCTGCCTGCGTTTCATCATGACCTCAGTGGTGTGTCCTTGGACCCAGTCCCCAGGACAGGAGAGGGAGGGAGAGGAGCACTTGGGCCTACGGTAGTTTGCAGGCTGACCTGTGAAATACGGGTTATCCATCATCCAATTCTCTCCTCTTGGGAACTCATGGCTTTTGGGGAGGGCAGTGTGGCTGTAGTCTGTACCATCCCCCACAGATCCTGGGATGCTGCTGCTGTCACTCTCCAGGCACCTGCTCTGTCCCCATGGGAGATGCAGGCATCCTCGCTGAGCATTGCCCAAACCTTTGGCTGTGGCTTGAAAGGCAGGGCACATCCCTGGAGCTTTTGCTTGGAGGTGCTGGGTCTGGGGTTAAAAGTTAACAATGCTCTTTCCTTATTCCATTCTAATTCAATTTGGGAAGGCAGCAGGGAGATGGAGGGCACTTAGTCCTCTAAGTGCTATTCCCTTGATGGGAGTTAGTAGCTTGCACTGCATGTGTGGTGTTGATTCTGTAAGCTGACCTTTACCTCCATCAGGTTCATTCTCATTTATAATACTTTAAAAAAAAATCCCAGCCTCCATCCTCTTATTTATTCCTTGGGCATCGAGGGCATAAATCCTTTGGCATGTTTGGATTTATAGAATTACTGTGCTTTTGCTGAGCCTCGCGTCCCACTCCAATCAAATGACACGGCTCTGCGGGCGATTGCGTTTCTCCTCTCCTGCCTCCCTCCTGGCTGCTCCTGATCCACATCTCCTCGTGTTCCCTGCAGCCTTTCCAGGGAAAGGTGGGCCCTTGGCAGCCGTAGGGAAGGACAGGAAGAGGGGTCGGCCAGTCTTGGGGTTATCAGCGGTTGTTTCTGAAGGGCAGCAATCTCCAGGTACCTTCTTCCCTGGTGCAGAACAAAAAATGCTAAGTTGCTTTCCCAGGAGGCATTTCATCAGCTGTGCTCCAGGGCTCCTCTGAAACCAGAGCGTTTCCGTGGTGGCTGGGGAGAGGGGGGAGTTATAAATATCTTTCTTGGCTCTGCTTGGCTTCTCCTCAAGATAAATAGAAGTGAAAGTCAAAAGCAGAGGCTTGGCTCTCTGCAATCTCTTCTGAGTCTCCAGGGACCCGAGCGCAGGATGCTTTTGTGATGGGAAGCCACTTTCTGGTGTTCCAGAGGTCTTGGAGGATTCCTGGAGTTTCAGAGGTGTTGAGGATGATGATTGAGGGGCCTCTCTCCACACTGCCTGAGGCAGGTCTCAGATGTGCAGTGATCTCTGTGTCTGGAGTCCGGTGGCTTCCGTCATGGGATGCCTCAGGGAGCACAGGAACATCGGTGAGAAGCCGGCCTGAAACAAGAGCAGAAAAAAGTGTCTGTGGTTGTCCTCTAAATCTTGTAGCATGTTTACTCTCAGAAAGTACAGCCACATTACCAAAAATCAATAGTTCTAGCAGCATTCCTCCCTGGGAAACACACAGCTGCTCGAACACACGGGAGGTGGTGAATCTTAAAAAAGCCAAGGGAATACAAAGTGCTTTAGTACAATGGCTTTGCTGCACTTCTAGCAGTGTACAAATGGAGGGCCTTTGACCTGGGCTTCTGGGGCTTCCCAGTCATCCTTCTGCTGTGACATGCCTGAGGCTGTGTGAGGCAAGAGGGGGCTCGGGGAGGGTTTGTCTCATTAACTAACTTTTGCTTTGAAGTACATGTGTTTACTAACAGGTTGTGGTGTGCAGCAATAGCATAAACAAAACTCTTCCTTTGGTTATTTTGTGAAAAGGTTTCACTTCTGGCGCTGCTGATGGGTCTGGCACATCCCAGAATTTAATTTGTTTCCTTCGTGGAATCCTGGAATGGTTTGTGTTGGAAGGAACCTTAAAGTCCACCTTGAAGTCCATTCCATCCCTCTTGCCATGGGCAGGGACACCTTAGATCAGAGTGTTCTAATCCCATCCAGCCTGGCCTTGCATACTTCCAGGGATCCAGGGGCAGCCACAGCTTCTCTGGGCACCCTGTGCCAGGGCCTGCCCACCTCACAGGGAGGAATTTCTTCCCAGTATCTGAATCATGCTCAGGCAGTGGGAAGCCATTCCTCTTTGTCCCATGACTCCATGCCCTTGTCCAAAGTCCCTGCCCAGCTCCCTTGGAGCCCCTTTAGGCACTGGAGGGGGCCCTCTTCAAACCCTAGTACTCCTTGCTTCCCAGCACACCTGCCACTCCCTCTGTTAGGAATCAAGAGAGAGGTTGTTTCTGTTTTTCCTGGGTGGAAAGTGCTCTGTGGTGGGAAGGAGTGACAGTGTGAGCAGGGACAGGTGTGAAGCTTTGGGGTGAGTGGGCACAGTGGCAGAGCATTGCAGGGAGCCCCGAGGAGCAGGAAGCCATCCTTCCTTCTGAGGTCAGCCAAAACAAAGAGAAAGGTGACCAACCCCTTTTTACTGCCATCTCTTATTAATGAGACATTTTATCCTAAGTCCTCCGACGTGAAAGACGCAGGCTTTTGGGAACATAATTAATCTTTCTTGTATAAATCTTTAATTGTATGAAATGGAGTTTGTGTGGCGGTCGTCATTTCTCTTCCTCTCTTTCCCTCCTCTCCCGATTTGAGATGCTTCCTTAGCACAGCTTCTTTTCTGCAGGCTGCTCTTCTTTAGGGCAGTGACCCCATGGAGCCACCACTCACAGTGTCCCTTGAGGCCACGCTGCTGCCCTGGGGTCTCTTGCTCTGCCCCAAGATGGGCAGGGAATCACTTTCCCTATGGCTTTTTTCCTTTGTGGAGTGACAGCAAACCCAGGAATTGTCCTGAAAGAAAACTAGCTGGTCTCCTCTGGAAAAAAGTGTATAGAATACTCTTGGGACAAACAACAAAAGAGCAGTTGTGCCCAAATCAGTGCCAGGCAGAGCCAAATGCCTCTTTGGAGGAGGTGAAGTGCTGCCTTTCAGATGCTAAGTAGTTATTTGGGATTTCAGTCAGTCCTTCTATGGAGGAATTGATGCACCATTGGCTCCAGGAGGATTAATGTGTTGGCTTTCCTTCTTGCCTTCTGCAAAGGGCAGGAAGGGCTGTGGGACTGCCTCAAGCCCACGCCTGCAGAGACAGATAGAAAATTGAATAGGAGACAGATGGAATGGACATTTTGGAGATCTCCAGGGTGGGGAGAAGTCACTGCTCAGGTTCTCAGTGCCTCACAGCTCTCGGGTTAAACAGAGCTTCCAAATTAGCATCTCCACCGAGAAGCTTTTCCTGAGGCACAGCTGATGTTCCCAGGTAGAGCAATTTCCTGCTGCTTAATGGAACGGGAGGAGCACTTTGCGCTTGGATGCCGGGCTTTTCCAGCAATAACTTCTTGTAAGAAATTCTGATGTCATTTTTTTTTGGTCTGCTTCGTGGGTTGGATTAATGGGCAGGGACACACCCCCCGAGCTCCGGAGTTGGCTTGCTTTCCTTCATTTGCACTCAAGTCTTCGCCGAACAAAGACGGATTTGTTGAACAAAGCGGGGTCAGTGCTGGGATGAGGAGCCTTGTGCCTCCAGCCTGCTACTTTGAATTAGGACTGAGCTGTAGCTGTTAAGTCCTGCATCCTGTGGCCTGGATTGGTGCAAACCTCCTGGCCTCAAACCTTGCTCCTGCAGAGCCTGCGACCTCGAGAGGCACCCGGGGCTGGTGCCTCCAGAGCAGTGGTGCCTCCCCACGCTCCCTCAGTGACACAGGCAGCAAAGCAGGGGAGGTTTGAGCAGCTGCTGCTGTAGATAAAAAGAATTCAAGCACAGTCTTTAGTGGGAAAAATAACCTGAAGAACACTTTGATTTAAAGGCAAAACCAGTCTGTGAGGAGAGGCTTTTGACAGGGCCAGCTCCTGCGAGAGAGCCGTGGGCCAGCTGCTGGCTCCCTTTGCCTTCAAGTGGTTTTTTTTCTTCTTCCTTTCAGCTCTTTGAGAACTTCCACTTCGGGGAGGTGCAGCTGGACTCGGTGCGTCTCTCCCAGAGGTTCTCCTCGGACGCCTCTGGCTACTACGCCACATCTGGCCAGCTGTGCTTCTCTTGAGGCAGCCATAGGGGGTCTGCTCTGTGCATGATCCCTCAGTGAAAGGTTTTATAGGACATGAATCTTCAATGGGAGCCTGGGAACTCCAAGCTGGGATGCCTCGTGACTCCTCCAAAGCATGGGAACCGTGGCATTTCCCTGCAGCTTTTCCCACTGCCCTCTTCTTCAGGGTTGCCTTTCTCCTTCTTTCCCCAAAACGTCACAAAGTTGCCTCTTTGATATCTGTGGATTGCTGGTTTTCCAAGAAAACAATAGAACTGGGGCTTTTGGGGCATTGCTGGTGTTGAAATGTGGCTTTTTTTTTTCAGAAGAAGGAAGTTTGTTCTTAAAATAAGTATTTAAAATCCAGGAGAGCTTCGCCGGAGCACGATTTAACGATATTGAGGTCAGGCATTGCTTGGATCTCCAGCAGCGTGCCTGTGTGATGTAGATCTCCAAATAAATTAATTCCCTTCAAAAGCAAAGTGTTTATCTCCTGTTGCATTGATAGTTTCTGTAATTAAACTTCCAGCACAGCACATAACTATGATAATAAGAAAGCACTGACGGTTAGAGCTCTTTCCAGTGACCGTTTCGGAGCGTGTCAAAAAACATATGCCTTGTAGGTGGTTTCTCCATTAAAAGCAGCACCAAGCTCTTTGATTCCATTGTGAATCCTTCAGAGATCTCAAGACAACGTTGTTTTTTTCCTGTAAATCTCCACGTTTGGTAAAAATAGCGACACAGGATTTCAACTTGCCCTAGGATGAACGCTTTGGAAAATGGAAGGTGCTGGTGCTTGGGTGTTTTGTAACTAAACAGGTGCTGCTGCCCATTCCTAGTTGCTTCCGTGGATATGGAATCATGCTGTGGTAGAGGTGGAGAGTGTCTCAGCTAGGGATAGAGGTGCTCCAGCAGAACCCACATGTCCTAGTGATGATTTCTAAGAGGTCTTCACCCCATTTCCTCCCTCCAGAGTGAGTTGGCTGTTTGGCCATGCACAAACAGCAGTGGGAGTCATTCAGGAATTGGGATTGCTATTCTTTTCCCCCCAAATTGTGTTGCTGTTTATGTTTCCCAGATCAAATTGCCTGTCTGCTTTCAAGCCTGCCTGTCAGGCAATCAAATCATCTGTGCTTTTGCAGGGTGCCCTTGCTTGTACCCAGCCACAGCCATTGGGCTGTTTGTGTCCTTTTCCTTGGCGTCAGAACGCCTCTGTGCTCTCCAAAAGCTGCCTTCCAAACGGCTCCCTCGGGGAGCAGAGCACAGCACGCACTCACGGGGAGGTGCTGAGAGCACTTAACACCAGTTGCTGTCATCTTTCCGCCAGCCTGAAGAGGTACTTGGCAAATCTCTTTGGAACAGACCCGGGAGCTGCTCACGCAGCCCCCAGGAAAGGGGAGATGCACCTTGGGAAGCTTCTGCCTGATGAGTTCTTAACGACTCTCACCCAGAAGTTGAGGCAAACACGGGTTTTTGACAATTGGAGCATACTCCTCCTCTTCCCACTTGTGTAAACATGTTTTAGTGACAATTCTTTGGGAAGTTGGTTGAATTTCGCTGGTAAGCAGCTTATCCTGCTGCTCTAGCCTGGCACAGCAAAATTCATTTCACACCTCCTTCCCCAGGCAGAATTAAGGATTCTGATCTTTTGCCTGGCATCACTGGGGTTTGCTGGCAGTTATCCTTCCCATCCTGAGCATCCTGGCAGGGAGAAGAGAAGCTGGATATGTGCTGTGGCATCCCCAGCTGAAGCTGTGAAGGAGCTGCAGCTGGGGTGAGCTGTCACTTGCTGCCTTCCCTGATTTCACCCCGCTGAGAAGAGGAGACAATCCAAAAGCAAAAACCTTGGGATAGGGGGGAGTCTTCACTGGAGCCTTAAAATGCTGTGCTGGGATGGCCAGGGAATGGGGACCACAGTGTGGGCATCGCAGGGAGAGGGGTTGGAGGATGGGAGATGGCAGGGATGAGGGGCTATGGGATAGGGGTGCAGTAGGGACTGGGAATGCAGGGCATGTGGAAGGAATGGGGGATGCATGATGGATGGTAAGAATGAGGGATGTGGCATGACTGGTGCTGGATGGGGATGTGACAGGGAATGCAGGATGGGGGATGTGAGATGGGGACCTGGCAGGGACCAAGGGATGCAGGACATTGGATGTGGGATGGAGACTGGGTGGGAGCCAAGGATGCAGGATGGGGGATGCAGAATGGACATGTGATGGGGATGGGGGATGCAGGATGGGGACTCGGTATCGACCATGGATGAGGGGTGCAGGATAGGGGTGTGGCAGGGGATGCAGGATGGGGGATGTGGAATGAGACCAGATGAGGACGAGGAATGCAGGATAGAGGAAGCGGGAAGGGGGTGTGTCGGGGATGGAGGATAGGGACGCGGTAGGGACGGTGAGTGCAGGACGAGAACTTCAGGATGGGGCTGTGGCAGGAGATGCGGGGTGCACGATGCGGGACGCGGGACGGGGACAGCTCAAGGACGAGGGTGCAGGATGGGGGCAGAAGCGGGGCCGGTGCTACGGCCGTGCCCAGCCGTGCCGGCGGCTCCCCCGCCCCGGTGTCGGCGCGCAGGCCGCCGCCGGCCCCGCCACCGGCCCCGGGCCCGCCGCGGCGGGGGAGAGCCCCGGCAATTTCATGGAGGACGAGCAGTGGCTCTCGTCCATCTCCCAGTACGGCGGCAGGATCAAGCACTGGAACCGCTTCCGAGACGTGAGTCCGCGCCGGCGGCGGGGCGGGGGGGACGGGACGCGCTGCCGGGCACCGGGAGCCCCCTCCCCGCCCTCCCCTCCCCGCCCCTGCGTCTGCCGCAGCGCGACCCTCCCCGGCCTCGGCCCCGTCGCGGGCGCCCGGGGATGCTCGGCGGTGCCCGCATCCCGCCGCGGCCGTGGGCGGCTGCCGGCCCCGGTACCCCCGGTACCCGGGGGATGCTCCGCGGCCCCGGTACCCGGGGGATGCTCACCGGCTCCGGCAGCGCCGCCGCCTCCCTGCCCGACGCCAAAGCTGCGTGGCTTATGGCAATGCCTCCATGGCCAGGGCTTGATGCCAAAGCGACTCTCTCCGGTGACCGGGGGTGCTGTCCTCTGCACCCTCTCCCCGTGCCCCGCATGGAGGTGCAGGCAGGGCCCGTCCGCCCGTTGCGGGGGCTGCGCCGTGGCCTGAAACCCTCGGTGACAGCCCAGCCCGTGTCAGGGCACGAGCATCCCCCGGGACTCCGCTCCCCGAGCCCCGCGGGGTGTCTCCGGAGCCCCGCGCGGTGCCGCAGCCGGGGCCGGCGCTGCCTCCGCGGGGTGGTGACCCCTGGGGATTGGGGGACGCGAGGCAGGGAGGATGAGGATGCAGGCACTGCTGGAGGAGCGCTGGCACACCGGGCTCGGGATCCTGTCACCCCTCGGTGTTACACAGCCCTTGCAAACAGCCTCGATGGCATTTAGCTGCAGCCCTTAAAATTATGGGGCAGTCGGGGTTTTTCCTGGGCTCGTTTTACATCTCCTGCTCGTGTCCTCCAGGGTGGGGGACACGGTGCTGCAGCCCCATCCTGGGGAGACCCAGGACACCTGCAGCAGCCAGGCGGGGAGGGGGCACACCCCGAGCCGCCCCCCCACCCCGAGCCAGCCCCTGTGGTCTTTGTTCAGATGCACACTCGGGTTCACCTTGGCAGCGAGGAGGGAATGGATGGATGGATGGATGGATGGATGGATGGATGGATGGATGATGGCAAGCGAGGTGTGCCCACCGCAGGGCAGGGCAGGGCAGGGGGCACCACCCCCAAAATAAACCAGCAGGGGGGCAGAGCACGGGTGAGGGTGCAAAGGTGTAAATTCCTCCCCTGGAGACCTCTGCCCACAACACCCCCGCTGGCCAACGCCGGGACTGGGCACCTGGGACCTCGGATGGCTGCGGGTGCTCAAGGGGAGCACTTGTGGACGTGCCCCCATGGCACTGAGCATCCCGGGGGGTTCAGGGCCGAGGAGGGATGCAGGGATGCCCATCCCCGGGGTTCAGGGCCGCGGAGGGATGCAGGGATGCCCATTCCCGGGGTTCAGGGCCGAGGAGGGATGCAGGGATGCCCATCCCCGGGCGCTGGCAGCACACGTCGGGCCCACCCTGCCGTGGCACGGCTGCCGCGCTGGGGGGGCTGCAGCCCTACTGGCGGTTAGCTTGGATTAATAAGCAAATCCATGGATTTGTGGGGTTTTCGACTGAGCAGCGCCGGAGGGAGGATGTACGGGCAGGAGGCCGGCGGCCGTGGCGAGACCCGCGCCGCAGGGAGCTGCCGGGCGCCGCAGTGTTACCAATCACGGCACGGGAACGCGGCTATCGATTGCGGTGCAAACACCGCCGTGCTGGAGCGAGACATCCCCTCCAGAGCTGCCTCCCGTGCCGCTGCTTCCTGCTGCCATCCCAAACCCTGCCCACCCTCCCTAGGGCGGCAGGGATGCTCCTGCCTTATCGCAAAGCTCACCCCGGAGCATCCCGTGGGGGGTGGGGCGGACGATGCTGCCTGCTGGGCGGGTTTGTCCCTGCTACTCCCCCACACCCCCGGGATGCTTTCGGGGTCCTGTGGGAGCAGTCCTGCCTCCCCAGGGAGCAACATCCATCTTGGCCCACTCCTTCTGGGCTCACGATTGAAGAACCGGAGTGGCAGCACCATGGGGATCCCCTGAGGTCCTCACTGGGTTTCCCAAGGGCTTCCTCCACCCGATGCCGTTTCCATCCCTATTCCCTGCCTTTCCCAGCTGGCTGACGGGGGAAGGCTTTATCCTGTGTAAAGGCTGTCCAGGATTACAGGTCTAGAGCCAGAGATGGGGGAGCACGTTGATGGTCGGTGCCAGTGATATCCAGGGCTGGTGGCAGAGCTTTGGGCACCGGAAGGTCGGGGTGTCCCGCTGGCACAGGGTGCCTGTCACTGTGGGCTGGGGCCGGGAGCGGGGCTTTGGCTGTCCCGGGGCTGACGGTGGGCACTCTCTCTTTCTCTCTTTTTCTTCTGTCGGTGCCGGCTGGGCCGTCTCGCTGCCGTGCCGCCAGGAGGTGGAGGTGAGCCTCGAGGGGCTGCCGAGGGGGTGACACCCCGCTTGTGGGGGGAGCTGCTCCCCGTCCCTGCTCCCTGCCCTGCCGCTGTGGGGGTGCCCAGGGGGTGCGTGCAGCGGCGGCCCCGAGCGGGCTGATGGCACGCCTGGCCCGGTGTCACCTTTCCGGCCACCTGCGCTCATGCAGGCTCTCCCCAATTCGCAGGATGACTACATCAAGAGCTGGGAGGACAACCAGCCCGGGGATGAAGGTACCGCTGGGATGCGTTTGGGATGGAGCACAGTGGGCTCGGTGCCAGCCAGTATGGGGGGTCGGGGCGGGTCGCACTCTTTGCTTGCACCCCCGGGCTTTTCCCTTTCGGCTCGGAGTGCCGCTGGGGTCGGTGCGAGCCGGGAAGCAGCAGCTGGTGCCGAGGTGGCTGCCCAGCTGCAGCCTGAATGGCGCTTTGTGCCGGGCCGGCTGGTGGCCGGCGCTGCCGGGGCTCCCCTGGGGCTCCCCGCCTGCCCCAGTGCCTCTCCGCCCCGCAGCCCTGGACACCACCAAGGACCCCTGCCAGAAGGTGAAGTGCAGCCGGCACAAGGTGTGCGTGGCGCAGGGCTACCAGCGCGCCATGTGCATCAGCCGCAAGAAGCTGGAGCACAGGTAGGAGCGGGGCCGAGCGGCGGCGGGGGAAGGGGCCCGGGCGGGGCTCAGCACCCTCTCGCCCCGTGCAGGATCAAGCCGCTGGGCCCCAAGGCGCACGGGGGCTGCAAGCCCTGCCACGCCGCCCCGGTGGCTGCCGTCTGCGGCTCCGACGGCCACACCTACAGCTCGGCGGTAAGGACGGCGGCACCGCCGCGGGGACGGGGCCCCGTGTCCCCCCTGTGTCCCCCCGCCGACGTCCCGCTGCCGCCCCGCAGTGCAAGCTGGAGCAGCAGGCGTGCCTGGCCAGCAAGCAGCTGACGGTGCGGTGCGAGGGGCAGTGCCCCTGCCCGACCCCGCGCAGCCCTGCCGGCGACAGCAAGCAAGGTGAGTGGGGTGCAGGGCACCGGGGGACTGTCCCCGAGCTCTGCCCGGCCTGACGCTGCCCCGCCGGACTCCCCAGAACTGTGCACCGGGCAGGATCTGGCCGACCTGGGTGACCGTCTGCGCGACTGGTTCCAGCTGCTGCGGGAGAACGCCAAGCAGAACGGCTCCGGCGGGCTCCCCGCCAGCCCCACCTCTGGTACCTGCCACACAGGGAGGGGACGTGGGCTGCTGTCCCCGGGGGGGCCGGGCAGCCACGGGCTTCATCCTGCCCTGCAGCGCTGGAGAGGAGCGTGGCGGCCACCTGCAAGGAGGCGGTGGGGTGGATGTTCGCCCGGCTGGACACGAGCGGGGACCTCTTCCTGGAGGCGGCCGAGCTGGCCGCCATCAACCTGGACAAGTACGAGGTGTGCATCCGCGCCTTCTTCAACTCCTGCGACACCTCCAAGGACGGCCGCGTCTCCGCCCCCGAGTGGTGCTTCTGCTTCTGGAGGGAAAGTGCGTCAGGACACGGGGACAGGGCGCTGAGGGGCCGGGGGATGGACACCACGGGGTCAGGAGGATGCACCCCGTGGGGCTGGGCTGGGGGATCTGTGTCCTGTGGGATGCATGCCATGGACTGGGGAATCCATGCTGTGGGATCGGGGTTGTACCTCGTGGGGTTGTGGGGATCCATCCCATGCTGCGGGACTGGGGGTGGGGGATGTACATCATGGGGGGGATGTATGTCATGGGGTAATGGGCAATCCTTGCTGTGCCTCTGGGGTGGCTGTGGGATGTTTGCCTTGGGGGGAGAGGTACAACACAGGGTTTGGGGGGGCTGGAAACCATGCATGCTGTGGGTCATGGGGAAGCACATCTTGGGTTAAGGGGGATGTGCGTCCTAGGGGATGTACTCCATGGGCCAGGGGGATACACACTGGAGCTGGGGATGTACTCCATGGGCCAGGGGGATACACACTGGAGCTGGGGATGTACTCCATGGGCTGGGGGGATACACACTGGAGCTGGGGATGTACTCCATAGGCCAGGGTGGGTGCACATCAAGGGGATGCACAACGATACACACTGGAGCTGGGGATGTACTCCATGGGCCAGGGGGATACACACTGGAGCTGGGGATGTACTCCAGGGGCCAGGGTGGGTGCACATCAAAGGGATGCACAATATGGGGAATGCACACTGTGTGGTCTGGGGGGATGCACTCCATGGGGGAACATGGTGTTCTGGGGGATGCACACCACAGGGATGGATGCTGTGGGTTTGGGGGCGCCCGCTGTGTGGGGCGAGGGGTCCCCCGCTCTGGGGGGCTGCATACCTGCCCTAAGAGCAACATGTGGCGTTGCTGCAGAGCCACCCTGTCTCAGGGAGCTGGAGAAGATCCAGATCCAAGAAGCAACCAAAAAAAAGCTGGGTGAGTGAGGCACCCCAGGGTCCTTTCCCCCAGCAGTGCCCCGCGCTGCCGGGCTGGGACGAGGATGGGGATCTCCCTGGGGGGCTTTGGCACTGCACGTGTTTGGGGGGGGTGGGGGGCCATCGCTTCCCTGCAGGCACCTTCATCCCCAGCTGCGATGAGGATGGCTACTACCGGCGGGCACAGTGCGAGCCGGGCGGCGGCGAGTGCTGGTGCGTGGACCAGCACGGGGCCGAGCTGACGGGCACCCGCGGCCACGGCAGCCCCGACTGCGGTGAGAGCTGCGGGCAGCGCCCGCCTGGGCACGGGGCCGCAGCCCGGGACCGCCCCCGAGCCTCCGCCGCTCGCCCCTCCAGATGAAGCAACGGGCTTTTCGGGCGACTTCGGAAGCAGCGTGGGCTGGGAGGACGAGGAGGAGAAGGAGCCGGAGGAGGCGGGCGAGGAAGGCGAGGAAGAGGAGGGCGAAGCAGGCGAGGGCGACGACGGCGGCTACATCTGGTAGAGGAGCAGGAGAGCCCGGTGGGCGGCACGGCCGGGAGGCAGCCCCCCAGCTGGGGGTCCCCGTGACTCCCCCGCTGCCGGTGTGGCATGGGGTGGGTGCTCCCCCCTCCGGTCCCGTGTGGGACGGGGCAACGGGGCGCTCGCCCGGGGAGGGGGCGAGCGGGGCGGGGGGGGCCGCTCTTATGCGAATTTGAGCTTTTTTTTTTTTTTTTTGGGTAGAGCCTTGTAGGCCTAGTGTGCTGCTGCGTGGTCTTCAACCGGGCAAATGGCGCTAATAAAAGTGGGAAAAAAAGGAAAAAAACAACAACAAAAAAAAAGAAAAAAAAAAAAAAAAGAAATCCCCTTATAGATAAGCTGCCCCCTGTCCTCCCCGCATCCCCCCTCATGTTGTGCTTGCGTGGCTGCCCCGGCCCCCGGCGTTGTGTAGCGGCTGTGAAATAAATACCCCGTGCTGTGTCAAACACTCGCCCGCCCGTTCCTCCCCTGGCACCCCCGGCCCTGCAGGGCTCTCCTGGGCAGGGGTGCCGCGGTGCTGTGGGGCTGTGCCCTCCAGTGAGCGGGCACCGCGGGGCTGCGGAGCAGCTTGGGGTGCGAGTGCCCCACCGTCAGTGCCCTGGGTTTGGTTCTTGCACTCTGCTGCCATGAAGCTGGAACTGCCTCCCTCCCCAGGGACGTGTCCCCTCCCCAGCTCCTGACCCTCTGCATGACCCCAAACCTTCCCTTTTCACGGGGTCAGAAGCCGTGGAAGGACTCGGAACTGTCCTCCCTCCCCATGCTTTACCCCAACCCTAAACAAGACCCAACCCAGTCCTAACCCTGACCCAGAATATCCCTTACAGGACCAACCTGCCCCCCCAGAACCCAACCCACACCCCAGTGAGAGCCTCCACCCCTCCCCCCTTGCAGCCACTCAGCACACGGGACACCACGGCCTCACCTCACAGCATTTATGGCCCCAGGGAGAAAACAAAACAGTAACGCAGACCCCAAACCTCCCCATTTTGGGGTTGTCAGCAGCACTCAAAGGCACCGTGCCATATCCCCTGCCCCAGGGTGCCCGTGCTCCACCGGCTCTGTGGAGTGCAGGCACTTGGGCCCCGTGTCACCAGGGCAAAGAGGGGATGTGGCAGCCCCACCCTGGCACCTCGGTCCCTGGCACAAGCCCCCCGCGAGGGGGTCAGAGCTTGCTGGGGAATCCTGGCCGCTGCTGGAGCTGCCAAGTGGCCCTCACCCCCTCACCCACCCGGTTGAGCCCCGCGAAGGCAGTGGGGTCGCCGGTGCGGCGGTAGCGCGCCACGAGGGGCTGCAGGACGGTGATGGGGATGCAGAAGTTGAGGTGGGGGTAGGTGGCCCCCGCAGCGGTGTCCCGTGTATTGCTGGCCACGATGCCTGGCAAAGAGGGAGTGGCGGCCACGTCACGGGGTCCGGCCGGGGGACACCCACGGGACCCCCCACACCTGCCCACGGGGACACCCCTGCTTACCCATGAGGGAGCCGCTGCGGGAGGAGACGAGGGGGCCGCCGCTGGAGCCGCCGTGGACGGCACAGGTGGTTTGCAGCATGACGGGGCGCCCGGCCACCGCCACCACGGCCGAGAGGATCCCTGCTGTCACCGAGGGGCCGCACGCCGGCCCCAGCGCCCCGAAGCCCACCACGCTCACCTCTTCTCCTGGGACGGCAGAGGCAGCAGGTGGGTGCAAGGGGGCGAGGCAGCCCCTGCCCAGCACGCCGCGTCCCCCCAGCGCTCACCTGGGAGGAAGGTGTTGGCCAGGCACGGCGGGACAAAGCCTGGCACGCTCTCCTCCAGCTCCACCACGGCCACGTCGAAGGGGGACGACTCCTCGGAGGCAAACACCACGCGTCCCCTGAGCACGGCGGCATCCCTAAGGACACGGTTAACGAGATGTCACGGCGGGGGACACGCAGGGTCGGGGCGGGGATTAAGGCTGGGGGGTCACAGCCGCACTCACTGGCCCGGGCCGGCTGCCGGTGTCACACGGAGCGGGGCTCTGGCCTCCACGACGTGCCGGCAGGTGAGGAGCATCCTCGGTGCCAGCAGCACCCCGGAGCCCCAGGTCGCCCCGCACTCCACCAGCGCCGTCCAGCCCAGCGGGTCCCGCCCGCTGCTCGCCGGCACCGCGGCCACCCACGCCGGCAGCGGCGGCACCGCGATCCCGGCTTCGCCCAGGACAGCGGCGCTGCTGCGCAGGATGGCGGCCAGGGAGCAGAGCAGCGTCAGCCCGACCCACTCGGCGCCCTTCCAGCAGAAGGAGGCGGCGATCACGGCCACCACGCGCGGCCCGTCGGGCGAGGGCACGAAGGCGGCGCCGCCCTCGGTGCCGGGCAGGCAGCGGGCATCGGTGAGCAGCAGGGCGTTCTCCTCGCCCGCCAGGTTGCTGACCACCCCCCGGCTCAGCGTGTTGAGGAAGAGCTCGGGGCACAGGTCCCCGAAGGGGGACCCGCAGGCCAGCAGCGCCTGTCCCTTGCGCAGGCAGCCGGCGCTGGCCCGCGCCGCCCAGCCGCCCTCGGCCGCGTCCAGCCCGGGCACCCGCAGCCAGGCGAACCAGGGCAGCGCCCGCGGCTCGCTGCTCCCGTCCTCCTCGGCCCCGAACCGCCACCGCTCCGCCCGCCCCAGGCCGCGCTCCAGCGCCCGCCGGAACGCCGCGCACGGCACCAGCGCCAGCAGCCGCGCTCCGAGCTCCCGCAGCCCGCCGGCCTCGCCGGCGGGGCGCGCACGTGGCGGGCACGCCCCCGCGGGGCCCTCTCGGGGGGTGCGGGGCCCCGGGCCGGCCCCGCTCCCCGGGCAGAGGAATGCCCGCTCGGAGCCGCCCCTCGGGACCCTCGGCCCCGACACCACCCGGCCACGCTCACTTCCCGCCTCCCCCGCAGCACAAACCAGTCCCAAGCCTTTACTTCCAGCAGAGGTTCCGGGACTGGGAGAATCCTTTTGGGAGAGCTAAAATCCCCCCGAATACCGGGAGTCAGAGGCGAAGCCCCCCGTCCCTGTCTCCCCCTAGCCCCTTCCTGGCTGTCTGGTCTCGGTGTGGGTTCCTTACACCAAGTGCAAAGCCCCTGCAACCCAGGAGCTCTCCCTGCTTGCCAGCCCAAAGACAAGCAGCTCTTCATCCCGCCTCAGTTTCCCTCTCTGGCTGCACCGTGCAGGTCACAGAACCATGGAATCACTGAACGAATATCCTGATTGGAAGATAAAAGGATTGAGTCCAGGTCCTGGCCCTGCCAGGACAGCCCCAGGAATCCCACCCTGCGCCTGAGAGCGTTGTCCAAACGCCTCTGGAACGCTGTGGCTGGTGTTCTGAAGGCCCCGAGGCCCAGCAAACACCAAGCCAGACTGAGGCTCCTTGCCCCTTCGGAGGAGAAAGACATGTCTTTATTGAACTGAAAATGAGTGCCAGACAGCAATGAAACTTCAGACAAAAAAAAAAAAAAGTCCGTTGAGAGTATAAAAGAAACCGGTTTAGTCTACATTAATCACCTCATGATATGCAAATGTCAAACACTTCCTTGCTACAACAACCCAAACAGCTCCGTGGTTCACACTGTGATGGTGCGGCCAGAGCAGCCTCAGCAGAGGGTCTGGCCCGAGGGGGAACCAGGCAGCCCCTTCCCACTGCACACCACCCCAACACCTGCACCAGGTGCTCCTCCCCACATAGGAAAAAAAAAATAAATCCCTGTAAACTAAAGAAGCTGGGATTGCACACCTCAGTCCCAACGGCACCGTGCCGTCGTCGGTCAGCGTGACACAGCACAGCCACCCTACAGCTCAGTTAAGCCCAAATGCTATGTTTATTGAGGACTTCTAATATCGTGATACCTTGGTTCAGTAATTTGTGAAATACCTAAATACCGTTAAATATATTTTTAAAAAACCCTAAACCAGACTCTGGACTAAACAAGATGAACGTTAAACTAAAAAGTTAGAAGGGACGCCATTTACATTAACACTTTCTTTAAAAAATATAAGACATTTTTCCTTTTCTGTTTTTGTTTGTTTGTTTTTGAAGTCAATTAACCACAGTGGTGAGACGTGCTCTCTTTTTCAGCTGTTACACTGCAGCGTGCAGAGCTTTGCCTTCCCAGGCTGGAGCAGCCCCGCCGTCACCCGAGGGGCAGGGACAACTCAGGAACGGCCGCCTCCCCGCCGCGTGGAAAAGAGTGCTGTCACCACTGTGCCATAGGGGCAGCTGGAAACCAGGAGTCTCTTGGACAACGCCAGGATGCGCTTGGAAAGCCTTCCACGTTCTAATAGAAAAGTCCATAGGAAGCTGAAGTGAACAGGATCAGTCCAGAGGAGTAAAACTCTCGTGTCCGTGCCAGCGTCAGTCAATGTACTGCGATAGCCAGCGGAAGCCCTCGCCGTAGCCTTGCCTCTTGAGCACGCTGCACATGAACACCTCCATGGGGCGAGCGTTCAGGTCCTTCAGTGGCACATTTCCCTGGGGAAATCCAAACAGGAGTCACACCTGCACCCCTGGCGCCCTCAGGGAAGCGCCCAGCGAGCCACAGCCATCCAGGGGAGCTCCTCTCGCAGGCCCTTCGTGCGTGCGCTGCGTTTTGGACAATCCCAGCAGCTCAGAACTTGCCCAAGGGCAGCATCAGAGGTTTGGGTTGGCAGGGACCTTAAGGATCACCTCATTCCACCCCACTGCCTGGTCCCACTGTCCCAGGCTGCTCCAAGCCCCATCCAGCCTGGCCTTGAACACTTCCAAAGATGGGGCAGCCACAGCTTCTCTGGGCACCCTGTCCCAGGGCCTGCCCACCCTCACAGGGAAGAACCTCTTCCCAACTTCCCATCTGAACCTGCCCTCTGGCAGTGGGAAGCCAGTCCCTCTTGTCCTCCCGCCACTCCATGGCTTTCAAACAGTGTCCCTCTCCCAGGCTCTCTTCAGGCACACCATCATTATCATCACTGATCCACCTTGACCAATTAGTGGTCAGACTCCCAGCACCGACTCGAGCAGGGCTCAAGCTGCAAGGAAGGAGGCAAGCTCTCCCCTGGCCGTGCCAAGCCGAGGTTTGGATGCCTCCCTACCTTTCCTGTGGTCTGTCCGTAGAGGCCGAAGATCTCCCGCAGCTTCTCCTCGCTGATGGCCTCTGGTCTGTCGATCTTGTTTCCCAAGATAAGGATTGGCACGTTGGATATTGTCTCATCTGTCATTAATGCCTGTGTGCAAGAGCCAACAAGAGTTGAGCAGAGAGGTGGAAAAAGGAGTCGCTGCCTGAAGAAAATGGCTTTGTTTGAGCTCTGTGACCAACAAGGGCTCGTTTCTGAGGCTTCCATATTTCTCTGGGAGACTCACAGGATCCCTGAGGCTGGAAAATCCCTGCCAGCCCATGGAGTCCCAGCTGTGCCCGATGCCCACCTTGTCCCCAGCCCAGAGCACTGAGTGCCACCTCCAGCCCTTCCTGGGACACCTCCAGGGATGGGCACTGCAAAGCTCCTTGGGCAGCCCCTGCCAAGGCCTGAGCACCCTTTCCATGCAGAAATTCCTGCTGCTGTCCAAGATGAGCCTCCCCTGAACCCAGGTGCCTGTGGCCAACCCAGAGCAAGGACATCCAGGCTCCTCCAGCTCTGGGAGAGATAGCTGTTATGTACAATTTATCTGATCAGAGGTCTTGGAGAAGGGAAAGAAGAGAAGTGTATTTACATTAAGCTCAACTTTGGATTCCATAAGCCGTGAGTGATCTGCACAGTCCACCAGGAAGACAATCCCATTGATGGCAGGCAGGTAGTTTTTCCAGACCCGGCGAGCTGGAAAACACACGGGACAAACACGGCCCTGTGAAATCTCCACACAGGGAAAAATCCACCAAACCTCAGCAACCACGGCTGCCTTTTTAGCCAGGGTGTCTTCCTTCCAATAGTTTTGTGTACAAAAGGGCAAAAACCCTGTGTTTAAAACTTCTAGAAAGCGCAGAAATAAAAATCCAGCAATTATCCAAACTAAATTATATCTGAGTCTTCCACAGCTAAAAATACTTCGGGCAGCAGGGCACGAACTGGCAGCATTTCCTTCCAAGCAATCCTACAGCCAGGAGGTTGCTTCCACGTGTTTTTCCATAAATAAATCCAGGCAACAAAATAATTAGGCACTGCTAACTGCTGACACTCGTCAGGATCAATTTTTTGGTAATTTTTTCCTTACCTTGTTCATGTCCACCCAGATCAAAAGTCGTGAAGGTCATTCCAGCAATCGTCAGCTCCTCTGACGCTGAAATGGAAAACACAGGTGGGATTCAGGGAAACAGGGAAGTTGTGACAGACAGAACTTCTCAGGCATTCACGCTGGCCTCACACACGCCCCTCCAATAGGGAATTCCCTGAACTTCCTGTGGAATTCAGTGGCTGAAATGGAGGCATTTCCCAAAACCGTGAGCAGCAGAAAGTAATTTCTCCTGCTTCCCACTGAAGCTTTTTAACCTGCAATTATTATGCTTTATTAGGCTTTTCATTAGGAAAGTCTTCCCTTTCTATAATTGAGCCACACCAGTTGTTGGGCATTTCTAGAGATGAAAACACAGATCCACTTCAGCTTGGGGAGCCACGGTGCAGCTGCAACCTCAGCTCAAGTTTTGAGACCCCCAAATCCCCCAGGCAGAGCTGCCACCAAGGTGTCTTCCTACACCCTGCCCCCAGAATTCCAGAGGGAGAGCCAAGCCAGGAGGCTTTTCCCAGGACACTCACTGGGATGTAGCGTGGGGACGTGCTGGCCCAGCCTGTCATCTTTGAGCATGTGCAGCAGAGTGGTTTTCCCCGCATTATCCAAGCCCAGGAACACCAGTTTTCCAGACTTCTTGTACAAACCTGCCAGGAGAAGGAACAAAGCAAGAGGAAAACTCCAGCGGGCTCACCGGGAACGCCACGCTGCTTTTTTTGGGGAAGGCCTTTCCCAGAGCTCTGCTGCCACCTGTGCACACTTCCAGCATGGACATGGGGCAGCAGGGAAAACACACACAGCTCAAGCAGGCATGTTTACAGCAAGGGACATTTCCCAAGCTCGTGTTGTATCCCATTCTTTCCTCTGGTCCACCCTAGCAGCAGAGGACAGAGTGCAGCAGAGTATTACGGATCAATCTGTCTCCTCAAAAGATGTGAAAATCGAACACACTCGTAAAAGAACAGCAGTGGGTTGTCCAGGAAAAAGTGCCAAGCAGGGAACAGCGCGTTGTTTCCTTGGCATAAACTGATTTTTGTCGTGTCTGCCCCAGGACAGCTCCTAAAGACTTTTCTCCCCCCGTCCCTCTCATCCTCCCTTCAAGAGAACAGGCACCCCGTGCTCCAGCACTCTGGAACCCAGCACTCTGGAAGGAGGATGAGGAGGATGGGGAGGCAGCACCTCTGCCGGGGGCTGGACAGCCCAGCTGCCCTCAGGCTTCCCAAGGGCAAGAGAAACCCGAGTGGGAGCCCAACGCCTGCAAATACTCCCAAAGTTTCTCTGCAGCAGCATGAAGGCTCCTTGCCTGACACGGAGCTTCCTCAGCAGACCCGGCACCGGCCAGAGCTGCCGCACACCACCACGAACCCGACTTTTATGGGATGCTGGCAACGGGAGAAGCCAAACCCACCCAGAGGGGGCTGCTGAGGCATTACCTAGGAACTGCAAGACGCTGCTGAAGCCGTTGTAGAGCCATTCGAAGATGAAAGACATCTCTGGAAATAAAATGCCTGCGGGGACAAACCCCAAACCCCGATTACGAAGCGTCGGTGCCCACAGGGAGCCGCGGCCGGGGGGATCGGAGCTGCCGGGAACGGGAGGGGTCGGGGGCAGCGGGG
>NW_024499462.1:92445-124901 GCF_017590055.1 Onychostruthus taczanowskii | reverse complement strand
AGAGCCGCGGGTTCGAGACCCGCCCGCGCCGCGCGGGGACCCGGGATGGAGAGCGGCCCTGAGGCAGCCCTAAACATCCCCCCCTCGGCACGAAGGACAGCGGGACGGGACGGGGGCTGCTCCAGGCTGGGCAGGAGCAGGGATTCTGCATGGAAAGGGTGATGAGAGCTTGAGGGGGCAGCCCCGGAGGTGTTGGAGGACAGGCTGGACCTGCGGGAAGGGACACAGGCCGGACTCCGTGGTCTCTGAGGTCTTTTCTAACCTCAGTGGTTCTGTGATTTTGTGACCCCTCAGCTCCAGGGAGGGAAAGGAGAGGGAGCCCCACAGCACTGGATTTCAGTAGTTTTTTATTTCTAGCATCCATACACGTCCCAGGTGAGCGATCCCTGTCACGACTCAGAGCGCACCACATGGCCGTGGACAAGCAGGGTGTTTGGATTTTATAAATTATTTCTTCCAGCCTCCAGCAGGCCTCAGCAGACACGTCACTGCTAGGTATGGAATTCTAATCAGCGAAGTTACAGGCAAGGTCTCCTTGCTGACACTGAAGCTATTTTTCTGGTCTATTCCTGCGTGTGGCAGCTCCTCGGTGGGAAGGACACAGCTGTCTCACCACCATCCTCAGGACTTAGTTCTTCTGGTAGTAGAACCATTTGTCAACTGTGTGGGGCAGAAAAAAGGAGGGGGTTAGTCCCCTGTGAGCCACCCAGTTATTAAGCAGTTACGTGGCAGTGTGTATGTGTCACCTCCAGCTCAGGGGCTTCCTCTGCTCCTGGCAACAGCTGCTCAGCACAGCAAACAGGTTCTGGCACAACCCTGTTTACGTGGATTTGTTTTCCCAGAACAGTCAGCCTTGCTCAGGCTGCCATTAGGAGCATCCATGACTTGGTGCAGCATGGACAGCAAGCCAGGCTTCCCTCTGGCTCAGCTGACTCAGGGAGGCAAGGCTTCCAACTCTCACGCCCACATGGGGGACACACATTTCTCCACGGGTTTATTCCCACGAAGGGATTGGAAGAGTCAGCCCAGCTCCTCTTTGTGCTCCCAACACCACCCTCAGCTTGCCCTTGGGCCTTGCCCTGGCTGCAGCAGCATCCAGGTTTAGTTCAGACCCTCGTTTTCCTGAGGACAGTTCCTCTGAGGAAGCCCCTGGTGTGTGCTGGATGTCAGGGTGGGTTTTGAGGCTCACCTTCGGGCGGGATGGGGCTGGCAGCTTTACACGGCGGCGCCTGAAACAAGAAGGGTGTTATCAGAGACCAGAGGTGCCCTTCACTCTCCCCACAGCATTCAGGGCTGCACAAGCCTTTGCTGAGCCCCTATGGCAGCTGGTCTGCTGTGGGGGAACAACTGAGCTCACATGCAGCATTCCTGGAGCGTCCCCATTCCGGGGATGCCCGAGGGGCTCTCCTCCAAGGGCAGGCTCCAGGGACATCTGACTCCCAGCACAAGCAGTTCCCACTCCAAACCCTACACAGGTGCAGGCAGCTGCTTTTTTATAAACCTACAACATTGGTTCAAAAAATATGGGGGAATAGAGGCACTCAGAGAACTCGTCTGAAGAGCCTTCCCTGGTATTGAACAACAAGAGACAGAGAAAATCCCTGTCTGGTGACACATCCTCCATGAGGGCTTTCAAAAACCTCACTGAGACCCCCTAATTGGGATACCAGCACTTTAGAAAAAACCACAATGGTTTTAAAGGTCTCTCCAAGGCTACAGAGAGACTCAGGTTTCCAGTTATGGAAGAGAGGCAAGATTTGCTCTTCGATTTTCCTGCCCCCTCCCTCTAAGCTCTTTCAGCTTGCCAACAGCAGTACTCGTCAAGTCTAGGGAGACACAATTAATTCCAGAGGCTGGACAGAAAAACTAGAGCAGGAATGTCAAGTTCTTCATTCTGAAGCTGCAAAATCCCTGGGGAATTAGATTCTCCTTTCTCAGAGGAAGATCTGTACTGTGAAGCTCTTGGAAGCCCAAATATGAAAACCCTCTCAGAACAGCTGACAGCCAAGCTACAGCTCAGAAATTTAGTTCTTTTCTCCACACAAACTCCATTTGGGATTCCATCTCTTGGATGACTAAGGGCAGGGAGAAGCCTCTGGAGGAATGTCTGGTTTGCTCCACATCCACCCTGTTTAACCAGAAGCAGGTGTTCAGCCACCCAAAACACTCTGAGCATGCCACGTGCCACCCACACAGAGAGGAGAGTTCACCACACAAATTGCACCCTCTTCCCCCACAATAACAGGGGGATTTGGCCACTCAAACTGGTACTTACTGCATCCACAGTAGCTTTTGCACAGTCTTGACTACAGCAGAAGGGGCTGTCAGACACCGTCAGGTTGGTGCTGGAAGACATTGGGCTCTTGTGAGAAGGTGCAAGCCCAGCCTCCCCCCAGGAGCATTAAATAATGGAATATTGTTAGACAGCCAGCAGCTAACAGAAAGCATGGCACCACCCAGGAAGGGATGTTCCAGGGTTTTTAGTTTAGGGAAGAGGAAGGGGCACATTCCCACAAGCATTAACCTACCAGTTGATCTCCCCTCCGTCAGTTTTCTTTGTTATTAAAGCTTTCCAGTGTTCGTGGGTGCCTTTGATGACATCCAGGGCAAAATCCTGAAGATGGAGATGAGAACAAACATCATGTTATGTGGAAGCACCAGACCACCTTCTCCAGACTATCACTTAAAAGGAGCTGATGTTAGGCAGCTCTGGAAGGGGCTGGAAGAAACCTCTTCCGCTCTGGTGCCATTCAGGAAGAGCAGAAACTCCCAGCACACAGCAGCTGAAACAACCAGGATTGTGCAGGAGAATTGTTTTGCTTTCAAGATGGGAGGATCTGCCAAGGTCACAGAGCAAGCTTGGGGCCAAAAGAAACTGAACAGAGTCTCGGGCCAGTGCTGCTTTATAAAAGCACCTCCACCCTGCTGCTCCTCCCACTCGGTTTGTCTCCAGCAGCTTGCTGATCCAGGCCTGTCCAGGAGCTCTCTCCACTCCAGGAAAATAATTCAGACCAGCAGGAAGAGACAGGCAGCTGATCTGGCTTTGCAACTACTTAGAAATGAATTTGTTTCCAGGCATTATCAATCTCTTCCCTTAAAAATGAGCAATATATGCTCAAGCATTAACCTGTCAGCTGGAGAAGGAAACGCACGCAGTTCATTCTCGGTGTGAACACCGGCACTGAATGTCCTGGTTTGATACCAAACCAAGCCAAATAAAACACTGCAGAGCATGTGTGAGGTTCTTTATCCTGATTTTCCAGTTTCCTTGACGGGTTTTACCCATCCTGAGGGACAGCAAGGTGTTCCAGCCTGACCAACCTAGTGCCGTGCTACAGCCAAAGGGGACAAGCCCTTCATGACTCCCATTTTCTTTTCCAGAGAGAGCTTTTGGAAGAACTCCCCCTCTCTGCACCACCTCTGGAGCCCTGGGAGTTGAGTCACCTCAGTAAACCCCTCATGGCACTCCAGGAAGGGCAGGAGGAGTGAGGACACCAAAACAGGATTTCACCTGCTCAGGAGCAGTGACTTATCTGATCCAACCCAGAGCAGAGGCAGAGTGCTGCCAAGGCAGAGCCTTACTCACAGGGTGTGAGGGAACACTTCATGCCCGAAGGAAGAAGTGCTTTAACTCCTGAGTTAAGTTTAACTTGCACCAGGGTGCAGTGGAACAAAACCAAGGGGTACGGGAGGCAAAGGGTGATGTCAAGCTGCCTTTGCTCCAGAGCTGCAGCAAATAAACCTGGTGTTTTCCACTTGGTTCTGACACAAAGGCTCCCAGCCCTGAAGTGATCCCACATGAAAAAAACATTCAACAACACCACGGTGATAACCCCAGGCATTTTTTTTTTCTGGCATTCTTGTACTCATTAGGCTGGAAAGAAACCAGCAGGATGAACTGAAATCAACTCTCAGCACCCCCACAAAAATCCATTCTCTCAGCACCTCACTCGTGTCCCCACCCAGCCTGAGCTCAGGTTCTGGATGAGGTGCCTCTGTGCACAGGAAGGCGATCCTACCTTGCCTTTAAATTCCCCATTAAAGGCAAACTGGTTTTCTGGCTTTCCATCAGGTACTTTGTATCTTCTGAACCAGTCCACAGTAGCTTCTAAGTATCCAGGCTTCATCCTTCTGACATCCTCGATGTCTGGCAGGGGACAATGGGGTTTGTTAGCCAGAAACAGTAACAGAATGCAGTGAACTACAGAATTTACGCGGCTCTGCTGAGTTTTTCCGGGCTGTGCCTCTTTCAGCCCCTCCCCAAGCAGCCATAGCAACATTTCAGACAGGTTCCCTGAAGGCTCAGGGAGTATCTCCTCAGGGAAGTTAGTGTTTCATCCCCAGGGTGTGTATCCCCAGGAGCCTGGACACATTTGAACAGCTGGGATTAGAGGCTTGGGGGACAATCCCTTTCCTTGCACTGTGTTTGGAATGCCAGGCTGCGCAGAGGATTGGCCACGTGTGACAAACAGCAGTGAAATGTTTTGCTCTAGGATTGTCCTTCCAGCATCATATCTGACTGACAGAAGGAGCAAGCCCTGTCCCCAGCTCCTGAGGCTTCCAGGGGAGGAAGGGAAGCACTGCTCCTGCTCCTCCCCCCTGGAACTCACCATTGTAGCTGGCTGCTTCGGGGTCTTCAACATTGATGGCAATGACCTTCCAGTCTGTCTCTCCCTCATCAATCAGAGCCAGCATGCCCAGCACCTTCACTTTGATGACTTCTCCCCGAGAGCAGACCTGCAAGGACAAAGGCCTCGTGTCCACCCCGATGCACCCCAGGAGTGCACGGCACGAGGCTGTGCAGGGGCTCAGCAAGCAGCCAGGCACCATGAAATTAGCTCTGGCTGCCAGCAGCTCATCAGCCCTGCCTCATCTCAGCAGCAATCTCCAGAGGCAGCAGAGGGAAACATCACATTGTTAAGGGAGGGGAGGTAGGAAGTGAATAATGTCCCTGGATAATTGGCTTTGGAGACATTAATTACACGTTTCAGGAGTCATTTAGGATGCGTTACCTTGCTTCCAATTTCGCACACATCAATCGGATCGTTATCTCCACAGCAACCAGTATTTTCATCCTTGTGACCTGGGTCTTCCCAAGTCTGAAAAACAAACCCCAAACCAACCACACATAAGAATAAGAACTCAGAGGTTTAAAGAGGTAGTAAAAAGCAGGTTTATTTCGGGCATGCAGCTGCCTGGAATAAACAGAGGATGGCCCACCTCACACCTGCTGCCAGGTCAGGTATTTGGGCTACTGTTTCCCTTGGGCTTGGCAAGTTTGAATTCAAGTTAAAAGGTTCATCTTCCACAAGGTAAGCAGCCCCCTCCTACCCACAAACCCCCTTTCAACAACCTTCCAGACTTCCTCTCTGTCCTACAGCTGCATAAAGGTGAAGTTCACATCTATAAAGGAAAATTGTTGATTTGGCTTCCTGCCTGTTCCTCTCCCTATTCATTCCTTGGCAGAAGTTTCCTGAACTCCAGATAGCAGTCCAGCAGAGATGGAAGACAGACAGTGTATTGTTTCCCTTTAATTAAACAATTGAAGACACTGTTAACCCTGGAGAAGTGATAAGAATGTGGAGTCCCGCTGTGCTCCCCAGTGCATCTCACCCACAGTGCTGAATGCACATTGAAGGACACAACTCCAGAGGCCAATTAATTGACTCCAAGAACAAGAACTGTTTAAAACATGCTCCTGATCAGGAGTGAAAAGCACTCCATGCCCACTTGCATCCTAAGGAACAGGAACTCCTAAGGGGGTTGTGATATAAAAAGGAATGTTCTTCCCAAACTTCTGTGTGCCAGGACAAGAGCAGTGTAGCCACGACCTTGTGATGGAATCCAGAGTGTTCAGGAAGATGTTCTGACACCTGGGTGGTGCTGTGGGGCCACAAACACTATCACATTTCTCTACCAGGGAGTGTTAAGCTCCTGATGAATAAACACCTTTGATCCACGAACACATGACAGAGCAAAGGCTTCAAAAGACACAGCTGTGCACAAAGAAGCAGGCACCAGAATCCATTCAAGCAGGAAACAACTCAACCTGTTCAGCCACGTGGGGAAAACACTTGACATGTGCCACTGTCTGGAGCACAAATACCAAATTCAGAGTGTTTGCCTGTGACCTGTCACTGACAGCTTATTCCTCTGGGGGAAACCCCAGCCTCAGAGAACATCAGAGGCAAACAGCCTTGTTTGAAGTCCCTCTTTATCTAGCAGTCCCCAGCCATTTAAGAGCATGTGTGCAGATGTCACTATCATGTCCCACCTTGCCAGCTGTTTCTGGGAAAGCACATCTGTGCAGTGGTGGGCGTTGGCAAGAAGAGTCTCTCATAAAGATTCAGCCTAAATCCTGCACCCTTAGGATAAAGCCTCGTGCTCTGCCAGGCAGGAACTGAAGGCACTGCACTGCCAGATGCACAATGACAGCTCCCTTCAGCCACAGAAGGACCTCCCAGCTCCTGCCCAGCCGAGCTCTGAACAGCTGAGGTTGAGCAGCAGCTGCTCATCCTCAGGGAACTCGTTTATAACATCAGATAGAAGCCTAAAACTTGGCATTTCTGCTTAAAAACACCCCTGTTTTCCTGACAGGCTCTCTCCCTCAGCAGGATGATATACCCAGCTGCAAACACCACGCTCCAGACCAGACTCTCTGCTGACCTTTTTGCTCATTAACACAGGCACAGGCACCCTGCCTCCTCCCCACCAGGAGGGATGAGCCAGTGGGATAAACCACAGTACCTGTGGGATGGCACCATAGTTCCAGATGTAGCCCTTGTGGGGAAACACGTTCGCTACGAAGCGCAGTTTCCCCTTCTTCACATCTTGCTTGATTGGGTTTAAGGGTTCCTTTGTGGAAATCTGAAAGAAAAGTTATAAATAAATAAATAATAGAATAGAATGTAATAATTATAATACAGCTATAACATAAATAATAATTATATATTCAATATAATATAATGATTTTCTATAGCTGCATATTATATTATGTGCAGTTATGTTGTGTTATATTATATTACATTATTATAGTTATAAATAAATCCCTCAGCTTTACCCTTTATGAATAAAAAAGTAATTTTTTTAAATGGAATTGATAAGCCAAGAGACCAGGAGATGACGCTGATGCCAGCAGCAGACACTGGACACCTCCTGGTGCATTGCCATCCCCTGGGATATGGTTTCCAGCAGACTTGCAAGCCTTGGAATCACACGGGGTTTAGAGCTATAAAATACTGCTTTAATCAGAAGCCACGGGAGAACACCACAGCATTCCAACATCTGCAGTCTCAGCCTCCACACCAGACCTCCAGCATCAAGCAGGTACTGAGAGGAGAAGTCAGAAACCTCTCTGATTCTGGAGGTGGGTCTGAGGAGGGATTGGCAAAGCCAAGCACTAGGACTGGAACTGTAATGCAGTTACCTCCATTTTAGCATTTGTCCATCGAGGTACCTCCACGACCATGTTGAACACATTCTGAAGAAAGCAAAACAGCAGTGAGTGGAGTGAGTGGGAGGGAATCTTGGGGCCATGCTTTGAACTAGGGAACACATACAAGTGAGCACAAAAACCAGCCAGTTCACCTGAAACCATGCTTTTTCTGCTGTTTTTTTTTTTTTCCAGTGCTAATTTTGAGACAGCTGATAAAAGTCCTGTAGCCCAGTTAGTCACATGTCATCTCTCCAAGCTGAATCCCACGAAACACCCCAAAGGCCAGACTGAGGTTCCCACATGTTCTCCCATCAGTTGCCACCTACAAACATCCCCATCACATTCCTAGGCTACAGGAACAGGTTAAATCAATGGCAAACTGCTGCATACAAACTACCCTGGACAAAACAAAATGGGCTTTGGGCCATATTTATTAAGTACAAAGTGTTTAATGCTCCAGAAAGAGCCACTCTGGCCATCCAGAAAAGACAAGACCAAGAGGACAAGTCATCCATTTAATAGTGTGGGTATCTATGTGCTGCCCTGAATGAATGAGACCACCACTCCCAAATATTCTAGTCATAATGCAGGGAAGTTTGCCCTTTCTCCAGGCTGACACTCCTGTAACAGCAGACCTTGCTGGTGGCATGGTGTGAGGATGAAGACGTGGGGGAGAAATGCAGAACCACATCTCACTGTATCTTGTTTACAGGTGACACTTGAAAACATCTCCTGTTGATCCAGCTGGGCTGAGAGTTCAATGTCAGCCTCCTCCCCAAGAAAACAAGCTTTTCCACACCTGAACCTTAACATCTGCTGTTTGAAGAGATTATGGCTTTTTAACAAAAAGTCAAACCTTGCTCCCTGGCCTGGGCAAGGCTTCTAATCCCCACCTTAAGCAGCATTAGCATGGCAAAGTCCCTCGAACCTGTATTGCCCCATAATTGGATTGATATTGTGCAACAAGTGCTGTTACATCACTGACTTTGCCCACACCCTTCCCCAGCAGAGCTTTATGACAACCCCTTAATTGCAGGGGGTCACTGCTCATTTGCATTTTGCATGCAGAAAGGCACACAACTGTTTTTATTCCTAACTGGAGGGGAGGAATGAGGCAACTGGAACAGGCTGGGCTGGGAGCTTTATGGCTTTGCAGGCAGGGAAAGATGACTTGGGGCTGCATCTTTGTATGGACTGAAGCTTCCCCATGGTCCAACTTGGCCAAAGACACACAGAGAGCAGCTCAAGGACATCCCTTTGCAATGACACAGGTCCAGGTAAGGTCAACACAGCCCAGCCTGAGACTGAAAAAACCACCCTGCAATCCTCTCAGCGTCTTAGGAGTCTGAGGATAAAGATCAAGGAGCCCAGACAGAGTGGGACAACCTTCTGCTCTGAGCTGGGCCCTGTAACGTAGCTGGCAGCCCACCTGCTAAGTGATGAGTAAAACCTCAGTGCTGAGGCACTCCAGCCACAGAGAGAGCCCCACGGGAGCAGCACTATTGTGTAACTTTGGGGACTGTGACCTTCAGCTATTGGGACTTTTCTCTCTGAATGACTTGGCGCAGAGCTGCTGGCAGCAGCACTGCGTGCCTCAGGGCACGCCAGTTTCCCCTGTTAAGCACTACCAGTTCAAGGAACTCCCCCTCACCTCTGTACTCACTCCCCTGCTCCTTCCTCCCCTGTTCTGCAGGCGCCTGCAAAACGTGGCATTATCTGGATTTTCCTTGCCAGGCACCTGCACTGGGAACTGCCTCCCTACTGAGCCACTGCTGCATCCTGGATGACCACAATCCATCTTTTCTCCTCTGTGGAGGCAAAAGCCACTACACACTTCCCAGGGCACCTCAGGTAGCTCCATCACCTTCACCTCAGCAGCTCAATCAGCTGCTTTTTGGAGGTTCATCTCTCAGCTCTGGACATTCTTTTTTCCTTTCCCAGAGCCACTCCCCACCTCTGAATTTCAGCTCTCTCTAACAAGTAGCAGTTGCTCCACTACATTTCCCGAGCTGCACAGCTTTATAGTCAGAGATAGAAACAGGCTGCAACAGTAAAGGAAACAGTCAGAGAGCCTGAGGCACCACTGAAAAAACATTAAATGAAAACTGAAACACAACCATTTTGATTTCCTGAATCCGGGGCATTTTTCACTCAGAACAGCCTAATTTGACTAACCACTGTCTGCTAGAAGGATGTGAAAGCCCTGCAGCACTGCAACGGGCAGGTTCTGCCAGGCAAGAGATCCCAGGAGATGCTACAGCAGGAATTTAACCTGTTCATCTTCACCCTCTGTTCTTTGTCAGATTATACTGCAGGCCATCCTGCAGCCAAACCCCAAGCCTGAAATACCATGCAGCAGCCATAGGAATGGGTGTAGAGATTACAAAAAAAGCAGTTTTCTGCTTAGCTAACCCAAAACGCCTGCATGGGTGAGCTCAAGCCAAGCACTCGCATCTCTGACGCAAAAACCGGGAATGAGATCATCCATTCTCTTCTCCTGGGTCGCTCCACCCGAGGCCAGGATGGAGAGAAACCCATTCCTTGCAGGGTGAGCCTCCCCCGGGTGTCTCAGGCTGCAGGACCCCCTGCTTCCTTGGATGTTTCAGCACCCCTGGTCTTTGGATGTTCCCAGATCCCCAGGTCCCTTGGATGTTTCAGGACTCCCTGATCACCTGTGTGTTCCCAGATCCCCTAGACCCCGGGATATTCCCACATCCCCATGTCCCTTGGATGTTTCAGGACCCCCTGAGCTCCTGGATGTTTGAGGACCCCTGGTCCCCTGTGTGTTCCCATATCCCCTGGTCCTCTGGATGTTTCAGGACCCCCTGACCTCCTGGACGTTTCAGAACCCCCGATCCCCTGTGTGTTCCCAGATCCCCTGGTCCCTTGGGTGTTTCAGCACCCCTGGTTCCCTGTGTGTTCCCAGAATCCCTGGTCTCCCTGCGTATTCCCAGATTTCGTGGTTCTCTGTGTGTTCCCAGATCCCCATGTCCCTTGAATGTTCCAGGACCCCCTGATCCCTTGGATGCTTCAGATCCCCTGATCTCCGATGTGTTCCCAGATCCCCTGGTCCCTTGGGTGTTTCAGCACCCCTGGTTCCCTGTGTGTTCCCAGATCCCCTGATCTCCTTTGTGTTCCCAGATCCCCTGGTTCGCTGTGTGTTCCCAGATTTCCTGGTTCTCTGTGTGTTCCCAGATTCCCTGGTTCCCTGTGTGTTCCCAGATCCCCATGTCCTTTGGATGTTCCAGGACCCAGGGTCTCCCGGATGTTTCAGGACTCCCCCATCCCCTGCGTGTTTCAGGACCTCCCCTTACCTTCCCGGCGTCCGCGTAGATGGGGATATCGTGGAAGGGGGAGATGTATCGCCCGGCGGCATCCTCTGCAAGGCAAGGGGAGGGAGCCGAGTCAGGCACGGGGACACCCCGGCAGCTCGCACCTGAGCGGGCTCAGGCGGGCGCCGGCGGGGTGTGGAGGGTCAGGGGGCCCGCGGGGGGCGGCGGGGGCGGCACTCACTGAAGAAGAGCCGGTACTCGGGGCTGTGGGGCCCGGCGCGCTCCTCCACGCCGTACCCCGACATCGCCGCGCACGCCGCCGGCTGAGGGGGACACTGCGCAGGCGCAGCCCGCCACCGCGCGCGCGCACCCGGCCCGCCCCGCGCCACGCGGCGCCGCCGCCGGTTTAGAATGGTTATTCATGGCTGGGAATGGTTGTTCCCGGCTGGGAATGGTTCTGCCCGGCTTGGAATGGTCCGGCCTGGCTGGGAATGGTTATTCCTGGTGGGGAATGGTTCTTCCCGGTTTAGAATGGTTATTCCCGGCTGGGAATGGTCCAGCCTGGCTGGGAATGGTTGTTCCCGGCTTGGAATAGTCCTGCCTGGCTTGGAATGGTCCTGCCTGGCTCGCAGTGGTTCTTCCTGGCTGGGAATGGCCCTGCCTGGCTTGGAATGGTCTGGGCCGGCTGGGAATGGTTCTTCCCGGCTGGGAATGATCCTGCCTGGCTGGGAATGGTTCTTCCAGCCTTGGTATGGTTCTTCTTGGTGGGGAATGGCTCTTCCCAGCCTTGGTATGTTTCTTCCTGCTGGGGAATGGCTCTTCCCAGCCTTGGTATGATTTTTCCTGGCAGGGAATGGTTCTTCCAGGCATGTAATGGCCCTGCCCAGCTTGGAATGGTTCTTCCAACCTTGGTATGGTTCTTCCTGCTGGGGAATGGCTCTTCCCAGCCTTGGTATGATTTTTCCTGGCAGGGAATGGTTCTTCCAGGCATGTAATGGCCCTGCCCAGCTTGGAATGGTCCTTCCTGCTCACCATGGCCACAACAGCCTGGGGAATGGTTCTTCCCAGCCTTGGTATGATTTTTCCTGGCAGGGAATGGTTCTTCCAGGCAATGGCTCTTCCCAGCCTTGGTATGATTTTTCCTGGCAGGGAATGGTTCTTCCAGGCATGTAATGGCCCTGCCCAGCTTGGAATGGTTCTTCCAACCTTGGTATGGTTCTTCCTGCTGGGGAATGGCTCTTCCCAGCCTTGGTATGATTTTTCCTGGCAGGGAATGGTTCTTCCAGGCATGTAATGGCCCTGCCCAGCTTGGAATGGTCCTTCCTGCTCACCATGGCCACAACAGCCTGGGCTGTCATGGACCAGCACAGCGTGGACCTAGCCCAGCATAGTTCAGCACGGCCACAGTAGCAAGAGTGATCCTGCCTGGCATGGCCACGGAAGGGTGGGCTGGCACAATCTGGCATGGCATGGTTTGGCCCAACATAGGTGTAACAGCATGTGGTGGCATGGACTGGCACGGCATGGCTTGGTCCTGCATGGCATGGCCACTGCAGTATGGTGGGATGTGGTCAGGAAGGGCCACAAATGCAAGGAGTGGCATTGTCCTGCATGGCATGGTTTGGTCTAGCAGGGTCACAATAGCATGGGATGGCTTGGTCCAGCCCAGCTTGGTCCAGCATGGCCACAGCAGTATGGGATGCCTTGGTACAACACGGCCACATCATCGCCCATCCATGGACTGGCCATGGAATGGTCCATTCCCCATGGCCTTGACAGCATGGGCTAGCACGGTCCAGCACAGTCCGGCTTGGTCCTGCCTGGCACGGCCATGGCAGCGTGGTTTGGCACGGTCCTGCATGGCATGGCTTGGTCCAGCACAGCATGGTGCTTCACGCCTCTCCATGGCATGGCCAAGCATGGACAGGACAGCCTGTTGTCCCACACTTCTGGATCCCTGCATTCCCTGGCCCCGTGCCTGGGCTGGGCTGGGTAAGGGGGGTTCTGGCAGGGCCTGGGGGGCTGGGCCGGGGGCGCTCTGGCTGGTGCCGTGGGCGAAGTGGGGGAGCCTAGCCAGGAACAAGGCATCAGTAGGACACACCTTTATTCCCCTGTCTCGTGGCCAATCCCCACTCCCCACCCCGCAATCCCTCTGTCCCGAGGGGTTTGGTGGCCGCGGCCCCTCAGCCATCCCATGCGGGGATGCCGGCGCGGCGCGGGGCCAGCGGCCCTGACTCGGACACGGCCGGCGAGTCGCTGCTGCGCGCCCGCGTGAAGACGCGGTTGCGGGCGCCGAAGAGGGTCCCGCGGCCGTGGCTCCGGGGGGTGTAGGGCCCGCGCTGGCAGCGGAGCGAGCACAGGGGGGCCCTGAAGACCTCCTGGAAGCCCCGGCGGAAGTTCTCGTTGAAGTAGCCGTAGATGATGGGGTTGGCGCTGCTGTTGAAGAAGGCCAGCCAGTGGGCAAAGGGGTAGACGTAGACGGCAAGCAGGCGCAGCTGGCCCTCGCTCAGCCGCCCGTAGTCCGTCAGCAGCATCAGCGTCCAGAGGGGCAACCAGGAGATGGTGAAGAAGAGGGCAACAATGATGAGCATGTTGATGACCTTGGCCTTCCTCCGGGAGATCCTCCTCCCCTCCGGCTCCTCTCCGCCGTGGGCAGGCGCCACCGACTTGAAGAGCTTGAAGGCGATGCGGGCGTACATGATGACGATGAGGGCAAGGGGAGCCACGTAGATGTGGGAGAAGAGGACGGTGGTGTAGATCCTCCTCATCCCCGTCTCGGGCCAGGCCTCCCAACAGGAGTAGAGAGGGTAGGAGTTGTTGTAGGTGTCCACCATGAAGTGGTGCTCCTCCCTGGTGACAGTCAGGGTGACGGCAGCGGGGCACATGATGAGCAGGGCCAGCACCCAGATGATGGCGATGGTCAGCAGGGCTTTCCTCAGCGTCAGCTTCTGCCGGAAGGGGTGGACGATGCAGCGAAACCTGTGGGACAACAGCTCATGGTGGCTTTGGGCACCTGGTGGGGACATCCCTGAGGAAGGAGGATGGCCAGGACCCAGCGGTGGGGATGGAGGGCGAGGTGGGTTGCTCTTTACACGTGTCTGTTGGTGGCAGAGATAGGTTGGTGTTTTCAGCCCAGCCTGGGGAAGGACACCTTGCTGGAATGCCCCACGGACAGCTTTGTGGTCCTCCTGGAGAGCTGTGACAGGCTCCTGACATTCCCAGGAGCTTTCCCGCAACGGGAACCCCACAGGGCACCTGGACCTGCGGGAGATGGTTTGGTCCCCACGTCCCCATGCCAACGTACCTCTCCACGGCGATGGCCACCAGCGTGAAAACAGAGGCAGAGACGGACATGCCCTGCACCAGCCCGCTCATTTTGCACATGGCGTTGTCAAAGGGCCAACCTGTGAGGGGACACCATGGAGGCTGTAGGGACCTCTGGCTCACCCAGCTCCCTTTAGGTGTCCCCATCCACTGTGTTGTTGCTGGGGGATGCTAAGTCCTTGTGTGGAGATAGCCTTTAGCAGCATGGATCCTTGAAGAAGAACCCCAACATTTGTAAAAAAGATGCACATTACGCTTAGAAACTCAAGGAATATGGTGGCTGACATTTTTCCTACTGACTTTGGGACCCTCAATCAGAAGGACTTTCATCTTGTTTCTTGACCCCAATACCAGGGCAATAAATAAATCACACCCCAAAATCAATAAATACAAACCCTGCCCTGTGGCCTGGCTGCTGCTTCAGCTGAACCCTCCCAACTCCCTTATCTTTGGAAAGGTCAACAGGCAGAGCTGAGCCAGCACAGGAGAAGGTAAATGCAGAAAGGAGTTTTTTTCAACGTTGCTTGGTGAACTTCAAACAAATATGCAAATGCAGCATTGGGGCCAAACTTATTTTACCACAAATGGCCAGAACTTAAAAAAAGTTAAAAAAAAAGCCTTTCCCCTTCCTCTTCCCTGCTCACCTGTGATGAGGTTGTCCACCAGGGTGGTGGGCATGCAGAAGATGCCCACCAGCAGGTCGCTGATGGCCAGGTTGAGGAGGAACACGTTGGTGACCGTGCGCATCTGGCGGTTCTTCACCACCACGAAGCACACCAGCACGTTGCCGACCACGCACATGAGGAAGATGAAGGTGTAGGCCAGGATGAACATGAGGGCCACGGGGGTGGAATGCTGGTAGTAGGCCAGGAAGGTGTAGTTCTCCCTCGGGAGGTGGCTGGCGCTGGAGTTGGGCCACCAGGTGCCATTGGAAGGGCCTGGGGAAGGGAAGGCAGGAAAATGAAGCCGGGAGAGAACAAAACAATTATTCCCTTCATTTCTCAATGCCTCCAGAGGTGGGCTTTCATATTTATTCCAGTGCCCAGACTGGCTGGGACATGTCCTGCTGGACTTATCTTTGTGCTCCAACAAGTCTCCTTCTCCTTGGGTTACACAGCACCTCGGCTGAATTATTATTTTAAATCATTATTGTTTGATACCATAGATATCATTATTATTTGATACAATTATTGTTTGATATCGTTATTACTTTATATCATTATTATTTGCATCATTCTTTTGATGAGGCATTAGAGCAGCCCAGAAGACATCCTAATCTCCTGGGCTTTTTTTTTTTTTTTAGGGATGATGCAAGGAAGACAAATCCACATCCCGACACTCCAGTGCTCTGGCCTTATGGGAGCTGGATCCGTGTGGTCCCAGCCGCGGCTGCCCTGGGAGTATCCCTGCCCTCGGGCTGCTGCCGCTGCTTCTCCTTGTGCTTCCAAGGTTCACAATTCCGTATTCTGCAAAATCTTATTCTCCCCGGCAAAGAACCAGGGGAAAGGGGCTGAGGCAGAGGACACCCTCCTCTCCCCTCCCCTCCCCTCCCGTCTAAAGTGATAATTGTCATTCTGATCATTATCTGTGAGCTCCTGGTGGAGGCGGGGGTGGCATTTTGTCAGTAGGGATCGAGCGGGGAGCGGCAGCTCCCACCCTCGGGCTTCCCCAGCCGCACGCAGCCAGGGATGCGGGAGGATGCCGGGCGTGGGCAGGAGCTGCCTGCAGCGGTGACGGGACTGACTCCGGGAGAATCCAGGCTGCAGTGCTGAGGCGAGGAAAGGCACATTTTAGCTTTAAGGCTCAGCCTAAGCGCCTGCAGGTCAGCCCTGCGCTGACAGCCCTGCAAAGGCGCCGTGTGCTGGGCAGCTGGAGCATCCCCGCATCCCTGTGCCCGTGCCGGTGCTCAGCTCGCCAGCCGAGATGCTTTTCCCAGCCACAGGGACCGCCGGCTTCCTCAAGGTTCCGGCAGGCAGGGGTGCCCTATCCAGCCCCTAACACCCCAGTCCTGGGTGCAGGATTTGGGCAACACATTTCCAGTGGCGATTCAGAAAGGCGCTGGGGGGGTTTGCAGCTGACACGGAGAAGGAGCCTCTTGGAGAGGCAAGGGAGGAGCGGGATCGAGGGGGCAAGATCCTCCACATAGTCGGTGTCAGATGCGTGAAGCAGCTCTGTGAGCAGGAGCAATAACAAAGACTGTAATGAGATCGCCCAAACCCTGTGATATTAAGCCTAAAACTTTGCTGGACTTCATCTTTTGGGGCTGCAGTGCAGCACGAGCAGGAGGTTGGTGTCCTACGGAATTGGAGGTGGCTTTAAAGCAAGGTGGAAGACGGGGAAAGAAAAATAAGGGACTGCTGAGCAGCCGGGTGGGTGAGTGAGTGGATAGATGGATGAACGGGTGGATGGATGGATGGATGGATGGATGCAGGCGTCCTCAGCTCAGCACTGACTGACACCTCGGACGTGGTGACAAGGGGATGGGGGACAGCACGGGGGGTGATGGATCACCTGCCTCCCTGCCCGGCTGCGGGAAACCACGGCGGGGAAAGGCTGGTCTGATGGAATAGGGGGCTGGGATGCGGGGTGGATAGCTTTTTTGGGGGATAAAATCAATCACGTCTCGGCACTCACCTCCGCCGGCCCGACCCGGCTCCGGGGGCTGCATCGCTGCCGTGCAGGCGCTACGGCCGGAGGCGATCTGCTGCCCGGGGAGGGGGCGCAGCTCGCCCCGTCCCTCCCGGCCGGTCCGGAGCCCCGGTGCCGCCGCCGCGGTGCCGCCGCGCCGGGTGCGGCTGCTCGCCGGCTGCAGCGGAGAAGGGGAGGGGGCGCGGGGGGAAACATCCTCCTATCGCCATGGATACCGGGGGACCCGCACGCTGCCCCCCTGGATGAGGCAGCGCGGGGGCGAGCAGCCCCCGCGGGGCACGGAGAGGGAGGGAGCGGGTTCGCTCCCGAGGGAGGGTCCGGCTCTGTGTCCCCCCGCTGCCGCCGAGGTCCCCACAGTAATGCTGGCAGCTGGTGGCCGGTGTCCCCAGCAGCGCTCCTGTCCATCCCGGGAGGAAAATGTGCCAGGAGCCTCAAGACGAGAGGGGAGATCCCCCACCCATCAATCCACACAGAGGGAAAAGCAGCGCAATGTTTAGGGATGCTGGTCCTGGCTTCAGGTTGCTCCATGCAACTCCAGCTCCTCCAGCATGCCCAACATCTCTTACCATAATTTTATACCAAAGTTTGGCAAGTCTAGAAGTCAAATATTTACAGGATTTACTATTCCTGGCTGTCCCCAGCCCGCACACAGCATTGGGAAGTGTTTGTCCCTTAAATACCCAAAGGAACAAACAAGGGAGATGTTTAAACAAGGCGTTTGGAGATAACACCTGGGGTTTCTCCCAGGAGTTTTGGTTTTTTTTTTGCAGGCAGCCAGCTGCTAAGGGACATGGGTGTGCTTGGCAGTGGCCTTCCTGCCACTGAGAAAACACTCTGTCCAGGACATTTCTTCCTGGAAAGGAATCAGCAGAACTTGAGGACCCACAGCCCCCGAGAGGTGGGTGCACACCTCTGGGACAGCCACGGGGTGAGCAGCGTGTGGGGACCCACCAGCCTTGGGTCACTTTGGTTTCCACAGTGAAAAAACAGGAGGGAAGAAAAATTCCTTGGAAAACAAGGATTTTCCCAGGGAAATACTGCTTTGGGTCTGTGAGGATCCAGCTGGAGGCTGCAGTGAGCAGCTGTGCAAAGGGGTTTCTCAAAGGACAAGAGTGGTAATCCGAATTTAATCAGATACAGACCCCCCCGATGTAACAGGAAAGCATTTAATCAGGCACTTGGCACACCACCACCGTGTCAGCAATTCCAGGGAGAGCCCTTACAGCTGCAGGCATGTCCTCCAGCATCACTGCTGCTGCAGTGCCCGGCTGGGATGCTGCACACCCAGATCCCCCCAATTCCACCCAAACCTCCCACCACAAACGTTGCAGCTCCTCTGCGCCCCCAAAACGCGCAAGCAGGACATTGCCTGGCCGGGGATTTGGCAGAGCCATCCCCCCCACGGGGGAGCTTGCTTTTAGTTTAGGAAAAACGAGGCACTCACTCAGGGTTGGGGCAGAAACGGGGGCGTAGCAGGGACTGAGCTAAGCCAAACCCCTCCGGCGGGCAGTGCCCCCTCGGGACAGCCCGGGGTGCTGTCAGGCTTTGGGAATGGGCTCCTCTGGAGACAGCAGCAGCTCGAAGGGAACGAGGGGCCGCACCAGCAGGCGCACCTCGGGGCCCACGGGGTTGGCGCGCAGGTTGAGGCTCCGCAGCAACGCCATGGAGGCCAATTTATCCGTCGGCACCTCTGGAAAGAGAGCACGGAGGTGAGGATCCGTCCTGGAGGGGTGGAGGGGATGGAAACTCCCCTTGATGGACGGCCTGAAACAAACCTGATATAGGATTTATATTCATATTTATATTTATATTCATATTTAACCCAAATTATTGGGTTAAAACCTGTGAGAGATCCCAGTGACATTTGTATTAGTATGTGGTATGTTTGTAACGTGAATTGCTTTAATACGGTGGGTTAGGTTTTTAAGTTCATTTTGGTTGGTTGTGGTTTAAACGTTGTGTTTAAAAGGTTGTAGGGTTTGAGGTGTTAAGTGGCACAGATATAATTGAAGTTTTTGGGAAGTTGTTTTGTTTGGGTGTATTTATGGGTAAAAGAAATTTAATAGTTATAGGTGTTTTTGGGGAATTACTATAGGAATACCAAATGTAAGAGCTAAAATTATTAGGTTTTTATTATAATTTATTGAAATAATGGTGGGAAGGATTGAAAGTTTAAGAATTTTGTTGTTGGCTTTGCTTAGAATTAAAAAATTTTGGTTTTGTTGAAAAAAATTGACAATTTTGGTAGGAATGCTTTTATAACAAAAATTATTTAAAAAGTGTATTAATTTTGAGGAGGCTAATTTGAATTTTGTATCTGAGGCTATTGAGTTGGGATTATTTGAGGAATGGTTGACTGAGGGATAAATGATTGAGGTATTAATATTATTTGATTGTGTAATTGACTCTAAGGAGGCACTACTGCTTGTGTTGAGGCGTGGTGGTAATTTGCAGGCTTTTTTGAGTTTAACAGCAAAGGTTTGCTGTTGATGTTAGGCCTGTCTGCAGGCTTTGATCAAAACAGAAAGACAGTGAAATATTAATTTATCTAACTGCTCAGGCAAACGGTTGTCGGCTGGACTCGATGGTCTTGGAGGTCTTTTCCAACCCAAATGATCCTGGGATTCTAAGGAATGTGTCAGCAAGGTGCAAACACCAAGATACCCAGTGTGGGGGCTGCCCTCCAGTTCTCCCAGTGCTAATAAAACCCCTGCTGGGCACTAAACTGGGATTCAAAGACTTATTCCCTGATTTTATCCCGGTGTTGCAATGCCCAGGAGCCCTCTCCAGGCTAACAGGAAGACCCTTGGTCTTTGCCCTTGTTGGACAGGCTGCAAAATGGCTCTCAGCCATCAAGAGGCACCCTTCTGTTTTGCAATTTCCACGAATTTGGGTGTTGTCTTTTAGAAAACACGACATTTACAAACTCTGCATTTCAAAAAAGGTGCAGCTCAGCTGGATGGTCCCAGTGTGAATCCACTGAGAGCAGAGGAATGAGGCTGACATGAAAACCTAGCCCAAATAAAGCTCATTAAGTGGTGACAGATTTTCAATATTTTGGGCTAGCAAAGCCCACCTGTCTGATTTACCTGAACCAATTCCTTTTTAATTTGGCCGCCAGAGTGACAGGAGCCTTTTCTATCCCAGCTCCTGTTTCCTCTGCCAGCGCCTGGAGCAGAATTCTGGTGTTGTAATTATATCTGGTGGATGATTATGTGATTTTTAAACCATGAAACTTATTTTATGCTGGAAAAAGACTCAAACACTTCATTGCCTTTGTTTTTTCCCTCTTTCTCCTCCAGAAAATGGTGATATTTTCCTTACACAAATTCCCTAGGAGCACATAGCTCATCAGGCACAGCTTCACATGAATTTTTTTAATAACTCTTCTTCATGGTGGATTTGTTCACTGCCATTCCCCCATATCATTTTGCTTGGTGTTTTTTTCCCCCTTGAAGCACAACAGTAATATATTTTTGTTCATAGATCTCCCTATTTAATCATCATCTAAGGCAGTGGAGAATAAGAAGTTTAATCATCCTCTTACGCAGCATGATAAAAGTGCTTTCACCCATTTTGCTTAAATTAGGGAGTTTAGTAAAGCATTTTGGGGACCACGACCTTCCCAGGCTGGGAAGAGCTCAGCTCTGCACCTGAATTCCAGGTGAGGAGCAGTGACTCAGCCCTGGCATGAAGGGACAGGCAGGGCACATGGTGCAGCCTGTAGCTGTAGGGTTGTGCCCTGCCAGCCACAAATTCCCCTAAAAACAGCCCAAAGCATCCCTTGCTGCCTTCCCAATGGATGAGGCACTTGCATTTGAGCCTGAATTATTCATGCTGGCTTCACTGGTTAAGCAAAAAACAGGGAGGGAAAAGGCTTTTTTACATAATTAAAGCAGAACCTGACATGGTCTGTGTTGGAAGGGGCCTTAGAGCTTGTCCAGTCCACCCCTGGATGGACAGAGGGACACCTTCCACTATCCCAGGCTGCTGTGAGCCCCATCCAGCCTGGCCTTGGAGACTGCCAGGAATGCACAGCGTCTCTGTGTCAGTGCCTCATCACCCTCAGGGGGAAGAGTCTCTTCCCAATATCCCATCCAGCCCTGCTCTGAGTTTGGACTCACCCCCTTTGTCCCATCTAGGCATTCTCAGGAGGACAAAATTAACCACAGCTGTCCCCAGCAGTGACCTCCCCAGCCCTGGCAGCAGCTCAACAGCATCCCTATTAAACCATTAATCAAGGAATAAGGGAAAGAGAAGCTGGAGCTGCAGGCACCAAAACATCCCCGTGGATTTGGGAGCTTAAAATGCTGATTTGATACAACTCTAATTACCAGGGAAAGAGTTAAAAGCACTGACAGTAATATATACATAATTACAGTCCAGGGTTAAGAGCTTATTTAGATGAAAAGAGTGGCTTGTGGCATTAAATGTCTCCTTTCACAGAGCCCACAGGCTCTAAGCAGGCATTAATTAATCTCCTTTCACTCCTGCTTCCCTTTGGAAAACATCACCTACCACCTCCAGCTCGATAGTCTCAGCAAGTCACTCAGCTGTTTCAGCAGGAGCTTTTAAATTGGGTTTGCAGCCCTGGCAGGAGCCTCTCCAGCATCCCTGGAATGACACGGGAGGACAGGCAGGAGCAGCACTGGCACAGCCCCACAAACCAGGGCATCTGCAACCCTACAAACACAGCTCACCTGCAGGGGAACCTGTTTGGGAAGGGCTGCTGGTAGCGGTGTGATTGCCCAGGTTTTTGTTTCCTTGGAAAAAAATGGGCTGAAAGCCCCTGGCTTTCCGGTGTCTACCTCTCCCCTTCCCAGAAAATGTGTAAAATTGGCTCACATCACCTATTTCTGCAGCTAGACAGTGTCCTGTGCACTACTCACACATATCCCTACAACATTTTGGCTTGAAATTGTCCCATTTTACTCTGTTTTTATTTTCTCCACATCTGGAGGACACCTCCCAGCCCAGGGGAGCCTGGTGGGAGGTGACCAAGCCTGGGCTCTTGAGCCACCTCCTCCCCCAGGATCAATCCAGCTTGGGTGCAGCCCTGGCTGCAGCCTTTCCTCCCTGCATTTTATCAGGGGAAAAAGGCACCAAAAAGCTGCGTTCCCTTCCTGCAGCATCCTGCTTCCACAAAACAAGCGGGGGAAAATGCTGTTTGGAGACCAGCTGGGATTGAAATCACCCAACTGAACTCAAAAAGCGACGGAGAGAACTAAAAGTGAGGCAGCTCTCTCCGGGAGGTGGGAGAGAAGAAGAGGGTGAGGAAAAGCCGTGTGTTACTCTGGCTGCTGTGGAAGCAGGTTTTAATTCCAGTGTTTCTACAGGCACAGCTGGGGAGCAGCTGATGTGAGGCTGTTAACAAACCAAGTGTTGCAGGCAGCAGCTTTCCCAGCAGCAGCTGAAGCAATCCCAGATAAAACAGCAAAATTGAGTGGACTCCGATATTTGCCTCCCTGGGGGTCCGTGGGGGCTGTGGGATGCTCCAGCCTGGACTCTTTGAAGGCTGCCTGCTAAATAAATTCACTTTTATCTGTGTACAACAGCTGCCCCTTTTGCCCAGCTTTCACAGGCTCCAAAGCCTTCAGCTTTTTGCAGATGAAAAATCTTCCTGCCGCTGCAGGGCTGAGGGATGAGAGGCTCTTACCATCCCTTTCATTTAATTTTTAGGGGATTTTGTAGTGTTAAACAGCTACTGTTTGTTCTGGGAAATGTTCAGGTGTCCTGCTCTTTGGCAGCAAACATCCCGACCCAGCATTCCGGGGCCGGGTTCTGCAATCAGCTCTGGTTTTTTAAGGAAATCTGGGGATTTTGGGTCACCCCAGCTGGAGATGCTTTTAAGATCTACATCCCAGCGTGGTGAATGGGGCTTGGCTCCCGCTGTGCCTGCAGCAGCTTTTCCCCTGGAGGCAAATTTCCTTTCCCGGCAAAGGCAAATGGCTGAGAAAGCTCTCATGGGGTGATGCTAAATCGCCTTTTTCCAGCGGGAAAAAGCCCTCCTCACCTGCGATCTCGTTCTCTTCCAGGTCGATGGTCTCCAGGGCGGGGGCGGTGGCCAGGGGCTCCGGGAAGCGCCGGAACCTGTTGCGGGAGAGGTCGATGGCCCGCAGGTGCAGCAGGGACGTGATTTCCTCGGGCAGGCGGTGCAGGTAATTGCCTGCCAGGTTGAGCTCTGGGAACAGAGAAGGGAGGTGCTGGGATGCAGGGAAAAAGATGGGAAAATAACTAATGCACGGCTTGATTTACAGCCTCTGGCTCCCGTGGACTGCCAGGTCCATCAGTGGGATTCCAGCTCCAGAAATTTGGCTTCTTTTTTTAAAAATTTTTATTATTATTATTTTTAAATATTTTTTTTTCAGTTTTCCATGGTTGCCACTGTAGATTTGCCTGCTGGGAATACCACATTGAGGAGCAATGCTTTCCTAATGAAATGGGGCAGCCTTTTGCAAGCAGAGCCTGTAAAAAATAAGGAATATTTCCTCATAAAGTCAGTGCAATTACCTCCCCAATGGACATTTGTCATGGCTTAAGGCTAGCCCTCTATATTCATGTGCCTGAACCCCTTCTGGGAATAAACAGAATGGTGGGAGAGAGGTCTTTAGATGTGAAAAATGCCTATTTTTCACAGTTTACCCAACTGTGATGCTGTCCTGCCCCAGAAATGAGCTCCTGTGGGGCCAGGAGCAGCACTCCTGGGACCAGACCGCAAACCCCGCTGTCTCAGCGCCCTTCTCCAGTGACACAGGGCTTTCTGCACTATAAATACCCACACAAGCTGCCCTGCCCCTGCTAATACCTGGTATTTATAGGTCCTGCCTTATTCAGCCTGTCCCCAGCCCTGGGGCTTCTGTTCCTGCTGAGACCCAGCACAGCTCATCGCAGGAGTGATCGGTTCACTGGAAGTGGAGCTAAGCCCTTGCTGGGAAGCAAAGTGTTTTTTTCCCTTCAGGCCTTGTTGTGCTGTCTAGAAAATGAAAATTGATTTCCTTTGCTGGATGTGTTTCCTTTCCCCAGCCCGGGGAAAGGAAACAGAGGATGCTCTGGCTCCAGAGCGAGGGAAGCTTCCCCAGGCACCCACCGCAGTGCATTTGTGTGGTAGGTCGTCGGAACAAAATTGATTTTAGAAGCTGCCCGAGCATCCCCAGCGCCACCCTCGGTGTTCAATACCGCCGTGCTGGACGCTCTGGATGCTTTCATGGCCATTTTTTAGCGGATTAGCCTCGGGCTGCCTTCTCTGAGCTCCGCAGGGAGGTGTCCCCGCGGTGCTGATGATCGCTCCCATCTCCTGCAGTGATTAGCTCTCATTGATGTCTCACTACGAGGACTAATTAGTCGGCACAGCCTGGATTGCCGTGCCCCGTTGTTATCCCCAGCCTGCATTTCCTGTCCTCCTCCATCCTCAGCCCCATCCTTGGCGGGAGCCGGGGCGTGATCAGCTGATGCCGGTTTAGAAGGGTGGGAGAGAGCAGAACCAGTGTCCTCACCCTTCAAGGGCCAGAAGATATAAGCAAAAATGGATTTTTTTGGGTCTGAACTAATGCTTGCAATGAGGTGTGAGCTTAGGGGAGACTCTTGGGTGCTTTGCCCCCTCTGCAGCAACCTGGGGGCTCCTGGAGTGTCCCAGAGGGTTGGAAGTGGCAGTGCCTTACCTCTCAGCTGGCTGAAGGTGGTGACAAAGCGGCTGGTGATGGACTTGAGCTCATTGTTGGCCAGGGAGATGCGATGGATCCCCTCGGTGACGCTCCTCATGGCTTTGTAGATCCCAACAGGGAAGGTCATCAGTTTGCAGTTGGCCAGATCTGCGCACAGAGAGACCCGGGCAAGGGTCTGGCAACTTCAGTCCTCCTGCTCCCCCGTGTCCCTCATTCCCCGGGGGCAGCTGAGCAGCCCAGGGATGCCTATTCCACTGCTGATGGGGATGGAGCAGGGATTTCTCCTGGCTGGATTTCTCATGGTCATGGGTGGCTGTCCCATGGCAAGCGGTGGGGAGGGGGAAAAAAGATTTCGTTGTGCTTCTCACCTCGTGGCCTTCTTGTTCTGTCCTGAGTTGTTTCTCTTTCCCCTCCCAGGAAACTCCAGGGATGGAAACCCTGTATCCCAGCTCCAGGATGGGCTCTGCTTCCTGCCCTCTCCCCAAAGCCACTGTGGGGGCTGATGGAGCAAGTTCCATCCTCCCACGATTCTCTCAGGAGGATGTGGAGAGCCTCAGAGATGAAGCTCCAGCATACGCTGGTTTATATCCCAGGGCCAGGAATCCAGTGGGAATAAAAATGAATGGCTTTCATCTCTCTCCTTTGATGAAGTGCACCCCGCTCTTGGGTATTAGCTGGAAATGGGGGAATGGCAGGAAAACACAAATCTGACACGGCAACATGGGGAAAAATCTGCTCCTGCCACTGCTGGCCAGGAGGGGACACACGCCGCGGGATTATGTGAACCTGCTCTAACTTTGTGGGGCCGAGGGCCCTTTGGGGGAGCCTTTCTCTTCTCCGGAGCCGCGGGGAGGGAATGCCGACAGCTTTTTTTAGACTGTGGCAGTGGAAAACAGAGCCCTGCTCCCGGATACCCAATCCTTGTCCGGGCCCCAGGCGGGAGCCGGGACGGAGCGCCGGCCTTACCCAGGGAATCCCTTTTGTTCTCCACCGTCTCGTTCACCTTCCTGGCCACCCGAGCCACCGCCTCGCCCATCCTCCTGTGCATGCGGGCGGCCGGGCCCGCCGGGAATGCGCTTCGCCCCGGGGGATCCAGGGCTGCAGGGAGAAACCAGCCGCTCTGGCCTCTGGGAGAGGGATGCTAAAAATAACCCACAGGATCAGTGTTCCCAGGGGAGGGAGGGAGGCTGTGCTGGGGCTGGCGTGTCCCTCAGGGTGAGATTCCCAGCTTTCCAGGATGGTGCTTTTGGGGGTATGTAGATGCATCCTATTCCCTGGCTCGGGATATGGGGATGTGTCCCCTTTCTTGGTATGGGATATGGGGATTAATCTCCTTTCTTGGTTTGGGAACTGGAGATGCATCCCTTTTCCTGGTCTGAGATATTTGGATGCATCCCCTTTCCTGGTATTGGATATGCCATTTTCCTGGTATGGGATATGGGGATGAGTCCTATTCCCTGGTTTGGAACGTGGGCATGGGTGTCTTTTCCTTGTGTGGGATAAGGGGATGCATGCCCTTTCCTGGCTTGGCATGAGGGGATGCAGCCTGTTTCCTTATTTGGGATATAGGGATCCATGCCCTTTTTCTGGTTTGGGATATGGAGATGAATGCTATTCCCTGGTATGGGATATGGGGATACCAGCCCTTTCCTGGTATGGGATATGAGGATACAACTCCTTTCCTGGTTTGGGATATGGGGATACAAGCCATTTCCTGATATGGGGACAGAACCTCTTTCCTGATACGGGGACAGAACCCCTTTCCTGATACGGGATATGGGGATACAACTCCTTTCCTGGTTTGGGATATGGGGATACAAGCCCTTTCCTGGTATGGGATATGGGGATACAACCCCTTTCCTGGTTTGAGATACAGGGCTACAAGCCCTTTCCTGGTATGGGATATGGGGATATAACCTCTTTCCTGATTTGGGATATGTGGATGCATTCCTTTTCCCGGTGACTTCAATCAGCTCGGTCTAGCCAAAACATTCTGGCCGAAGGCATCCGGCGCAGGACGGAACGAACGGCAGGACACCACCACCCTTCCTTCCCTCCTCAAAAAAAAAAAATTCAACCCAAAATAAAACCAAAAAACCGGTCTTCCCACGCCGGGAGTCGAACCCGGGCCGCCTGGGTGAAAACCAGGAATCCTCACCGCTAGACCACGTGGGAGGCGCGGGCAGGGCGGCGCGGCGCGGCGCCTGCCCCCTGGCGGCGGCGGTCGCGGGGCGGGGCGGGGCCGCTCCGCCCGCGCCGCTCGGCGGGGACAAAGCGCGGCGCCGAGCGGGGGCCATGTCGTCCGCAGGCGGCCGCCAGCCCAGCCAGAGCCGGGCCATCCCCACCCGCACCGTCACGCTCAGCGACGCCGCGCAACTCCCCGCCGACTACTGCACCACCCCCGGCGGGACGCTCTTCTCCACCACGCCGGGAGGTAAAAGCGCCGCGCCCGCCGGGGCCTCCGGGGGAGCGCGCCCGGGCCAGCCCGAACGCCGCGTGTCGCGGGCGGACCGTGCCTGCCGCGCCTAGATCCCCCCTGTGTGTCGGTGGAACGTAGCGCTTTCCGCCCGCTCTCCTCGGCGCACACGCGTGGAGACGGGTTTGTTATTTTCCGGGACGTGCCGGGAGCGCGGAGGGTCCCGGCGGGGCGGCAGCTGGATCCCGGGACGGGTTGGCAGGAAGCTCCCCGTGGGACGCGGGCACCGGGGGCTCGGTCCCTCGGCACGGCGGGGCGGTGACACGCTCGTCCCCGTGCAGCGCAGAGGGACACGTGGTGTTTCGGGGCGCCGCTTCCATCGGCATCCCCGGGACGCGTTCCCACCCCTGCCCTGAGTTTGCCAGCGTTGAGCGCCCCGGGGCAGCCGGGACCCAGTTGCCGCCGGGGTGTTTGGCCAGCGCCGAATTATCGCCTGTTGTGCCCAGATAAGAGCGGGCAGAGCCGCGGCGCGCACCCCCCAGCCCTCCCCGCCGATCTGTGGCGGAGAACCTTGGCCGGGACGCCCGTCCCGCCGGGAAACTCCTTCGGCAAACAAGCGCTGCCGAACCGGATTCCCCCACTCTGCTCCCGTCCTCCCCCCAGGCACCCGGATCATCTACGACCGCAAGTTCCTGCTGGACCGCCGCAACTCTCCCATGGCCAAGACCCCGCCTTGTCACCTCCCCAATATTCCCGGCGTCACCAGCCCCGGCGAGGCCGCCGAGGAGCCCAAAGCGGACACCAACAGCTTGAACCACCAGGAGGGCAAGCCATCCATGGGTAAGGGATCCCCGGGGTGGGACAGGAGGGATTTGGGGTGGAGGATGACGCCCCTAACACTGCTTCCGTGGGTAAGGGATCCCCGGGGTGGGACAGGAGGGATTTGGGGTGGAGGATGACGCCCCTAACGCTGCTCTCCTTGCCTCTTGCCAGGGGACGATGCTCAGTTCGAGATGGATATCTGAGCGGGAACCACGGAGAGGCAGCGACTCCCCAGACCTGTGCACCCCCATTCGGCTTAGCAGGATCCGTCCCGGCGAGGTGGAGGTGGCAGTGGTCCCCACCAGCGTCCCCTCCCCGCCCTCCTCCTCCCCCTCTTTTAGGGGGGGAGTGCAGCTCTGTCTTCTCCCCCTTTGCGGGTGACCGGTCCCACCATGTGCCAGACGGAGCATCCCTTCTGGATCCGGCCCTGTTCCTCCTCTTCCACCTGCCAGCAGCCTGATCTCCACCAGGCTTCTTTTTAAAACATCCCTTTGCCTCTTCTGCTGCCTCATGCCCCCACAAAATTCCCTTCTTTTGTTACCCAAACCTCCCATTGCCAGCAACTTGGTGTTCTGGAGCTGTGTCACCCCCTTTGCCCCCTTCTCCTGGAAAATTCGGGCAGCCTTTTGGGAGGAGGGGGAAACATCACTCCTAAAATCATGCACCTGCTTGCACCCTGGGGAGGGTATTTTTTGAGTTTCCCTGGGATGTGTTGGCATTCAGCAAAGGACAGCATTGGGAGCCTGTTCCCTTTGGTGCTCCAGGGCTCCGATGTAGTCCCTGATGGAATCAGCCAGCGTGTTCACATCTCTCCAACCTGGATTTCTGCCATCTTGGCCCTCCAGCCAGGGGCTGTGTCCCCCACCCACCAGCCAGGACTCACAGCAATGTAGCCATATATTATAAAAACCCTTGCTTTTATTTTTGGTACTAAAAAGGGGCACTTTACCCCCAACGACTTTTTCTGGGCTGGGGCCGAGTGCCTCTGGGAAAGTGCTTTGTAGTGCTCGGGGTTTTTTTTACCCCCCAGCCTTTTAAAATGTGAATCCTACAGGGGGGAGATCCCTCTGGCACCGTTGGATGTCTCAGGAATCACTGGGTGTCCCTGGGGTCTATGGGGACACCGCAGGGATGGAGTGCTCTCCTTGCAGGGTGCTGCCATCGATGCCATCCTCTGCTCACTTTTCCGGGTGGCACTTCTCCCAACCGGATCATGCTGTTGTGGATAAAGCATTTCCACATTATCCTCCCCTTTGCCAGCCTGGCATGGCATGGCCATCTTGAACCTCCCCTGGAGATGGGGTTTCTTTTTCCCCCTCTCTCCGTGTGACTCTTGCCCTGACGAGCAGCGCTGGGCAAGGCTGCGCCCCCCAGTCCCACCAGCCCCCACCGGTTCTGATTTTTTACTGCCTGTTGGGAGCCATCACCAGCTCCACAGCCTTCTCAAGTGCCATTTTATCAGCCCCCACCTGAGTGCCTGCTCCATCCATCCTCCCTCCCTCGCTGGGGTCGCTCCCCACCTTGGAACCCAGCCTGGGGGACCCGTGCTGGGGAGGGGGACACCCCCAGGCTTTGTGCACTTTCCATCCCGTAATTTATTTCTCTAGGTGTGTTTGGCACGGGGCGGCGCTGGTGGCGAGCTCCCATCTTCCAGCTGCTTTTCTCACAGGGAGTGGAGGGGGGGCTGGCCCTTGTTTTGGGGCTGGGGGAGGAAGAAGCAAAAGCACAACCCCAGGGAACGGGTTGTCTTTCCCATCCATTCCCTGGCGTGGGAGGTGAGGTGAGCGCGGCAGCCCGGCCGCCGCGGGCGCACGAGTGAGTGAGTGCGAGTAGCAATATGTACGTGCGTGTGGGTGGGTGGTGATAAGACACACACAAATATATATATTATATATAAATGAATATATTTTCCTTGAAGCGAAGATCCTAGGAGGTCGGTTAGGCCCTCGGATCGAGGGAGGGGCAGGGGGCGAGGACATCCTCGGCAGAGCGGGGACGGCCACCGTGGATGCAGGGACCTGGCGCCCTCAGCACAGCTGCAGCTTTTGGGAAACCTGCTCTGCTAGCCAAAAACAATCAGACCATATCCAAGGACAACGTGACTGAGTGGACAGGAGCCGGAGGGAAACCTTTTTTGTTGTTTATTTTTTTTTTTCTCTAAATGCCCCCTTCCCCAACCTCCCTGTGTCTCCGTTCCCCATCCCAGCAACTTTTGTCCCCAAAGGTTCTCTTTTGTAAGCGGGCTTGGGGCTGAGCAGGGAGGGAGTGCCTGGCCTCGCCGGGGTGTTCCTCTGCTAGTCAGGGGATCCCTTTGGGATTTCTGTTGTTTTGTACCGTCTCTTCAAGCAGGTGTTCGGGAGGAGAAAAGCTCTCGCCAGTGGTTGCTGTTACAGTGAGATCAATAAAGATTCTGGTTCTACTAAATCAAGGTGATTTGGACTGTGATTCGGGGGGTGGGGAGGATTTTCCCTTCCCTTTGGAGCAGACTCCCCTCGTGGGCTCTCTCCCAGTCGTGTCCAGAGAGCAGGGAAGGGTCAAACTCAGAACCAGCAGCTGAGGGTGGAATTGCAAAATGTCACACACAGAGAAGCCTGATTTTCCCGTAGGTCTCCCACATGCAAAACTGCCCAAACCGATCATTTGTCCTGATCTCATCCCTGGAAGTCTTCAAGGACTGGTTGGATGGGACTTGGAGCAACCTGGTCTGGTGGAAGGTGTCCACCAGCCTTGGCCTTGAAGCCTTCGGGGACAGGGCACCATTAATATTGTTAATAAATTACATTGTAATATATTTTAAAAATTTTTTAAACCAGGTCAGTCTCTTTAATACCATCCTCTGTAACTGAGGAGGGGTCTGAGCAGCAAATGCCTTTTCCCCCACTAGGACACTAAGGGAGGGGCAGCAACAGCATGTCTGTCCCCTCCCTCTGGCTACAGAGGGTGCCCCCCAATTTTTGTGGGTGCCTCAGCAAACCACCAGCATCACTTGGGGATGCATCCCTTGAGGACACCTCAGCTGTGTGTGTGAAATACCACAGCAGCACATCACATTCCCAAAGCATTCAGATCCCAGGGGTGAAGTTGGGGGGTGTTTCCAAGGGTCTGGGGGGCCTCTTGGAGCACCCTGGTTTGGCTGCACTCGGAGTGGTCCTGCCATGACCTCCCGTGGATCCTGCTCATACTGCAGCAGTTTAATTCTGCAGTGTCAGGGAAATTTGGAGCGTGCGTACGGAGAGGAACACGGCGAGAAAAATTGCTGACGAGGCATTTGGGAGCTGCTTTTCCCTGGGTCTGGTTTAGGCCGTGCAATGCCAGTGACAACTGGTTCCCTCCCGAATTTTGGGGTGTTTTTTCTTTGTTAATCCCAGCTACCAAAGCCCCTGTAGTGAGGGGTGAGTGTGTGTGTGTATCCCTGGGTTTTGGTGTGCTCCTCCCTAAGGAGCTTCCAGATACTGGTTTGGGATCTTAAAACGGAGAATTAAAATCAATTTCAAAAGTTTAAAAATTTCAATCTAGGACTGTAAGTGCAGCAGAGCAGCTGAGGGCAGGGTATTTTGGCTGAGCTGGATGCTGGGAGCCTGGCTAGGATCTCGGATCCCAACGAACAAACTTTCCAGCCCTCCTTTCCAGCTGTTACCATTTTCGGACTAGCGCTGGGCTGCGTTTACATTCCTGGCCCTCCTTCCCAGTGCCAGTGAATGTGTTAATGCCGTTTTTCTCCTTTTCCTTCTCCCTGCTGGTGTCCTACAAACACTGATTCGGAGCAGCACGGCAGCCGTGGATGATGCTGGGTGTGGGCAAGGCTGTAACGCTGGGGTGGCAATGAGGGGAGCTGGGGCTGGGGTCCTACCTGGCTGGCTCTGAGAGCCACTGTTTTACCCCAAATGGAATGTGGGAAGGCGGGTAGGAGCTGAAAGGATTGGGGTTTTGCGGATTAGCTGAAATAGCATCTTTGTGTGGCAATGAGGGGAGCCTGAGGTTGCCTGATGGATTCACTCCGTGCTGTGGTGGACTCCGGGCAGGAGATGAGCAGAGCTTTGTGCTGGACCTGCTCGTACTGGTGAAGCCATGGCAGAAGCCCACCACAGTGCACCCTGTAGGGTGCTGGGAAGCAGCCGGGTGGGTGGGCAGCAGCCGTATTTCCCAGGAGTCTGAGTGGCCTGAGCAAGGAAGGATGGCCCTGAGACCTGGGAGTGCCCTGGTGTTTCCTATGGAGGCAGGCTGGGAGAGCAGGGCATGTTCGTGTAGTGAAGAGAAGGATCCAGGGAGACCTTAGACCCCCTTTCAGTCCCCTAAGGGGCTCCAGAAGAGCTGTAGAGGGATTTTGGACAAGGGCATGGCGTGCCAGGACAAGGAGGAATGTTTTTGAACAGCCAGAGGGCAGGGTTGGATGGGATACTGGGCTTCCATCACACACATCCCTGTCTCCAGTTTCTGAGAAGGAAAAACACTTTTTGGCTTTGAGAGGTGCCAGCAGTGCCTCGATACCCCCAAAACCGCAAACCTGGCTGGGCTGGTGGCATCTGACAGTCCCCCCTCTGTCCCAACCCCTCTCCAGTTTGTCACCAGGAGAGGATGGAAGGATCAGCGTGCTGGGGGATGCTGTGTGCCGGGTGTCCCCGAGACGATGGGGGCTGCGTGCCGGGGGTCCCTAAGGGGACAGTGGCTGTGTTTGGGAGGTGCTGCGTGCCGGGTGTCCCCGAGGTGCCGGTGCCGTGTCCCGGGGGTGTCCCGGCGGTGCCGGGGGTGCAGGGGGCGGTGCAGGGGGCGTGTCCCTGGGCGGGGGGCGGTCCCGGACGCCCCTCGGCCCCGTCCCGGTGCCCGCCCCGGTCCCTCCCCCGCCGAGGCGCCGGCGGTCGGCGCGGCCGCGGGGCTGC
>NW_024499462.1:955-92345 GCF_017590055.1 Onychostruthus taczanowskii | reverse complement strand
CTGCGCTCCCGCCACCGCTCCCGCCGCCCCCATGGGGCGCCCGACGGCGCGGCCGGCCCGGCGCGGGAGCTGAGCCCGGAGCCCCCCCAGGTACCGTATCCCCGCCGAGACCGGGCATCCCCCCTCTCCCAGCCGGGCATTCTCCCCCCGACCCCCGGCACTGGGTGTTCTCCCCGCTCCAGCCCCCGGCACCGCGCATCCTGCCCCGCTCCGCGCCCCATCCCGGTCCCGGGCCGCCTCCCGCCAGCGCGGGGCCGAGCATTCCCCGAGCCCCGGACCGCGCATCCGCCCCCCGGGACCGGCTGTCCCTCTCCTGCCCTCCCCGGGGTGCTGGGGCGCGTTTCCCGGCCCGGTGCGGTGGGAAGGGGATGGAGGGGGCAGGAGCAGCCCTCCGGGGGGTTTGTGATGGGCACCCGGGGGGCTCCTTGGGCGGGGGGTGCCCCCCAAGCCAAGGCAGGCGGGACAATGGGGGGAAGGTTTGTTTTGCCCCTGGAGCACAGACCCCACAGCGTGGCCATGAGGTGCCCCGGCCGTGGCGAGGAGAGTTTATCCAGAGCCAAGTCTGGGCTTCAAACCTCTGGAAAATAGATGGGTCACTAGTTCTGAGGCCCAGCATGCGCCCCGCGGATGGCATCCTCCCACCTCTCCTGCCTTTGCAGTTGCGTTTCCTATTTAAAAGGGGCTTTTCTCTCCCTCTTTTGGCCTGGAAGCCGGCCCCACCGGGCTGGGAGCCCAGCGCGGCTGTCGGCCGATGCCGGCTGTGCCTGCTGCGACTCCAGAGTAAGTTTTGGGATTTGCATCTCTTGGCTGTTCCTCCCTTGCACCCCCAAAGCCGCCCGGGGAGCAGGCTCTGGAAGAGGGGAGGTGCTGGGGGATGAAGATGGAGGAGGAAGAGGAGCAGATGTAGCCGAGGTCTGGGGTTTGGCTGCGCAGCCTCCCATGTTGGGAGCACGAGGGGAGCGGGAAGGCTGGGATGGGCTTCCCGGGGGATGGCGCGGAGCCCGGGGCGCTCCCACCCCCTGTGGCACCGAGTGCCCCTCGCTGCCGGAGGGGATGTCCCGGGAGCAAGGCTGCCAACCCTCGCTGAGCTCCTGCCCAGCTCCTCGGGGCTGAAAACTTCCAGAAACCTCATCCAGGCTGCGTTTCCGATGGCTGCCGGACTTTTCCGGACCTGCTTCCCTGCCCTTTCCCCGGCGCATCCTCTCCGTGCTGGGGGAGCCGACACCCCCTCGTCTTCCCGCAGCGCTCCTGGCCGTGGCACCCCTCACATCCCGAGCTTGTTTTTCTCCCCTGGATGGGAGAAAAGAGCGGGTTTTGGGGTGGCTGGGCTGGGGGCAGGCAGGCATTGCCTGAGGAGGAGGAGGCAGCCAGTCGGTGGTGGGACATTTCCTTCCTGGAAGGCAGGAAGTGATTATGTCTTTGCACGGAGCCTAAAAATAACGGGCAGGTCTCTGCTGCGAGCAAAACTCCCCTGGGATTTGCTTGATTTTTTGCTTTATTTATTAAGAGAGCGGGGCGGGGGAGAGGAGATCTGAGATCCGAGTCCTGCCGCATCCCAAACCACGCTGCTTGGCGTGCATAAGGTGCTGCTTGTCCTGGGAAAGGTGCGGTCTGCAGCGCTTTCCCGGCGTGGAAAAGCGGCCCCGTGTAAAAGGAGCCGTCCCGCTGCTCCGGCAGCCTTCACCCCGTTGGGAGGGGAGCCGTGGTTAGCTATGAATAGCACAAAATCACAGCCCTCGCCTTCCCAAAACGCCCCGGCCGGCTCCGCGTGGCGCTGGCCGTGCCGGGATTGCGAGCAGGGGGTTGTGCTGGGGGGGACAGGCTGACATCCTTGGGGACACCCTGCTCCCCCTGCCAGCCAGAGCGGGGTCACACCGCAGAACCTCCGGCGGGGAGAAGCTTGGCAGCTCTGCTTTGGGTGTGGGGCTGTGGTGCTTCCTGGCGGGCTGGGGACTGGACAAAAGCTTTGCCCGCAGGTCGCTGGTCTCTTTGGAGATGCCCCCAGCCTTTATCTTCATGTTTTACGGCTTTTTGTTTTGTTTTTTCTTTGTGCTACCGAAAGGAAACCCTTCAGGCGAGTGTGCTCGCAGACCTTGAAACCGCTGGCAGCACAGCTGGCAGCACTGGCGTTTCCGAGTCAGGGCTTTGTTCCTCTTCCCGTTGCTGCTCCTTGATGAAACCCCTCACCCCAACAGCAAGCAGCCCAAGCATCTCCTGCCTGCCCAAAAAGCAGCACCCCAGGGACAGATGGAGCCTGCCAGCAGGCCTTAAAAGCTGTGGGGTGTGAGGCAGCAGTTACAGGTGGGCTCTTTGTAAAACCCTGGAGTCACTGAATGGTTTGGAAGGGACCTTAAGGGTCATCCCATTGCACCCTCTGCCGTGGGCAGGGACACCTTCCACAAGACCAGGTTGCTCCAAGCCCCATCCAACACTTCCAGGAGCGTAATTCCTCCTAGGCTGTGCTTAGCAAGGCAGGTTAATTATGCTGATTAATAATGCAAAGCAGGTTTGTGAAGAAGGGCTGCAGCCTGGATACCATTCCCAATGGATTCTAGCATCCTCCTCATGGTGGGGAGCACACTGGCATCCCCATTTTTGGGGTGACTTTTTTTCTCCTCCATTCCCTGTCTCAAACAGCTTTCCCTGGCTTCAGGCTGGGGGCTTTTAAGTCAAGTAACTAAAGGCAAGTTGGTCACATGGAGGATGGGGATGTGGCACTCGGTTTCCTGCCAAAAAACAGGAGCATGTTGGGGAGGGGGTGTGAAGTGCCTGATCCTCATTATTCTGGATGCTCCTGCTTGGGTTTGGGGGCAGGCATCCCACTGGTGCTTTCCTGTGGTGCTTGGCAGATGCTGGTGGGGGGATTGGCAGCACCGATCCCTGCCTGACTGGGAAATACCTCTGGACTTTCTAGGAAATGCTGCTTATTTAGTTACATTTTTGGCCATTGCCACCAAAGGATGAGCTCGTGAGGATGCAGTCGCTTTTGCTCCTTTAAAGATATTAATAAATCAGTCAAGGCTTCCAAAAGCAGAGCTGTCTGCTGCAAAGTTGCCTTTTCCTGCCCGTGGCAAAGTGCTTTTGGTTGATTTGAGGCGTTTTGGTTCTTTGCCTTATTTTACCCTCTCGGCTCAGTGAGTGGACAACACGTTCCAAATCATCCTCAGCTTAATGTGTTATTTCTCACCTTTATTTTTTGTTTTATTATGTGCTTTTAAGAAGCCAGGCCGCTTCCTTCCGGCATCACCTGGAACAACAGGAGCCTGGTTCCCATGCAGCCTTTGCTCTGGGATATCTCCTGGCACAGGCAGGCTGTCCCAGAGAAGGTGATTGTGTGGGATTTCATTTTCGCTGTTTTTTTGAAGAGGAGGGTTAAAGAGCACGCCGGGGCGGGGGGCTCAGCTCCAGCTCCGCTTCCTCCGGGCTCTGGTGATGCCCCTCCGGCTGCACCGGAGCTTCCTGCTGGCCTGAGGTGTTTCCTGCCTCCCTGCTTGGCTCAGCAGTGCTCCAGGGGTGCCCCTGGGTCCCCCGAGGTTGCATCCATGCTGACTCCACGCTGAAAAGCCACAGGGGCTGCCCCACACCGAGGAAGGATGGATGAGTTAGGAGGATGCTGCCATTGCTGCTGCTTCTTCCCAAAGGGCTTTGCTTTTCATTTGGAGGAGCTTTAAAAGCTATAAAATGTCTCGAGGATGCACGGAAGGGGATTTATTTGATTTATTTCCTGCTGACAATGAGGCGGCCAGGCAAGTGCACGCTTCCTCCTCGGCGCGGTGGCCGGGGCAGATGCATCCTGCAGCTGCAGCCTGACCACCTCCCACTATATTTAGTCCATTGTTTGCTCCAGCTTTGAGTCCTCGCCAGGTCCCCGGGTGTGGGAATAACCCCTGGGCCGGGTGGAGGGTGGGAGAGGTGGGAAGGCGGAGGGCAGAGCGTTGTTACAGCTTGGTGACTTCGGTGGGAGAGGCTGCGGCACCCGCACGCACAGGATCCCTTGGCACGCTCAAGTGGAATTCCTGGGATGCTCCTGGTGGCTCCTCTGGTATTCCCTGTCCGGGCTTGGCAGAGCTGGGTGTTGTGAAACAGGGTCTGGAGGGGAAGGGAAGCACTTCTGCCCTGCCCACCCGGAGGCTCCGCTTTCTCATTAGGCAGCAGGAATAATTAATAGGCAGCACTTGGAATTTAGGGAAAACACCTGGAGAGGAGCACTGCTGGTTTGTTTGGTGGGATGCCCTCTGCAGGGTGTTGGTTCTTTTGGCAGCTGGGGAGAAAATGGGTTCTTTTTTCAGGAGCCTTGGCCGTGATTGATCTCAGGCTTGGCTTTGGGATCTGTGAAGGGATGAGCTGCTGGCTGGGGGAATATTTCTGGGATTTGTCCCCAAAAAAGAAGGGCAAGGTGTAGAAAGGAAGCCAGGATGCTGTGCAGGGGGATGTTGTCTCTGTGTCCTCTCTCTCCTAGGAAGAAAACCCCCAAATACAGTGTGGTGAAAGGGAAGGGATGCTCAAAACCAACCCTTCAAAACCAGCCCATGCCAGCTGATGGCTAATGACATCGTAAACTCCACGTGGCTTGCTTCCCAGCCTGCTAACCTGGAATCACAGAATCCCAGACTGGTTTGGGGTGGGAAGGGCCTTAGAGATCATCTCGTTCCACCACCCTGCCATGAGCAGGGACACCTTCCACTAGACCAGGTTGCTCCAAGCTCCATCCAGCCTTGAGCACTTTGAGAGGCATCGACAGCTTCTCTGGGCGTCCTGTTCCAGTGCAGGAACATCTCATGGTGTTGCTAACAGTGACCAGTGATGGGGAAAATGATGATATTTGGGCTAATTCAGAGCCCTTTGGTGGGCTGGTCCCAGCCAGGCTGCGCCCTGGCCTCCTGCTTCCCTTGGCTGGCCTGTGATGGTGGCATCTCCTCCTATTGCAATATTTGGTAAAGTTTTCAGCCAAGATCATTTTATCTGTTTTCCTGAGGTAGGGTTTTGCTTCCCTACCCCTCCCAGTTTGTGTCCCAGCTTGCAGGGTGGAAACTGTGGGGGTGTAAATCATCCTGCTCCCATCAGATGCAGCAATACCAGTAAATAGCTGCTCCCATTTGGATAACACCAGCAGCACTTCCCTCTTCCCATGGCTTTTTAGAGCAGTTCCCTTGGCTTCCCTCAGTGCCCACTTTGGGTAATTTCGGTACTTTTCTTGCTTGGTTTTGCCTGCCCAGCCTAAGCAGGGAGTAGGGGAAGAAGCTGAGATGTGATTTCCTCTCTCCATTCATTTTGTGGTTTGAAAGACAATTTCCAAATCTGCCCGGTGTCTTTTATGCCTGTTATTTCTTGGTGTGGTTTGTCGGGAAAAGAAAATATCCCTGGGGGTTTTAGGGTGAAAGTGGGTGTTTGGGGAGGGGAGAAAGACAAAAGAAATACAGAAGCTGCCTGCCTTGGAACTGGGGGGTGGAATCCCATCCTGCAGCATGGGGATGGCTGGAGCAAACCCAGAGGGATCGATCCAGCCCACTCTTGAAAAGATGCACCCATTCTGAGCAAGATTAGGGAAAAAAAGCATCCTGGCTGGATGCCCCATTCCTGCTTGCTGCCTGAGCTCTCCAGAGCGCTTGCTCTGAAACACTCAAAACCTCCCTATTTTTTTTTTTTTCTTTATTTTTGCCCTCACAGTGTTAACATGAAAGAAACACTCAAAAGGACTTTGGAGAAACGACACTGGCCTGAAACAGATGTTTTTGTTTTCCCCCCACTCTGCTCTGGTGTGTAAAAGAAACCAGGCTGCCTAATGGTGCAGAAAATTCACAGTAGAGCAACAAGTTTTCCGAGGAGCAGGGAAGGAAGATGGGGAGGAGGGGAAAACGTGTGCCTGGGCACAGTGGTCTAGAAATAGCACATTTTCCGCAGGCCTTTCCCCCCACTGGAAGCATTTGCAGCTGCTGGGGGCATCACGTTCGCTGGGATCGCAGTAAGGGATTGCTCCTGGGCTGCCTGTAAGGCAGGAGGAGCAGCTGCAGAAGGGTTGGTAGGGCTGGGTTAGCGCCATTCCCGGTATTCCCAGCGCTGAGCATCGCCTCGGAGCAGGTACCGTCCCCTTTCGGGTGCTGCCAGGGCTGTTCCCATGCAGCACAAAGGAGGTTTTACTGGGGACTGTCTCGTTGGAGTGGGCAGAGTTCTTGTCTTTTCCAGGCTACCCCTTTGCCATCCCTGGCTTTGTTGGGAGGCCGGGATCCGGCCCTGGCTGGCGCAGACAGTCGGCTCATTGTCCCAGCCCGCTGGAGTGTGGCGGGATGCTCCTGGCCGCCGCCAGCCTGGCCCTTTTCATTCCATCCTTGTTCAGGGATGAGCTCCCTGGGGATGGAGCAGGGGCTGCTTTTGGGGTCCCTGGGTGCTCCCCCGGGGTGGGGGTGACCGGCTGCTGTGCAGGCTCCTTCCAGGCTGGCACACACCCGAAATGGCCAAGCACCCAGTAACACGTGCTCTCTGTTCCAGAGTTTTCCGTGCGGGGAGGGACTCGGGAATGGTGCGTGGGTGCTGGGAAAGCGGGGGACGGGGCTCAGGCTGTCCAGTGCCATGTGCTGACTCGGCAGATTTTAGGGACCGGATCCAGCATCTCGCCCTTTATTCCCCACCTCCCTCCTCAGCCCTACTTTCACCTCCCCGATGGAGCAAGCTGCATGGCAGGCAGGAAGAAAGCCTTTTGTGGGAGCGGGAGGGAAAGGGCTGGCTTAGCCTTCCTTCCCTGGCCGGCTGTCAGCAGGGGGTTGCCCTGTGCCTGCCTGGGATTTTCCCATCCTAAATCAGGGGTGGCTGAAAATTAAATTCCTCCTGCCTTTTCTTTCTTCCCCTACCTCCTTGTTTTGTTATTTTTTCCCCCCCTTTCCTCGCTCTGCTGCTCTCTGCCCGCCCCGGCGCAGCTGCCCACGGATGATGGGTACGACGGCCAGCGCGGCACAGCAGGCGGTCTCGGCATCCCCCCTGGAGAGCCGGGCGCCGGGAGACGGCAGCATGGAGGACCAGCACTCCCTCAGCATCCACTCCTTCCAGACCCTGGGGCTCCACAACAGCAAGGCCAAGTCCATCATCACCAACAAAGTGGCGCCCGTGGTCATCACGTAAGTCCTCAGCAGCCTCCAAATTTCTGGGTTTCCCCAGCCTCTTCTCTAAGTATTGGGGTTTGTTTTGATCTTGCCCTATGCCATCATTTTTTTCCTTTACCCACCTGTGTGCTCTTGCAGGTACAACTGCAGGGAGGAGTTCCAGATCCACGATGACCTGCTGAAGGCCAACTACACGGTGGGACGCATTTCTGAGGCCACGCTGGAGCACTACCTGGTGCAGGTGAGCATCTCTGCTGCCAATTTCATCACCCAGCTCATTTCAGCCTGGGCTTTGGGGACCTCAGGAGTTTTTTAGGGGAGCTCATTTCAGAGATCACATAGAGAAAAACCACTTTTACACTCCACCGTGTTGAAGTCCCACCTCACTCAAATCCACTGATGTCCCACCTTCTCTCTTCTGATATTTTTCAGGGGAAATACTTCATGGTCAGGGATGTATATGGAAAATTAGATGTTTTGAACACTACTGGCAGCTGCGGCGCTCCCAACTTCCGGCAGGCCAAAGGAGGTTACGCCGTGTTCGGGATGGGGCAGCCCAGCCTCAACGGCTTCAAGCTCGTGCTGCAGAAGCTGCAGAGAGAAGGCCACAAGGTTGGTGGGAGGGTGGGAACTGGCATGGAAAAAAGCCAGCAGAGCTTTTAGACAGCCTCTCCCCTGCTCTTTGCAGGAATGTGTCTTCTTCTGTGTCCGTGAGGAGCCCGTGGTGTTCCTGCGGCTGGAGGGGGACTTTGTGTCCTACACCCCCCGGGGCAAGGAGAACCTCCACGAGAACCTGCAGCACCTGCAGCGGGGCGTGCGGGCCGAGAGCCTGGAGCTGGCCATCCGCAAGGAGGTGAGCTGGGATGGGAGAAGGGCGCGCATCCCGCGGGTCAGAGGCCAGCGGAGGGGTTGTGACGGGGCTTTTCCCGTCTCCCGTAGATCCGCGACTTCGCGCAGCTGAGCGAGAGCGTCTACTACGTGTACAACGACCTGGAGCGGCTGCGGGACGAGCCCCACGCCGTGCGCGTGCAGTGCGACGAGGACATCCAGGTCACCGACGAGGTCTATCGCCGACCTGTCTTCCTCCAGCCCTCCTACAGGTCCTTCTTCCTCCTCCTCCTCCTCTTCCTCACACGTGGGCGGGGCTCTTGGCACCCCTTAAGCCACGTGTCCCCCGTGGCGGTGGGGATGAAGCCCCTCCGCGGTCCCATCCTCACGAGGGCTGTCCCCATCCCGGCAGGTACCACCGGCTGCCCCTGCCCGCCGAGGGAGCCCCTTTGGAGGAGCAGTTTGATGCCTTCATCCGCTGCCTCAGGGTGAGCAAAGGGAAAGCACCCGGTCCTTGGGCCTCCTTGGGGTGGGGTTTGCTCCTGTGATGTGTGGAGACCACGGCTGCCTGAGAGCATCTTCTGGTTTTCTTAACTCTGCCTGTTAGAGGGTGCCTGTGCCTGCAGATCCCACTCGCCTTGCTGTAGGATCCTGCTGGAGAAGTCCATGTTGTCCCCACCTCATCCCTACCCCTGGCTAGAAATGACCATCCCTGGCCACCTCCAGGCAGCTCTTCCCTAAGTGGCTTTGGCAGGAATGATCTGCCTTTGGTGCAAAGGTTTTTAATGTCAGAGCTGCTTTTTTTTTAACATTCTAGAAGATGAGATTTCAATGGGCTGGGAATGAGTTGTGGGAACATCTCCAGTGGGGTGGACAGGCTGGTGGATAGAGAGGGCACTGGGCAGGGGAATGCAGTGGGTGGGCCACCCATTGTCCTGTGCTGCTCCATCCACCCCATCCCCTGAGCAAAAGGGAGGTGCCACCCACCCCTCCATGCATGGCCTCCATCCCAGCCACCGATGGGACAGACCTGACTCTCCTGGAGGCCGCTGGGGTATCCATCCATCCGTCCACCCACCCATCCCTGTGTCCCTCCCTCCTAGGAGAGCCCCAGCCTGCTGCTGCGGGACCCCGGCAGACCCCCGCCCGCGCTGCTCTTCGGCTGCCAGACTGGCGTGGGCAGGACCAACCTGGCCATGGCCATGGGCACCCTGGTCCTCCACCACCACCGAGGAGCTGCCCAGAAGCCTGAGTAAGTGGAGCAGCCCCCAGGGTGGGACTGGGGGCATGTCCATTCTCCTGGGGCTGGTTTGATTTCCTCCTTCTCCCACGGCAGCTTCCCCCCCTTGCCCAAGACATCTCCTAGGGACAGGCTCCGGGTCATCCAGACCTTCATGGAGATGGTCCCCAAAGGCCAGCAGATAGTGGAGGAGGTAAGGAGGTGCTGGTGAACCCTCCAGAGGGAGCTGGCTGGGAGGGAGGAATGGAGATTCCCCCCAGATCCGAGGCTTACGGATTTCCCGCTTGCTCCTCCCGAGGTGGACGGTGCCATTGCCTCCTGCTCAGAGATGCACGACATGAAGGAAGCCATCTACGAGTACAAGAAGAAGCTGGAAGGGATTGGGGAGGACTATCAGATCCAGGTAATTAGAGGAGTGCTCGGATGCGAGCCATCGGCGCTGGGAAATTTATTGAGCTGTTTTTGCGCTGGGATGAGAAGAATGTAAATTCTGGAAACCCAAAGCTTCCTGTGAGCTGGAGATTTCCCAGCGATGTGAAACCTGGAAAGTTGTGGAGCGTCTCTCTTTTCCCCCACCCCCCTCAGTTGTTTTAAAAGCCATGAAATGGAGCAGGCTGGGATTGGGGGAAAACAGACTGGCTTGGGCTTTGCTACTGCTTCTGGTAGATGACCTTGGGGGCAAATAATATCCTGTGCCCTGATTTCATCAGCTCTAAAATTGGAAAATCAATATCAGCCTGGATGGTAAAAGTCCTTGGGAGCTGGGAGGGATCATTGCAAATATAGTCACCCAAGGTCAGGCTTTTCTAGTTGTAGATTTATGGTTTTTCCTGTTGTTTTGAAGAGCCATCAGGCTGGCTTTCCATGCTGGGAAGCTGTGATCTTCCCTGCCCAACCAGGGGGCTCCTCACCAGGTGATAGGAGTGCTCAAGTGGAAGTGCTGCCCTGATCCCAGTTTCTTTGGAGATTGATTTTCCCATTTAAATGTTGAACGTGGAGTGGAAGTGCTGGAGCTGGTTGTAAAGAGCAATCTTGTACCAGGTGCCCTGTGGCAAAAAAAGCCCATAAAAATGATTAAGCAACAGGAAAAGAAGGCATTTACTGTCACTTTTTTGGTGCCTAGTGGCAAATCCCAAATTTTATACTCCCTGGTTCCCTTTTAGGGTGGATCTGGTGCTGCTCATGTGCTGGCAGGTTCTCTTGCACAGCAGGGGAAGGTTGGGCATGGGACAGGGGATTTTCCCATTGCCTTGAAGCCTTTCCCTGACTTTTCCCTGCTTGGGGGAAGCTGCTCTGTGTCATCCTGGACTCCTGGAAAACAAACGGCTGGGGGACTGCCGTAAATAAGCCTCAAGGAGTGTTTATTTGAAGTCTTTGTGGAGCAAGAGCAGGTTTAAACAGTGGCAAGGGGCCAGAAAAATGCACTGGGGACACATGGAGGGTGAGGAGGGGAGCGGGGATAATGCTTAGTCATCGGAAAACCAGCCTGGACTTCTTTGTGTTGGGGTGGTACTGGGTGAGCTGGTTGGTTTTGGAGGGAGGAAGGGCTTTTCTGGGCACGGAGGAATGAGGTCTGTGGCTGTTGGTTTCTGCCTGGATTTGGGGGGCAGAAATAGAGATTTAAGCCCTCAAGTGATGGAGGTGCAGGTGAATCCTGGTGTGGGATGCTGAGCAGCCAGACTCCCACAATACCTGGCTTTCCACGGCTGAAACCTGAGTGGATCATTCCCCTTTCCACCCACAGGGTGAATGTGAGGAGGTTTGCCTTGGGTGGGAGCACTGGGCTGGATTTTCTTGCAGGAATCCAAGTGCTCGGGAAGCAGCACCTCTCTGCTGTCGGTGCTGCCGGCAAACCTGGCACAGCTCCATCCCCACAGGCTTTGTTTTGAGTTTCCAGAGCAAATCCCACTGCCTTTCCTCTTGATAAATGAGTGCAGGCCGGATTTCTCTTGTGGAGAACAAGTAAATATTCATGAGTCAGCCACGTAACGTCAGGGATGAGCAAACCCCGCTCGCCGAGCTGAGCCCGGACGCAGCCCCTTCCCACAGGGTTTTCCATCCTAGCCTGGGAAGTGGGCTCCCACAGGCTCTCTGGGGATGCTTGTGGATGCCATGCTAGGTGTTCCTTACCTGGTGCCAGGTTAATTTGTTGGATGGGATGCTCAGAGGTACAAAGACCCCCCACTCCCGCCAGCTGAGGTTTCTGAATTATGGAAAATTCCATCTCCTTCTCTGGGAGGGGATGGCTGTGGTGGAGAATACGCTGGGTTGTGGAGGTGATGTTAAAGAGGAGGAGGAGGAGGAGAGCTTGCTGGAAACATAGGTGTCAGGATGCTTCTGGACATGGAAAAGGGAGACATTGGAACTGAAGGATATTGCAGGGTGTGTGGTTGGCACAGGGCCCTCTCTCCCCAGGGATGCCACTGCCTGAGCATTTCATCCAAAGGCCGTGGAGGTGGCTGGAATGGGGGCAGGACCTTGCATTTTCCAGACCCATCCCCTTGGGTTTGAATGTCCCAGCTGGACAGTGTGTCCATGTGACAGCATGGACTGGTTGGATCTGCTCCAGGTGTGTCCTTGTGTTAAGGGAAAGCTTTTGTTTGGAGCTGAAATGTGAATTTATGCCTTGGAGCATCATTTAATATGGGAAACTGGAAATGTTCCATTAAAAAAATAAAACTAATTCATCCAAAGTGTCTGCAGGGCTTTTTCCCAGCCTCCTGGAGTGCTGTGGGCCGCAGGACTGGTCAGCACTGAGCATCACAGATTCCCTGTCCTTTGCTTCCAGGGGAGCAGCACCAAAGAGTATTTCCTGCAGAGGACTCTGCAGAGCCTCGAACGCTATTTCTACTTGATTGCCTTCAACTACTACCTTCACGAGCAGGTAAAACCCGCCAGAACAGCCCAAAACCTTCCTTGCCCTCTTCTTTTCCGGCTCCGTGGTGCGGCGGGAGGGCGGGGGCTTCCCCCTTGGAGTTTCCCACGCGGGTTTTCTCGGCGGGGCAGGGGGATCAGAGCCCAGGCTGATGGTGCCTCCCCCGCCGGCAGTACCCCCTGGGCTTTGCCCTCAGCTTCAGCAGGTGGATGTGCCGGCACCCGGAGCTGTACCGGCTGCAGGCGGGCACGAACTGCGCGGAGCTCACCGTCACCACCGAGCTCGTCACCAAGGGCGCCCGAGTGCTGGTGAGTGGCGCTGCAGAGGTGGGACTGGCACCTTGGTGGGGTGCTCACCCTCGCAGAGGTGTGGGGGGCTGGGAGAACCCCCCTAAAACCCCGCTAAGCCTGCGGTGTGCTAGCCTCAGTTCTCGCCTGGCGACTCCAAGAGGTGAATGCTGCAGCTCCGTGGTCTCGTGCAGGTTAAAGCTGTGCTGTCTTCTGGCACCCGCTTTGTCCTTGTATGGGAATAAATCATGCAGACTCTGTTTTCTTCATGGTGGAAAAAGCCCGTTCTTTAGTCACACAACTCGTTTTTATACCGTTTTACAGACCTTGTGTGTGGCTCCAATTGGTCGGTAGCGTTCTTGCCAATTACTTAACTGGTAATTAACAAGTTGTTACCCTCGCTCAAATCCCTGGTGTGTACATGCAGGAAAAGTGGTTTGTGAGAGATAGTTTTCATTTTTCTATCTAATGGTGTAAAAACACTGTTGTTTTTTACCCAGGAATAGATTGCTATGCTACGGAACTGCTCACCCCAGGATTGCTTTCACATGGGAGCTTGCAAAGGGCTAGCTTCCCTTACAAGAAATGACAGGCCAGCCAGAGCAGACCTGATTTTTGAGGCCTTTTTCTTATAATTTTTTCACTTTACTGCATCACCCTTGCCAGATGGATGACAGAGAGCAGGTTGCAATTTTAATAAAGGAAAAAAAGGAGGAGATGTTGCCACATTATATTATTTCAATATATTAATTAATTCAAAGCAAATTAATTCAACTCAGCTGGCTCCATAAACTAGCCCCTGGGCTGACTGACAGGAACTTCAACCAGTTACGTTCCTTCCTAAGCTGCCAGCATGTCCAGGATTTGGGGAGAGTAGAAGATCAGACCTATGAGCTCTCCAGGCCTGGTTTTTCAAATGTCCTTTATAAAGAAGGGCTTGAGAATAAACTCCTTCTGTTGCCACATGAACATGGGGTGAGGGGTTCTCTTTGTCTCCGAGCCAGTCCCCCTGCTGCATTCACAAAGGGTTTCCCTGTTGTAGGGCAGGTGTCCTGGGGTCTTGGGGCTGGCACCCTCAGCAAGGATGGAGCTGGGTGGTTTTAGAGTCCCTTCCATGTGAGGATAGATGTGTGGCCAGAGATGCCTGTGCACGTGGATGTGTCTGGAGCATCCTGTGACGTGAGCCTGGGCAGCATCCTGTGACGTGGGGCGGAGGAGGCTGGGGCTCTTGGTGCCTTGTGCTGCAGGAAGAGCCTGTCCCACCTTGGAAACGCAGCTTTGAGCCCTGGCTGCTGCCGAAGGAAAGGTCTGGGGGCTTGTCCTGAGCGGGGTCTGCAGAGCTGAGGGTGGGAAGGGGCATCCCTTGCCTGGCCCTTGCTCCGTTCCAGGTGGCGGATGAGCGCTTCTGCCCGGATGTGCTGAGCACTGCCAAGGAGATGAGCGTGGCCAACTTCCGAAGGGTGCCCAAAATGCCCGTCTATGGGACAGCACAGCCCAGCTCCAAGGTGAGGGACACCACCTCATGCTGGGCAGGTGTTGTATTTGTGGGGTGCCCCGACGAAGGAAGGAATGGTGAATCTGACTCCATGTTCTCAGAAGGCTAATTTATTATTTTATGATACTGTATTATAATAAGGAGCACCATACTCAACTATACTAAAGAATACAGGAAGGATACAGACAGAAGGCTAAAAAGATAATAATGAAACTCGTGACTCTTTCCAGAGTCCTGACACAGCTTGGCCCTGATTGGCTGATAAATCAAAATAATTCACAGCAGAATCCAATGAAACAATCACCTGTTGGACAGACAATTTCCAACCACATTCCAAAGCAGCAAAACACAGGAGAAGCAAATGAGATAAGAATTTGTTTTCCTTTTTCTCTGAGGCTTCTCAGCTTCCCAGGAGAAAAATCCTGGGTGAAGGGATTTTTCCAGAAAATGTGAATGTGACAGGCAGGGATCCCGCATTGGCTGCCAGCCCTCTCCTCACCCTTTCCCACCCTTCCCTTAGAGCCTGGGCAGCGTCCTGCGGTACCTGACGGATGCCAAGAGGAAGCACTCCCGCATTGTCTGGATCAACCTCCGGGAGGAAGCCGTCCTGGAGGGCAATGAGCAGATCTATACCCTGCGGGAGCCTGGCCTCCTGGAGGAGCTCATCCCTGTGCCTGCTGCCTCGCCCCAGCAGCTGGAGGTGAGCTCTGGGAGATGCTGGGTGCTGTGGAGGTTCCCAGGAACCCTCATGGGTGATTTCCACAGGATTTCATAGTTCCTCGCCCTCTGGAGCTGCTGGTTTTGTTTTCCTCTGGGAGCAAGGGAGCAAAGCAGAGATCTACCCTGGAAGAATTTATAGCATGCCTTGAGAGCAAGGGTAAAAGGCAGCTGGGGAAAGGGGAGCGGATGTTCCCAGCTGGATTTCCAGGGGAGACAGGCAGTGGGGGAGCTTGGCTGCCAGCAGCAGCGTGGCTGCATGGAGGAGTGCCTGGTGAGGAATGATGCTCCTGGGGCTCCCACCAAGCACAGAGGGTGGGTCCTTGGCAGAACTGGTGGCCAGGACCTGGTGTGGGGTCTGGGGTGTTCACCTGTGTGGTTTTTGTGGGGGTTTTTAGGACAAGGGAAGAGATTAATTTGACTATGTTTTTAGAAGATTGATTTATTATATTATGATATTACATTAAAGAATGCTATACTAAACTATACTAAATAACAGAGAAAGGATACATCAGAAGGCTTAACAAGAATGATAAAGAAAATTTGTGACTGACTCTTCAGAGTCCGACACAGCTCGGCTGTGATTGGCCATTAAGTAAAAACAATTCACATGCTGGATAAACAATCTTTAGACTACATTCTAAAGCAGCAAAAACAGGAGAAGCTGAGGCTTCTCAGCTTCCCAGAGGAAAATCCTAGGTAAGGGGATTTTTCCAAAAAATATGACAGTGACACACCTGCATCAAAAAACATTGATTAAAATCCTAATTAAAACTTAGGAGGGGCGGGTGTTACAGCGAGGGTTTCTCTGTCCTCTGCAGAAACTGGAGGCTGCTCTGAAGGGGGACCTGCTGAAGTGCCAGAAGTGGCTGGAGGTGTACCTGGAGGCAGAGAAGCAGATGAAGATGTTCAAGAGCTGCCTGACCACGCAGGAGATATTCAGCCAGCAGAAGAATTCCTGCCAGGGACTCACCTACCGCCGCATCCCCATCCCCGACTTCTGTGCTCCCAAGGAGCAGGTACCCAGGCAGGGATGGAGCTGCTGCCTCTGTCCCAAGCCAGCCCTGATGCTGTGCAGGAATGTCCCCTGGGTGCTCAGTGCTGGTGGGGTGCTTGCCAGGGCAGGGGGGGATCCCCAGGAGATGCTGCATGCAGAGGCTCTGTGCCTTCAGGTGGGCAAGGATGGAAACAAGGATTTCAGCCTGGAGGCTGTAGGACAGAGGGGACCCCAAGGTGAGGAAGCCCTGCATCCCTAAAAACCCACTGGCTTCATCCTGACAGGACTTTGACCGGCTGCTGGAGGCCATGAAGAGCGCCCTGGCCGAGGACTCGCGGGCAGCCTTCGTGTTCAACTGCTCCAGTGGCCGGGGCAGGACCACCACGGCCATGGTCATCGCTGTCCTCACCCTGTGGCACTTCACTGTGAGTACAGGGGGCTGCAGCAACCCCTGGTGGGGTTCCTGGGGAAGCTCTGGAGAGCCCGTGGCACAGCCAGAGGGTTGAAAGGAGTGTGGGCAGGGTCAGAGTGGACTGTGGGGTGGACATCTGTGTGCTCTCATTTGCCGTGCCTAACTCCCAGTGAGCTCCAGAAGTCTGGATGAATCCCTGGGAAGGGAAATCATGGAATCATGGAATAGTTTGGGTTGGAAGGAACCTTAAAGCTCATCTTGTTCCACCCCCTGCCATGGGCATTGACACCTTCCAGTAACCCAGGTGCTTCCAAGTCCTGTCAGCGTGGCCTTGGACACTTCCAGGGATCCAGGGGCAGTCCCAGCTTCTCTGGGCACCCTGTGCCAGGCCCTGGAACAGTCCTCTGTCTATCCAGACATGTGGCTCCCTCCTCGGGCAGGGGTGAAATATTCATGTGGTGTGCCGGCAAAGGCAAGGTGGGGGATGCTGGGCTGGGCACAGGCTCTGCATTTTTGTGCAGCCCATAATGACCCAGTCCCCTCTGGCCACCCCAGGGCATCCCTGAGATGAGTGAGGAGGAAATTGTGAGCGTGCCCGATGCCAAGTACACCAAGGGGGAGTTCGAGGTGAGTCCTGGGCTCTCCCTCTGCCCCCTGCAGCCACAGCTGCTTCTTGGGAGGGGCGGTGGGACAAGGCAGGGAGGCTCCTGGTGAAGCCCTGCTGCTCCTGCCCGTGCTCCAGGTGGTGATGAAGGTGGTCCAGCTGCTGCCTGACGGTCACCGGATGAAGAAGGAGGTGGACATGGCCCTGGACACGGTCAGCGAGACCATGACCCCCATGCACTACCACCTGCGGGAGATCATCATCTGCACCTACCGCCAGGTGAGCCCCTCTCCCCGGGCACCGCGCCGTTCCAGGGGCTGCAGCCGGCCCCTGCGACCAGCCCGGCCACAGCTGCCTCATTCCCCAGGCTGGAGTGTCACCAGGGAGGTGCCAGGGCTCTTGTGGTCACCTTCACCCAGAGCTGTCCCTTGCTGCACTGCATCCCACATCCCACCCAGCATTCCTGTCCTGCAGCATCCATGCCATGCCATGCCATGCCATGCCATGCCATGCCATGCCATGCCATGCCATGCCATGCCATCCCATCCCATCCCATCCCATCCCATCCCATCCCATCCCAGAGGCACAGCCGGCAGAGGGCAGAGCTGCTCTGTCCCGCTCCACTCCTCTGGCTCCTCAGAGTTTGGGAAGGAGATTCAGCTTTGGGAAAGGGAGCTGCCCCTGGGAATGGACTCCATGGCCAGTTCAGCCTGTGCTCCACAGCCCTGTTTTACTCTGTGGAGCTGATGAAGAAGCAAAAAGGATTATTTTAACCAGATTTGGGATGCTTCAAACCTGTGCAGCTGTATCGTGGGGCCTTGGAAGGGCAGAGCCCAGGGCCTGGTGTTATTCCTGGGGTGGTTTGTGCCACATCCCGCTGGCAGTTCCTCACTGCAGCTCTTGCTGCAGCTGCCACTGATCCGTGTTTTCAATTAAAAGCCACCAACGATTCATGGAGGGAAGAAAAACCAAAATGTTCAATCACCCAGGAATATCTGCAGCTTCCTGGGGGTTTGCTTCCTGAGATCCTCTGCATTTTTTTGGGGAGCTGGGAGAGAAAACCTCTGGAGACCTAACTATTTGCAGACGTAGCAAATATTAATTATTTATAGTCGCATTTATTTTTATTAATTTATCTTTATTCAGGATAAGTACTTTAATTTAATTTTGGCTTTCCCTCCTTTACTATGGGCATGTGGGGAGTTTCACCTGCTTGGCTTGTTTTTTTTCCTCAGTGATGGGCAGCTTGGGGAAGAGAATGATGGGAATTGTTGGGGTTTTGGGAGCCTGCTGGGAGATGCTTTTCAGGGTTAGGGCAAACAGAAGGATGGGAAAGGTGTTTAGGGGGCTTGGTTTGGTTTGTTCTGACCTCTTCCCACCCCTAACTGGGAGGAAAAAATAGGAAAATGTAGGAAAATATAAATAATGGGATAAAAGATAAATGATAGGATAGTAAGATGGTAAATAATAAGATAATAGAAGAAAAATAGGATAATAGAATAAAATGAGAAGTAATAGAGTAATAGAAGAAAATTAAATAGGATAATAAAAAAATGAGAAGTAATAGGGTAACAGAAGAAAACTGGATAATAGAAGAAAATAAAATGGGATAATAGAATAAAATTATAAGTAGCAGAAGAAAAATAAATAACATAATAGAATAAAACAATAAATAATAGGATAAAAAATAAGTAGGATAATCTAACAACATGGTAAATAATAGGATAATAGAATGAAAAATAAAAAGGGTAATACAGTACCAGGATAAATAACAGGATTATAGGATTTACTTTCTACAAATACTGGCACACACAGGTGGAGGAGACACCTTTTCCCAAGGGCAGAGCTGGAGTGAGGAATTGCTGCTTTTTGGGGTGGCCTGTGGGATCAGAGCTCTGATTTATTAGTATTTATTAATTCCTAGAAAGGTCAGCATGCAGGGCTTAAAATAATGGCAATAATAATGCTACTAAAAATACTAATAAAATTACTGTATAATTACATACAATACATATAATTACATACAATATCTAATAAAGCAATAAATAGAAATCAGGAATGCATGAACACTGTAGTATATATAAAACATATAAGAGATATATTTAAGGCTGGTGGAGGGATCTCTGCTCTAGTGGAGTCCTGCTCCCTCTCCCTCTCCCTCTCCCTCTGGAACCAGAGGCTGAATCCAGGTGGGAATGCCTTGCAGGGAGATGTTTTTCCCTGGGGAAGTGCTTTACAGTCCAGGAACTCATGGTTTGGGGTACAGTTTGTACCTGGCTGCCTATTCCTGCTCCTGCCCCCCACGTTTAGCCATCCCTCACCTGTTTCTGAGCTCTGGGAATGTTGTACCCGCTGGAAACCACAAGGAAGTGAGAGCCTGGAGCGCCAAGCCCAGCAGGAGCGGGCTGGACGGATGCTCTCATTTCTGTCCCCAAAGTGTTCCTCCCTCTTCCTGTGCCCTTCCCAGGCTTCTCCCAGGGCTGTGGCTGAGGGTGGGATGCAGGATGTCCCCTGGGGGTGCCACAGGTGCCTCACTCTGTTGTTCCTTCCAGGGAAAGTCGAGCAGGGATGAGCGGGAGGCGCGGACGCTGCAGCTGAGGAGCCTGCAGTACCTGGAGCGCTACATCTTCCTCATCCTCTTCAACGCCTACCTGCACCTGGAGAAGAAGGACTCCTGGCAGAGGCCCTTCAGCCTCTGGATGCGCGAGGTGAGGCTTTCCCAGGCTGACACCTCGTGTTTATGTGGGAATTTACTGGGAAGCAGGCACCCATCCTTAACTTACACCTGATTTCGGGGCTTCTTGGGGCATCGTCTGTGCTCCCTTTGCTCCCTGGCTTGGTGGCTCTCATGGAAAGCCACTGGAGATGGATGGCATCCCACCACATGGAGGGAGAGCTCTCCCACCCCAAACCTTTTTTCCCCTGGTTTGTTTCCCAGGGATTTTGTTGTGGTTGCAGCATCTCGGGCTGGGGTTGCAGCATCTCTGCCTGGGCAGGACAGGTGGGAGGTCTGGGAGGGTGGGATGGTGGCACTGGATATCCAGGGGGATTGGGAACCAGCTGGAAAAATGGAATGGGGGCGAGTGAGAGACCCTAAATGATCCTTATGGGACGGGGGCAGGCTAGGTAAGAGATCCTAAATTACCCATATTTCCTGCTTGGGGGGGATGTTGGTGCTGGGTTTATTTGGGACACGTTGATTTGAGTGGGAATGTTGGGGGGGGCTGTAAATTTCCCTGGAAAAGGGACTTTGGAGGTGGTACAAGTGCTGTGGGGGGCATAGGGGTGTGTGTGCTGGTGCCTGGGGGGGTTCTTCTGCGTAAAAGGAGAGTCAGGGTGGAGAAGAAGAAAATGGGGATATGGCAAATTTATTATTTTTATTATTATTATTATTATTATTATTATTATTATTATTATTATTACTACTATTATTATTATTACCATTATCATTATTGTAATGATAATTATTATTTGCTGCTATTACTATTACTAATACTAAATTTTAATTATTTGTATTTTTTAAAATTTTATTATTGCACGACTGTATCTTATTATTTTCACTCTCAATTTTTGTTCTTTTATTGTGTTACTTCTATCGATGCACCCTATAATTTCACTTGTTTTTTTTATTTATTTTGTCATTTCCATCTCTTACTTCTATTACGGTGCAGAGAGTTTTTCTCCCTCTTCCCGGCCGGCGCTGCTAATTCCTATTGGCATCTTTGATCCATCCGGCGGGAGATGAAAGGGCGGAGCTGGGGCCGGAGCGGTGCCCGCCCCGCCCTGGCATCCCGGTTATGCCGGTGTTTGCATTGCCGCTGGGGCTGGAGCAGCTGCTGGCGACATTTGGGATGTTTGCTGGTGGCTGGACGCGGGAGGCCTGCGGCTGAGTGCAGCAGTTTTTAATGCGGCACTTTTTGGGGCTGCATCCTTTCATGCTGCCTCTTTTGGGGCTGTATCTTTTAGTGCTGCACCTTTTGGGGCTCCATCTTTACTGCTGTGCCTTTTGGGGCTCCACCTTTAATGCTGTATTTTTTAAAGCTGCACCTTTTTGGGCTGCATCCTTTAGTGCTGTATCTTTTGGGGCTGCACCTTTAATGCTGTGTTTTTTGAAGCTGCACCTTTAGTGGTGCACCTTTTGGGACTGCACCTTTAATGCTGTATTTTTTAAAGCAGCACCTTTTGGGGCTGCACCTTTAGGGCTACACCCTTTAGTGCTGCACCTTTTGGGACTGCACCTTTAATGCTGTATTTTTTAAAGCTGCACCTTTTGGGGTTGCACCTTTTAGGACTGCATCCTTTAATGCAGCACTTTTTGGGGCTGCATCCTTTAGTGCTGTACCTTTTTGGGGCTGCACCTTTAATGCTATATTTTTTAAAGCTGCACCTTTAGTGCTGCACCTTTTGGGGCTGCACCTTTAATGCTGTATTTTTTAAAGCTGCATCTTTTGGGGCTGCATCTTTTGGGGCTGCATCCTTTAGGGCTGCATTTCCAGCACATGGATTTACATCTGCCCTCTCTCCCTGATTTTGCTGGAGCATCTTTTAGTGCAGCATCTTTTCTTTTGGCGCTGCATCTTTTTGGAGTGCAGCCCCAAAAGGTGCTGCCCCTTTTAATGCCATCTCCTGTTTGTGGGGCTTCCATCCCCTCCTCCCCACTCCCCCGTCTGCTGGAGGGGAGGGAAAAACATCCAACCTGTGGATACAAGGAGCCTTTGACCCCCGGGGCGCCCCTTCCCGCTGCATAATCCCCGCGTTTTTAGCAAAAACAAGGCGCCATTGTAGCTTTTTGGCAGGAGGGTGCCAAAGCCAACAAACCCTGCGATGGCTGACCCCAGCAGCAAGGAAGAGGCTTAGAAAATGGATAAACTGGGGCTGGAAAGAGGCTGGGGGGAGGTGAAGGGGGTGCTAGCCAGGATGGTGGGGATGCCGGGGATCTTCACCCCGGAGGTGGCAAAAGCATCCCCGGGGTGGGAGTGGGCTCCAATCTCCCTTGTCCCTCTCTTTCCAGGTGGCAGCAGTGGCTGGGGTCTACGAGGTGCTGAACCAGCTGGGATTCCCGGAGCTGGAGAGCCTGGAGGGCAAAGCCCTGTGCACGCTGCGGGGCCGCTGGCAGGCGCAGGGCGCCACGTCCCGTCCCTTCCGCGGGGACTTCGTGTAGGATGGGGCCCCTGGGGTGGGGAAGAGAGAAAAAAAACCAGACTGTTTTCCCCAAATCTGAGGGTGTGGGGAGGGAGGGGCGAGCCTCGAAGCTGCCTTAGGACGGGAGGATTTCTGGGGTTCTTTTGGACGCAATAAAAATGTTGTAAATTAAAAATCGAGACCTTCCTCACTTTCTCCCTGAGGCAGCACGGCATTTACACAAATTTATATATTTGTACACACAGAGGTGTGTTTATGTGAACAAACACACACATGTACATGTCTATAAACACATAAACATATATATATATATGGTTATATTTTTATGGCTCCATGTATATACGGAGCCATAAACACCAGCAGCCAGAATTAGGACTCACAGAAATCCCAGTCGCTTCAAACCTGGGTATTTTTAGGGCTTGGGCATATTTGTTGGTTCTTCCCACCTCTTTTTAGCCGTGGGTGCAGCTGTGGGAATGGCAGCTGTGGTACCCAGTTTTGGGGTCCCACTTCCCCCTGCCTCGAGCAAGTTGAGCGCCAGGGTGGTGCTGAGGGGCCTGAGCTGCTCAGCAGAGGCATAAAAGCAAAATTAATGCTGGGGGGTGGGGTTCCTTTGTTTTTTTTTTAAGGAAAGAGTGAAAGATGGAGTTAATCCAAAGAAGATGATAGAAATGAGGGGTCCCAGTGCCCCGCTGGCCTCACGGCGGGGTGAGAGGGGCTCGGGGAAAGGCTCCAGGAGGGAGGAGAGAGCAGGATGGGGAGCGCAGAGCGGGAGCACACGCTCCGTCTGTCCCAGCAGCCGCTTTCATCCGCCGCCAGTGGCGGGAGGTGGCAGAAATTCAAAGGTGGAGGCTGGAAAGAAAAACAAGGTTTTAAAATAGCAAAGCTCTGCTTTTTCTTCAGCCTTGGCTGTGACAGACCCAGGTCCCAAGGGGTCCCTCGTTTTCTTTTTTTTGGCTGAGCCGCACATTTGGGGGTGCGATTTCAAATTTTTTTTTTCCTTTCTTCAGGCAGAAATACCTTCCTGAATGTTTTGCCCCTCACTGAGTGTTGCAGTGTTTGGATAACTTGCTGCTGATGCAGTCAGACAGTTGATTGAGTAATTTCAAGAGGCTGTTGATGCTATTTTTCTTCTTTTTTTCCCCTTCTTTTTTCCCTCTTATTTTAGTTTTTAACGGAGCACATCCTCTCTGTCCTCACATCCCCATTTATTCTGCCTTACTAAAGCAATTACCTGCAGGCTCTTTTGCTGCAAATCCTTCTCCTGCCCCAGCAGCAACTCTTGGAAGTCCTGCCTATTAGCCCTGTCTTAATTAGGCAGAGTTTTTAATTGCTTAGGAAATCCCAGCCTCTTTTAATCTTGGTAATGAAGGCTGGAGCTTTGCATCACCTGGTCTGAGGGGTTCAAAGGCTCCTTTCTGCTTTCCCACCATCCTAACAAGTGATTTCCAAAGCAGGGCTACAGCAATTGCCTGGGAAAAAAAATATCCTGGGAGATGGGAATGTGTTTGAATGTGAAAAATCAACCGTGCTGTGTTTATTCCTTCTTTTCCCCAGGCTGGGGAGGCAGAAACCCAGATCCCTCTCCTAGATGAGAAGTTAAAACCTGGCTCTGAATGGCCTGGATTTTCTGCTCCGAGGGAAAAGGATTGGCAATTCTGAAAGGATTCAGCCAGAGACAAAGCAAACAAGGGGTTGTGTATCATATATGATATATCTAAAATATAAAATAATTATTGAGTGTATAGCATGAATTTTAAATGCTATATATTATGTCTATACCACACATTGTGTACACAATATATATAGATTTTATATATAATGATAGAAAATTGATAGAAAATACACATTCTATAATTATTCTATACAATGTAAATTCTAGAAATATTAAATACATGACATATTTTGAATTCTATATAATAACCAGGAGCAACCTGGGCTAGTGGAAGATGTCTCATGGGAGGAGGGTAAAAAGCAGCTATTAATTGGATGGTGTTAATGAGCTGACCTCCAGGCTCAGTGGGGTGTATTCCCTGGAGGAGCAGCAGTTCTTCCCAGGAAAGCACCAGCAAGAGGCTGTGTGGACTAAAATATCTGCAAAAAAAAAAAAGGAAACTCAAAGTGTGTTTTTACATTAAAACACCAAGAGCTCGTTGATCAATTTTATTGATTGTCATGGAAATTGGTGTTCTGCAGGCTCCTGACCCTCAGTTAACTCCTAATTCTCCACTTCCCTCACCTTGCTCAGGGCTTGGAGTGTGGGAGTACAGCCAAGGGGACCTGAGGTTATTTTGGGGTAGGGAATTAAATACGAAATCCCAGCCAGCAGTGCTAGGGGATTGATTCCAGGGCAGGAAACACGGATCTGTGGCTGATTGTCTCCTCTGCTGGTGTTGATCCCAGATCTGCATCTCATTTCCATGGGGACACAGGGTGTCCCTACAGCTCTGGGTGCCATCACCCATTTTTGGGGCTTTCTTTTGTCTCCCAAACCTGCAGGCTCACAGGGAAAGGGGAAACCCCAGCGCTGCCCAAAATCACCCCACTGCACTTTTGGTTGTACACACAGGCTGGGGTGGGTCATGGAAACTCTTAATGTCCCTTAAAAAATCCCCAATCTACCCCTTATCCCACCTGTGGAAAAGGTTATTCGTGGCATTGGTGCTGCTGGAGCTTAGAAAAGGTGAAATGTGGAGCTGGAGAACGGGAAGCCTTGAGCACGGAGCAAAGGAGGGATGCTCCTTCCTCCACACCAGAACACCCTGCATCATCATCATCATCATCATCAGAGAGGATTTTTGGGCCAGTTTGGGAGCCTGGCTCCACTGTCATGAAAGCAGAGAGGGTTTTAATGACTTTTTTCCCCCTTTTTTTCTGGCTGCACTGGGGGTAACGTGGCAGTGGGGCTGTTTGTAGCTGTGCTGCTGCCTAACGAGATTATATTTGACATGGGTAATTAATGAATGGATTATTAATGCTTCTGCTTGCCTGCCCCATCCCTAAGGGTTTGGGCCATGCTGATGTGTCCTGTCCAGGTTTTTCAGTGCAGCAGATGTGCTGCACTCGTGTTCTTGTCCCATAGCAAAGGTCACGTTTGAGGGTGTAATTAAAACATTTTATAAATTGAGGCATGATTAACCTGTAACCATTGGCTGAATGGTATTTCCTATTCATACAGGGACAAAACCTCTCTTTTTAAATCCCTATTAAAACGTATTTTAATATAAAACACTTCCTAAAAAAAAAGGAAAAAAGCTTTTTGGAACAGAAAACCCCTGTGACTCAATCCATGGGGAGCTCCAGGTCAAAATCTGCCTTGGAAGTGGAAGTGTCCCCACATTTCTTCCCCCTGTGAGGAGGTGGGTACAGAGGAGCTTTCTCCCTGCTCAGCCTTTGCCTTTGGCTGGAGCTTGTTTGGTGTGAGGAATATTTCAGTGGAGCTTTGCATCATGTGGACCCTTGGCTGCAAGGCTGCCTCCTTCCAGAGAAAACAAAGCTTTCTGCCAGAAACCTTTTTTTTCTTTTTTTTTTTTTTTCTCTCTAGGAGAGCAAAAATAGAGATAAGAAAAAATATAAAAAATCCATTGTGGGGAGCTCCAGGTCAAAATCTGCCTTGGAAGTGGAAGTGTCCCCACATTTCTTCCCCCTGTGAGGAGGTGGGTACAGAGGAGCTTTCTCCCTGCTCAGCCTTTGCCTTTGGCTGGAGCTTGTTTGGTGTGAGGAATATTTCAGTGGAGCTTTGCATCATGTGGACCCTTGGCTGCAAGGCTGCCTCCTTCCAGAGAAAACAAAGCTTTCTGCCAGAAACCTTTTTTTTCTTTTTTTTTTTTTCTCTCTAGGAGAGCAATAATAGAGATAAGAAACAAATATATAAATCCATTGTGGGATGGTGGTGACAAGGTGGCAAGAAACTTTACCCCAACCCTACCATCTCTCTGTGAAACTCTCCTCAGATAAATGGGCCTGGGAGGTTCCCTTTCTTTAAAGACTGTAATTTTTTAAAATTTTTATTCTAAAAATTTTTATTAATCTATTATTTTATTATTATATATATATTAATTTTTACTTTATATATTTGTTTTATTTTAAATTTTAATTTTATTTATTTTATTTTAAAATTTAAAAATTTTTAAAAATTAAAATGTAAAATTATTTTAATTTTTTTATTTTTAATTTATTTTTTTATTTTATTAGAAATTTTTATTAAAAGGTATTATTAAAAGTATGAAAATACAGCTGGTCTTGGCCAGATTCTCCCTTCCTGCATCTTTGCATCATACAGGGGCCCTGGCAAAGGGACCCCTCCTTTACAGGGCTGCTCTGACCTCAGCCAGGGATTTTATTCCTCCTCCTCCTCCTACAGGCCAGTAGAAATCCCTGGAAGCTGAACTTCACGTGTCTTTCTGGTTTTTATCCCTCCAAAAGGGAAAATGTGCCGAGGAGCCAATATTCCACTGGCACGTGGGGCTGTGAGGGGAAACCTGCCCCAGCCCCAGCCAAATCACTGCAGCTATCAGAGGCTTCAGGGCTCTGCTTTTCCCAAAAAAATCCCATTTCCCCCTGTTTTTCTGCCCAGCTGTGGCAGCTCTGCCAGCTGCACCCAAGTCCCACAGCCATCAGCTTTCCAAGGCCCAGCTCAGGAGTGTTTGCCTTGGATTTTGGTGAAAATTGAGGGTGTTTGGGGCTGGGGGTGATATAATTTCTATTTACAGCAGCAGGGAAGAGGCATGTGCTGGCTCGGGGCCACCACAAATAGCTCTGGACATGAGAGCTCTTAAAATAATATTAATAATAATAATAATTTCCATGTTTTCCTTGCTGGGATGTCCCCCTCCGGCAGAACCCCCCGAAGGAAGCTCTGCAAAGGGAGCACATCTGGGTTTCATTTTTACAGCTGAAGAATAGTAATTAAGATGCTTTTGCAGAGCCAGGGCTTGAAAAACTAAAAATAAAAGCCATATAGGCACAATACCAGACCTCCAAGCACCAGAAATTCCCCTTTTCCCCCTGTTTTCACCCTCCCAGCTCCTGTTTTGGGGGCAGGAGAAGCAGGAATAAATCATGGGCTGAAAGGGGATGGTGCAGAGAAGCTGGATTTTTGGCTAAAAACCCAGAAGAGCAATGAAAATGCTAACCTGTGTAGAGGGTGGCAGCAAAGGGAAGTTTTCCAAAGCTCCAAAACCTATGGACATCATGCAGAGAATCAGGCTTGTCTTTTTTATTGCAGCGAAATGTGCATAAACCACGGACCTCAGGCTTGGAATGACTTTCTCATTCTGTTTCTCACTTTTCTTACATGAATATTGCAGGGGAAGGGGGGAAAAAAAAGCAGCTGTTTTCCAGCCCTCCACCACCTCAGGGTGCTTCTGGCCCCAGGCAAATGAAAAATTAATTTTCCCCAGCTCGAGCTAAAAGAGGAGATGGGGCTCAATGAGATTCACTCAAAAGCACTCTCTGGCTGGTGGGGGTCATGCTGGAAAAAGATCTGTGGGTCGAGGGGATCAGCAAGGCCCTGGGGACTGGGAAATGCTCAGAAGTTCGATTTAAGAGATTAAAAAAGAAAAAAAAAAAAGGATTTGGGGTTTGCATGGCAGTAAGCTTAATTTTAGCAGGAAGATGATAAAAAATTCATAAGGTGGTCAGTGTGTGGAGAGGGAAAGGCTCATTGGGGGGGATGCTGGGCAAGGTTAACCTAGTTTGCATCGTGCATCAGCAGGGAGAAGGGCAAGGGACGGGCTGGGAATGCCAAGGCAGCAGGGAGAAGGGCAAGGGAAGAGCTGGGAATGCCAAGGCAGCAGGGAGAAGGGCAAGGGAAGAGCTGGGAATGCCAAGGCAGCAGGGAGAAGGGAAAGGGAAGGGCTGGGAATGCCAAGGCAGCAGGGAGAAGGGAAAGGGAAGGGCTGGGAATGCCAAGGCAGCAGGGAGAAGGGAAAGGGAAGGGCTGGGAATGCCAAGGCAGCAGGGAGAAGGGCAAGGGACTGGCTGGGAATGCCAAGGCAGCAGGGATGGATGTCTCCCTGTGGGCAGGCTGTGCCAAGCCCCAGAGCTGGAGGGATTTTGGTCCTAAAGAGAGGTTTTAACCCCTCGCTGGACCCCATGGATGGGGTGCACACCTTTCCCTCGGATGCCACGGCCAGCGGGGAGCTTTAAGGCTCTGTGCTTTTGGGAAGGAGGGCTCCATGGCTTCCCACCCATGGCAGCAGGAGCCCCTCAGCCCAGTGGCCACCTCGGTGCTGCCGACCTGGAGTTCAGCACCTGCTGCAGCTCTGCTTAGAGAAACAGATTTTGGGGATATTTCTGCTTCCCCATGGCAGGGACGCAGCCACGCCGGCCGAGCTCTCTCTGCGGCGCGGTTCCTAGAAGGAGAGCAAGTTTTTCCCTCCTCTTTTCCAAGGCTCTGCTGCTGACAGTAGGGGCTGGAAGCCATCCAAGGCTGTCGGTATAAATCTCACTGACCTTGTTTCACCAGCCCTCAACTCGCAGCTCAGCCGGGACCGGCGTTGGCTTCCACTTTCTGGCTCATTTATCCCTTTTCCAGCTTTACAGTTCGGGTTCCTGAGCTTGTCTGCTCATCCCTGGGTGGGCAAGGCAGTGAGGGGGTCTCCCAGCCCCTAGAAAACCTCCCAGCAAGGCTGCCAAGGCAAACATCTTGCAGGAATTTGTAGATGCAGCTGTAGCTGAGGAGAAACGCTGCTTGGAAGTGCGGCGAGATGCAGTTTGGTGGGATGAGGGAAAGATGCTTCTGTTTGGATTGGGCTGAACAAAGGGCTCTGATCCCAAAATACTCTGCCTAGGTGCCATCAGGAGATGAGCCTTGGTGAGATTAGAGCTCTGTTCCTGCCATGATGTGCCTAAACAGGAGTTTGTTCCTCTCCAGAGGTTTCTTGCTGTCACCCTTGCAACCTCCTGTGGTAACTTGGTGTCATCTTTGCTGTCCCGTTGCTTCCAGGGGTTTGGCTGCAGGGGAATGGCCTCAGCTGTGGGATGCTGGGCTCACTGAGGGAGCAGGGAGGATGGCAGCCTTTGGAGATGTGGGATGCAGAGCAGCTGGCCGTGGGGAGAGGGTTGGAAGGGTTTCCCACCTTGGCTGGATCAGCTGCTTTGCACACCCAGCTCTCTCTTCTAGGTCCTGGAAAAAAGGCACGGGGAACTTGGGTCCTCCCAGAAATCCACAGCATTGTGTGCTAAATCCATACAAACCCCTTCACTTTCCAGCTCCAGCGAAGCCTCTCCTTTAAAACCTTGTGCTGATTCCAGTGTTTCTGGGGCCTCGTGGGAGAGCTTTGCCAGTGGCTGCCTTGTCACTTGGTTTTGTGACAGCAGCATCCAGGATCTTTGGCATGCTGGCAGGAAGAGTTTGGTGGCAGGATATACCAGGATTAATGTTTTACCCGGGACAAACTTGCAGATAAACAGATTTAACCAGGAGGAAAAACTTTCCAGGATAAAAAAAGCAAGACATGGCCAAAAAAAAGAAAGAAAGAAAAAAAAATAGAAATGTTCGCTTGTGGAGGCTCCCTCCATCTTTGGAGGTCTTAAAGTAGGGATTAGGGAGAGATCTGCCAGGAATGATCGTGCCTCGGGGCAGCCGGAGACCAGATGATGTATCTGTCAGCTCCCTCCCTCCCTCCCTCCCTGCCTGCTCCAAAATCCAGGCTCGTGCTTCTCCTGCTCCTCTCCTGGACCAGCACAACATCTTCGTGACTCTCCCTCGTGCTCTTCCAGCAGGACTCCTAAAAACATCCCCCCGAGAAGAGCTGAAATCCTGGAAGAGGGGTGTTTTCCGGCCAGGGGCTGCTGTGGAGAGGGAGGGGAAGATGCTCGGGGGGTTTTCCCTCCCCTGCTGCCCCGGTGCTGCAGCAGCGGCTGCTCCCTGCGCTAATCCCGGGGCAGCTCCGCATGGCTGAGGGATGAGGTCATGCTCGCTCACCCACAGCCCGCCGTGCTCCTGCTTCCATCCCTGCCTCCCTTCGCAGGGCAGGGCGCGATGGGAGCCTGCTGAGGCTCCAGGTCCCCGCACGGTGGGTTTGGGATGCGTCCCCCGCCAAGCTTTGCCTTGTTCTGAGCGTGGATGCGTGTGGGAATCGGAAAAACAGAAACTTCCACAGACACCGAAGGGGTTGATCTGCAGCCTTGGGAGAAGCTTGGGTTGATTGTAAAAATACAACACGCTGCTATTAAGCAGAAAAATAATAAACTTATGCTTCTATAGTTGTAAGTAAGAATATGCCTTAAGTGAGAAACTGCACTGATGAGATGGTGAAGGGTCTGTAATGTAGGGCTGGGGCTGTATGGAATAAACTGAGAGTTTAGAAGTTATAATAGAAGCATCTGTGTTTAAGTGTGACAGAAGCCCATTAGATGAAAGTATCCACAGTGAAGCAAAGGTGGTAGGTTAGAAAAGCAAAGTGAACCTTGTGGCATCTGTCCACGGGCTTAGAAAGTTCTGTATTGCCTTGTAACAAAGAACTTGTGACTGCTCTGAGCTATGGCCGACTGCTCGCTCCTCTAAAACCTCACAGCCTCTGAGACTGATGTTTATCTCAGCAATAAATGGTTCTTAGCCCAAAAACAGTCCCATCCCTTCCTTTCTAGCAGTGACAATGATCGATGCATTGCACCTGGATGGGGATAAGCATCAGGTAAAATCCCTGGCCCAATTTACCTGTGCCTAGGATGCTGAGCCATCCCTCCCAGTGCTTCTTCCTTCTTCCAGCTGCTTTTAAAACCTCAAACTAACCCAAACAGCTGCAAAACACTTTCTCCCCCCTTCTTGTCCTTTAATTTTTTTTTTTTTTTTTTGGTGATTTTGACCACTTCTTGCCAGAAATCAGCCCGTGGTGAGAAGCTGGTTGTGCAACCTGAGCACAGGGGCAGCTGTTTCAGAGCCTTTGGGATTAACAAACAGAAGGTTTAAATCTCTGGGAAGAAGACATGGTGAGCTAGAGCTGGAAATACAGCCTTGTCTTCTCACTCTGTATACCCCAAGCTCCTGGCTCCTGAACTCATGATATTATGGGCAGAAAAGCCAGTTTAGGTAATTGGTAGGGATTGCTACAATTTTATTAGCACTAATGCCCTTCCCTCCAGGAGATTTGTACAGCTGAGCAAAACAACCAGTGTCCATAAAGGCACAAAAATAGATGCAATTAAGTGGGTTTGTTTTGGTGTTTTTTTGGTGGGGTTTTTTTGTTTGTTTGTTTGGGGTTTTTTTTGTTTGGTTTTTTGTTTGTTTTGTTTGTTTGGGTTTGTTTGTTTGTTTCTGTTTTATTTGATTTTTTTTTCTTGTAAGAAATACTTTCAGCCTTTTGTGAAGGTTTTTCCAGCCCTCAAAATCAAGATCCCTTGTATTTGGGGGTCAGTAGCTGCATCTGCTGCTGGTGGAGGGGATTTGGAACATTTCAGCTGGGCTCTGGCTCCGAGTGGTACCTGGTGGGACAGGCAGGGCTTGGACACTGCAGCATTTCAGGATGGCCAGAAACTGGCACTGCAGGATGAAAATCAGGCTTTGGGAATACTGGCTGGAGCCTCCTGCAGGAAAAGGAGCCTGCTTTGGGGTTTTAGAAACAGCAGCTGTTGTCAGCTTTCTTCTCTGGAAGCTGGAAGGAAAACCTGCTCCTCCCCAGGCCTAGAGGTCACCTAAATAATGGGAAAGTCCCCAAACCCGTGTCCCTGGTAAATCTCCAGGCTGCAGAGGGAAGCCTTGAATCATAAAGAATTGCAGAGTGCGTTATCCATGAAGGAAATGGGGCATGAGATAAAATAGCACCCGAGGAGGGGAAAAACAGGGAAAGGAGCTATTTGGACTCCAAAATGGAAAGGAAAAGGTTAAGCCTAAAGTCAAGGAGAAGGGTGGGACAGAGTTAAAGGCTGGGAAAGGCAAAGCCAGGAGGCAAAGAGGAGAATGGAAGGGCCAAGGCAGAGGGGAAGGACAGGAGGGAAAGGACAAGGGGAAGTTGCCTTGCTGCTTCTCTTGCCACCCTCTATGACAAGAACAGGGAAGAAAAAGGCTGGAATAAATAAATTTTTCTGACTTAAATGATAGAGATAACACCAAAATCCACTAATATTATTATATGAATATTTCTGGCAGATAAGACCAACACTTAGTGTCACTGTGTGGGTGACAAATGAACGTCTTGTCATCTAGGAGCCCGAGAGATCCCCTTGGAATTTGGTTTTTCACCAGATCTAGCATGTCACAGGTACTCAAACACGTTTAATTATTATCTTTAGAATGTAATAAATGAGGAAAGTTGTGTGTCAGGTCATTGCCATTGTCATTCAGCCAAGTCTTTACTGCCAAACACAGATTTGGTAACATCAGGAAAGGCATAAAAGTCTAGAGGGACTGGATGAATTCACAGATCTTGTGGATGACGAAATAGTTTTTGTCTCTGAAAAACAGTAATTAAATGATGCTTTCCAGAGCTGTTCTTCACAAGTAGAGTATGCCCTTTATTCCATGTTTCCTCATAAATCTATTCAGCCAAAATAAGGGCTCATTCCAGCTTTGATGCTCCAGCGGGTGCGTATCTTCCACAATCATCCGAAATGCTCGGAGCACAAATTCTTTTTCTATCTCTTCTGAAAAGAATCTCTTGCAGATCATTTCTCCTCTTTAATTATAGATTGCATGAAGCAACAGAAGCATGAAAATACTTAAATTGGGAATTAAAATCTGTTTCTCTTCCAGCTTGAAATTCTCTACTTGAAGTAAATGTATTCCTCTCTCCTTTTGGAGGCATCCTGTGGATTTAGCTACAGGGAATTTTGGATTGGATTTTGATCACTGCGGCCTCAGCTCCTCCTCTTTGCCCCAAAACCCAACCCAGTCACCCAGCTGGAAGGCAAGGCTCTCCACCCTCCTCTGGAGGGATGCTCTGGCAGCAGAACACAGGAGAGTGGTGCCTCACCAGAAATGGCTGCAGCAGGACCATCTCCAAGGGGTTCCCCATCTCCACCTCTGGATCCTCCTCCTGGCACCCAGCTGCCCCACCATCCTCCCACACCTGCAGTGGAGGGAAGCAGGGCATTTTCCCCAGCGGTGATCCTTTCCTGCCATTCTGGGCATTGCTGTGCTGAGGGGTTGGGAACAAAGCTCCAGCTGGGGTCCTACCAAAGAAACTCAAAACCAGAATCCTAATTTCTGCCAGGAAGCTTGCAGGCTGGCACGTTGTTTTCCCTGCTTGCCTTTTCCCTCGTGCTCTGGCCTGTGTGGCAGCTTGGATGACGAGTTCCCCAAGGCAGGAATTACCTCTTGAGAAAGGTTTTGGGTTGCTCAGTGTAACCCGAAGAGCCGCCGGGCCCCACAGCAGTGAAATCCCAGCACAACCAGCACAACTGGTGTTCCTGGTGTTCAGCACAGCCCCCGCCCTGGAGCTGGCCTTGGAGTCCCGTCCAGAAGAAAAAATTAGCTGGACACAGCAAATGGAAACAGTGCCAGGAGGTTTGCTCTCTGTGCTGATGGATGCCCCATCCCTGGAAGTGTCCAGGGCCAGGTTGGACACTGGGGCTTGGAGCAGCCTGGGATGGTGGAAGGTCTCCCTGCCCACTGCAAAGGGGTGGAGCACGATGATCTTGATCTTCCAACCCAAACCATTCCATGGTTCTGTGATGTGGGAAGCCCTTTTAGCATGGTGCTGGCTTTGTTGAGTTCTGTTGAGTTTTTTTAGGGGAGTACCGGGTTTATTTGCCCCTTGTCAGGGCGGTGAGGAGGAGGAGCCTGAGGAAGCACAGCACGTATTGAACTGTGGGGTCCCAGCTCTGGAGCTGTGGTGATGCCCTTTGGAAAACCCAAGGAGTGTGGGTTTTCCTTGGAGAGCCAGCAAGAGGGCATCCAGGAGTAAGGCCAGCACCTCCTTCTGTCTGTTTCCCCCCAAAAACAGGAGGAGAGGGAAGGAAAAAAATTAAATGGGATCATGGAATGATTTGGGTTGGAAGGGACCTTAAAACTCGTTTTTTTTTCAACCTCCTGCCATGGCCAGGGGCACTTTCTACTATCCCAGGCTGCTCCAAGCCCCATCCAACCTGGCCTTGGACACTGCCAGGAATGGGGCATCTTCACTTCCCCTGTTTCCACATCTGGAAAACATCCCAGATGTTTCCAAACGGGATGTTTACCTCCAGCTCACGCGGCGGCAGCGCCCTAAGCTGGGAGACGAGCTGGCTCTCGCTGTGGAGCATCTCCGTGCGGGGTCCCGCTGCAGCGAGGGCCCGGGAGGTGGGACTGGGGCACCGGGGCAGAGCTGGGGGCGCTGCCCCGCGCCCGGCGAGCCTCGCCTTTGTTCGGGCAGCGCCGGAGCCGGGCGGCCGCGGGGCGGGGAGGGATGGGGAGGCGGGATGGTGGGAGGGAGGAAAGGAAGGAGGTAGGGCTGCCCGAAAAGGCTTCTTTTTTGGCGGCGGGGGGAGGCGGTCGCCGGGCGCCGCCCGCCCCGCATCCCGCATCCCGCCGGCCCCGCATCCCGCCGCCGGCCCCAAATGGATTATCTGCGGCTGGTGCTCTCCTGCCTCGTCCCCCTGCACGGCTGCCTGGCCGCCGGCAGCGCCCCAGGTACGGCGGCTGCCCCGCGGGCGGGGAGGGGGCTGGGGGGGCTGACAGGTGGCTGCGCCCCGGAGGATGGGGAGAAGGGAGAGGGAATCCGCTGCTGGGGGGTTAGGCTTCGGTGGGAATTGGGGGAGATGGAGGCTGGGCGAGAAATAGTTGGCGTGCTTGGCGTGCGAGGGGACGTCAGCCCGAGTTCCTTCTGCTACGTTGGACGCTTAAAACTACAAAGCGGAGCTGGGTCGGGACGGAAAAGCTGCTGCGGGGTTCGTCGAGCTCCGGCCGTGCTCGCCAAAGGCTCCCCCGGTTGCGTTGGCCCCCGGCTCCCGGCGGGATGCTCCGTGCCCACGGCCCCTTTGCCTCGCTGCTGTCTCCGCAGAGCTGCTCCTGTCCGGCAAACTCAGCGAGTATGGAGTGATCGTCCCCTTCAGCACCGACTGCCGGGGCCGCTTCCTGTCGCACGTGGTGTCCGGCGACGCGGCGGCGGGGCTCGGCCAGCCCGCCTGTCCCCCGGCCCCGTCCCTGTCCCCGTCCCTGTCCCCGTCCCCGTCCCGCCGCCGCGTCCCCCGCAGCCCCCCGGATGAGCCCCCGCAGCGCCGCTTGCTCTATTTCAACGTCACGGTTTTTGGGAAGGAGCTGCACCTCCGGCTGAGCCCCAACCGCAGGCTGGTGCCGCCGGGAGCCGTGGCGGAGTGGCAGGAGGATTTTGAGGTGCTTTTCCGGGAACCCCTCCAGCAGCGGTGCCTTTTCACCGGTGACATCTCCGGGATGCCTGGAGCTGCCGTGGCCATCAGCAACTGCGATGGGCTGGTGAGCTGGGGGCTGGTGGGCTGCTGTAGTGGTTTTGGTGTGTTAGGTTGAGGTTTTGTTAATTTTCTGTTGGTGTGCTAATGGGCGTGGTGGGTTTTAGTGCTGGGTGATCACCAGTGTGCTTACCTTTTTGCTGTGAGGTAGGATTAGGAGGAAGGTAAGGTAGGCTCGAAACTTTTTTAGAGTATAAAGAAAAATTTATTAACAGTAACTAAAAGAAAGAGTAATAAAAGTCAGACAAAACCTTCAGAATACTTCTTTTCACAACATTTTCTTCTCAATGATAATGTAAAGAAACAAAATGTAAAATTATCACTTCCCTTAATGCCTCCCATGCAAAACCACCATGGGTGCTCTGTGTGTGCTGCCTGTGTTTTGGTTGGTTTCCTCCTCAGAGATGAACCCTGGTGTCCTGAAGCCCCGGTTTTTTGTGATGCTTTAGGTGTCTGTGCCCTGTGTTGCCCTTAGGGCCTTGACAGCAGCAGGTCTCCTTTCCCCGTGTGGCCCTGGGTGTTCCCTGCCTGCTCCATCAGGCTGGTCTGTGCACCAATATTTATTTAAAAGGCTTGGAAAAATTGCCAGTCCTGTGCCTGAAGTGCCTCCTGCCCAGATGCTGTTAGCTCCATGGGCTGTGCCCGGCCTCTGGGACGGGCACCCACACTCATGGTGATGCTCTTCCACCCTTGCTCACCCGTGTTTTACCTTGGGACTGCTCTGGGAACTTTTCCTCTGTGTTTCCCACCTCTTAAATGATGCTGTGTGAGCTTGAGCACCTCCTGAAATCACTGTTAGCTGCAGTCTGGATCCCACCAAGCATCTTTTTGCAGGAGGACATCTTTTTCTTTTTTTTTTTTTCCTAATCACTTGGGGGCTCAGAGGCTCTTGGCTTTCTGAGCACAGTTCAGCATCAGTAACTTGCTGCCACAGTGCTTTAATTCCTTTAAATGGCTCTGTTACCTCATTATCCCCAGCATCTGCTCTGCCTGCGGGTTCCCTACCTTTGATAGGCTTGGGGAAGCGCTTATTTTTTAATACCCTTGGCCCGTTGCCCTTCAGATTTCCTTTGAGCCAATTTAAATCTTGTTTTAGGTGCCAGGGTTTGCTGTTTTCTCCTGCTACCACTTAAACTTACTGCCAGGTTGGAAGAAATGCCTTATTTTGTACCTTTTTAAAATTTTTTTTATATATATTTCTTTTTTAGTTGCTTTATTCTGGGAGCTCCTTAAGCCAATTTTGGCTACCAGCACAAACAATTTGGCATTCCTTTCTTTTTATACAGCTCCTGATGCTACTGTACAAGCAGAAATGATAGAGCAGCACAGCTAGAAATACGTATTTCGCCTACATATAGGAATTAAACTTTTTTAGCACATAATCCACACCTTTTGAAGCATCCTTTTGGGAATGGGCTGAGGCTGTGGACTTGCAGACATTTCTCTGGGACACGGATTGTGCTGGGGCTGGCCAATGTGGGCAGGCTTGGAAGCTTTAAAGGCATTTCCTACAGACCCAGCAAAGAGTGCCGAGTCTGGAGCAGAGAGCAGGGTTTGGAGCGTGCAGCTTCCCTGGCAGATCTCATTCCCTTTGGCATCACCAGCTGAAGGATGCTGGAGGCCATCGGCAGCTGATCCCTGTCCTGCTGTGGCACAGCTCTGGGAATTTTCTTCCCCAGAGCCCACTCTATTGTTAGTGTCAATCCAAGCAGGCTTTAATTTAACTTTTCCAGGCTTTCCTGGGCTTTAGCCCCATGTTTTTCCATCACAGCCCCTTGCACATCTTGTTGGCTGTCCTTCTTTTTGGCCTTGTTCCAGCTGGGTTAGGGTGTAGCTTGTACCACAGGAAGCTTTTCCATGTGGATTTATGCGGCCATATCCTGCCACCCATGGATAAGCCCTCCCTTTTAAACCCGTGTAAAGGAAGAAGTGGCTTTTCCCCCACAATAAGGATTTTTTTTCTATTTCCCACAATAAATTTATTGCGGGGCGGCCAACAAATCAATATCCTGGTTTCCACCAGGAATTTCCCGAGCTGGTCTGGTGAAGGACACGAGGCTGAGGGGACAAGCAGGTGCTCGGCTCCCTTGCCCTTGTGATACATCCAAGGTCACAGCTGGTTTCTTTTTTCCATGGGTTTTCTGGCTGTATGGCCCTCTGGCTTAAGTGAGTCCGACATCTTCAATCTGCTCAGGATCTCAGCTTTGGAGGAGTGGGGAGATCAAGAGGATTCCCAAAAAGCAGTGAAAAGAGCTTGATTCAGGAAACTGAGCAAGAAAAGGAACCGAATCCTGGTTCTAGGTGTGGATGGGATGGGAGGATGGTGTTGATGACCTGAGAAGCAGCAGAACATCTGGGAGGGATGTATGTAGGCAGGAATATTGCTGATGGGCTGGAGGAAACTCTTCCGTAAGAAAGAACCCTGGGATTTCTGTGGACTTTTACTGGAAGTTGCCCACGAGCTTCGGAAGGGGATTGTGGCTTCTGCATCCCGGTATAGCGCGCGTGGGAGGCGCGGGGCCGCGCTTGGCCGCCGGTTCCTGGCCAGAGGAAGCGCTCCGGGATGCCGCGGATGAGGGCTGTGTACACAAAGAGATTAGGCCGTGTATAAACGGAGACCGAGATTATAAATACCAGGGGGGGGAAGTGCAGGAGAGGAGAGGAAGAAAAAACCCCAAAACCCCAACCCAGCTCTTGAAAAAGACAGTCCACCCAAAGTGTTTCCTAAATCCATATTTAGCCATATTTAGCCGGTCCTTTTGCCAGATGCCAAAGCCGTGGCACCTTCCGCGGCCGTCATTTGCTGCGGGCAACCACGCGTGAGAGTCTGGCCTTTCATATTTTGCGAGGGTGTCTCGTACCAGGGTGGGAAGGTGCTGTGGCCCATAACGTAATTTCAAAGCTGATCTAAGCCACCAAATTCCTGGCTGGTAAAGTAGCGTTAGGCAGAAATCTCCGCCGGCGGACACGTTTCGCTGCAGTGGAGGCATCCCAGATTTTTCCCCGCTGGCTTCAGCAGCGTGCGGTTGACCTTGCTTCCGTCCTGCTTTGCTGGTTTGCAGGGATGGGTGAAGGATTATCACCCACAGACACCATATTTGTGTGCCTGGCTTTGCCCTGGGGTGATTTGCCGTAGTGCTGCAAACTGTAGAGCCAGCGTTTTCCATCCCCCTGGCGCTGGCTTGCCTCAGATGGGTGGCAGCAGATAAGCAGAACACAAAAGCTCTTAGAAGCAGTAATTAATAGGGAGTGGAGGGAGAAACAGCCCCTCAAAATGATGCCCCACTGAAAAAAAGCATGGCTTGGTCTTCCAGGGTTTTCCTTGCAGTTCCTGAGCTGTAGGGTTAATTTTGGGGAGGAAAAGGGTGTGAGATGTCCCTTTGGTCACATAGATCCCACAGGCCTCAGCGGGTGTGGGTGTTATATGGATATGAGGGGTTTTCTCCCAGGTGATAATCCCAAATTCTGGCAGTGAGATGCAAACCAGGCCCTGTTTGGGCTGAAAACCAAATTAATTAATTAGTGCTGAGTGTGTCTTCATGTCCTCACTCCACCAGGAGCTACATTTGAACTCAGGTCACCTGACAAAGCCTGGTCTGTAGCCTCCCCAAAAACCTCTCACCTCAGCACAAAGAGCAGGGAAAAGGAATCAAGGAAGGCAAAGTGTTGTGTTTGATGGGCTGCAAAGCCTGTGCTGCAGAGAGGCATGAAATAGGGATGGAGCACCTCTGGACCATGCCTGATGCCCTCTGGATGGAAGGGGAGTGCTGTTACCCGTGGTGTCTGTGTTCACACTGCCTGCTTTTCTAGGACTTTTTGTCCAAATTATGTGTGAATCTTAGAGGAAAAATACGTATTCTGCACGCAGCTGGATTTCCCCCTGCTGTTAGCTTCCCTGGTCGAGTGCAGCAGCTTTATTAATTTTTCCACATCTCAGCTGGGTAAAGTGTCAGAATTTCCTGTATTCCTGTGGGAGCTGGAGCTTTTTACCCAGCAGTGGAGGAGTTTCTTACTCAGTGTCCTGGGGGGTCCCCCTTAGTGAGCCAGGAGTTCATCTCTCCCTTAGCCTGGGGAGGCACAGGAGAGCTGGAGAAGACACTTCACACTCTGTGTGAGCTGCCAGGAGTGATTTTGGTGTATGTTTTCCCTCTTTCCAGTGGAATTGTCTTTAAAGGGCCATTTTCTAGTTGCGGGAGTACCTTCACTGAGAGCTGCAGACAGCATCTCATGTTAGGAAAAGCAGTGGTAATAGTCCCGCTAATTGATTTAATTCGATTTGGTATTATTAAACCAAATTAAAATCAAGGGTAGGAAGCATATAGCTAATTGATCACTGAGGATGGGATTGAGCTCCTGGAAAAAACCCAAGAAAAGCTGAGTGGAACTTTTTGGGTGGCATCTGACCTTTTCTGCTGCCTCTCTGCTCTTACAACCCTCCCAAAATGCTGAAATACAACCTGAGCTGCTCCTCTTTGTGAGCAGGCAGTTAGTGTGTGCAATGGTGTTTTTTGGGTTGTTTTGGTTTTTAAATTTATTTTTGTGAATGCCAGGATGACCGCCGCAGCTTCTGTTTCATTTCTTGGGCTGCTCTGATCAGGTGGACACAAAAATCCCTGCGTTATCCCCTTTGCCGTCGGTCATCCCCGGAGTCGGCGGAGCGTTGCATCCCGCCTTCGGGAGAAGGTCTGGGCTGCTTTATTCCTTGAGCCAGATATAATTAGTCACGAGCTGTAGAGCAGCTCAAACCCAAGTGGGCTGTGGCTTGGGACCAGGCTCTTTCACGTTTTAATCCAGCCTTGCCCCGGCGTGGCAGCACGGCTTTCCTCCGGCCGCCTGACTCAGCTAGTCCCGGCTTTGGCCCTAAACCCATAAACCGGCTTTGGGGTGCCTGGTCCCGAATGAAATGCCCAGTGGCAGGGCTGGGAGGGGGTAGTGGTGTCCCAGAAGAGCACCTCCTGGGGCAGGGGCTGCTTCTGCTTCTTCTCTTGTTGTATAAGAAAGAGCAATGTTTTGGAACTGGAAATTAGGAGAATTTCTTCATGGAAGAGGTTGTCAGGCCCTGGCACAGGCTTGTGTTCCCCATTCCCTGGAGGGATTGAAAAAATGTATAAATGTAGCATTTGGGGATGTGGTTTAGTGGTGGCCTTGGCAGTGCTGGGTCAATGGTTGGACTCAATGATCCTGGAGAGCTTTTCCAACCTAAAGGATTCCGTGATTCTGTGCCCTGCCCCATCATCACGGCCTCGCCCAGCCATCACTGAACCTGACTGGTGGTTTAACAGCCTGGCTTGTTCCCTGCCCCCTCACCACCACCCTGCCTGGTGCCCCTGGTTAAACCTGGCTGTGTTCTTCATCTCCTTGTCTGAGGGTGGGGGCACAATCCCTGGCTGCCCTGGTTTGACCTGGATGTCTCCTGTGGGAAGAACCCGAGATACGTGTGTCAGGCAAGGACTTGGATTCCTCAGGAAGGAGGTAAAACAAAAACAGCCAAAACCCCGCTTTACAGCAGTTAATGAAACCCAAGCGGAGCAGGAAATTTGGTGGAATCCGACAGAGCCAGGTTGGCCATTGCCTGATGAATCCCAAGGGACGTGAACACAAAGGGGTCCCAAAGAGCCAGGCAAGCTTGGAAGAGCCCCAGCCTCTGTCCAGAATACATCTCTGTATATATTTTGCTTTTATTTTATTTTATTTGATGAGGGCCATTCCAACACCCCAAGACCCTTACGAGGACTCCAGTAGGTCCACCCTGCTGAAGGCTTTGCTCCAAGAACAGATCCAAATGTTCTGCTGGTGCTTCCCAGGCAGCTCCTCAGCAGCGGGCAGCGCCGGAGGAAGGAACGCACGCATGCGCCATGGAGGGAGCTGGGAAAAATGCCGAGCTGGGGGGGGCTGCCCGTGGGAGAGAAGCCAAATCCTGGTGATCCTTTTCCTTGCCCGAGGTCTGAGCCGGCCGGCGCTGCGGGGTGTGAGCGCTCAGGCTGATGTAAGGGGGATTTGATGGGAGCTTGGTGTTAATTAGGAGCAGGTCGGTAGCCAGGACAACATTTCCAGTGATGTTTGCCCTGTCATTCATCTTCCCTGTGTTTGGGAGGTGGAGTTGTAATGCTTTCCAGCTTCTTCTCCAGCGGGATTCCCCTGTGTTAATTCCCAAGAACTTCATGGGGCAGAGAGAATGGTTTCTCTTTCTTTCTTCTGGTTGCAGCTCATTGTGTCAGTGAAATGGCAGATATCCTAAAGGCACTGCAGGAATGGAATGGGGAGGGTTCAGGGAGACTCAGGAGTGCCTTGGGAGCCCCTTCAGCCTTGTATCCCTGAGTTCAGGGTCTAGCACAAGTCATGGATGAGACAGAATAGAGTTTTGTAGCCATATAAAGACATAAATTGAGTTGCAGCCAGGTTGGATGGTGTTATTTTTTTTCCTTTTGTTGCTTGGTTTTTCCTTACTTTTTTCTTTCCCATCTACAAGAGAAATTAAGGGTTGTCATAGATTAACATGGTATTAGAACCATCCTGGTGTCATGGAGTAGGATCAAAACAATATTATTTGGGATGCCTTTCCCCTTTGTGTGTCTCTGCATCAATCTTTAACGAGCATACTGAGTGTGTATGCCCCCCTACACTTATATAAAACCACACTGTTTGTTTCTCCCCTTTTCCTTGTTTCTTTGTGGAGTCCAGGCTGGCCTGATTCGGACAGACAGCAATGAGTTTTTCATCGAGCCCCTGGAGAGGGGCCAGCAGGACACAGAGGAGCACGGGAGGGCCCACGTGGTCTATCGGCGCTCGGCCATCCGGCAGGATGGCGCCGAGCCGCGCCACGACCTCCATCCCGAAGGTAGGCCCTGCTGGAATCCAGTCTTTCCCAGCAATTGGTAGTAAATGTTTCACCTGAGGAGAGGATTTCTCCTTCCACGAGCCCTTGTGTGTCTCACCCTGTGACTTTAGGCTCAGTTTAATTGCTAAAGTCAAGAAGGAAAACAAATGCTGGGCTGGAGGTGCTGCAGCCTAGCTTTGAGCACCTGTGTTGTGAGAGTGTTGAGGTACTGGAAGGTGTTGTCCAGAGAAGCTGTGGCTGCCCCTGTATCCCTGGAAGTGCCCAAGGTGAGGCTGGATGGGGCTTGGAGCAGCCTGGGATAGAGGAAGTTGTCTCCTTGGCAGGGGCTGGAACAGGATGAGCTCTAAGGTCCCTTCCAACCCAAACCATTCTGTGATGATTCTATGAAATGTGGCCTCGATTTGACTTTTTAACAGATCATAGAATCATTTAGTATGGAAAAAACCTTTAGGGTTCTCGAGTCCAATCATTAATATGTCTTTTAGTGCTGGTCTTCACAATTCAGAGCCATTTCCCTGCCATAGGGCGAGCTGGACCAGCAACCAGCCAGAGCTCAGTATCCCGTTAGAGTTAACTCTCTTATCTGTTCTCCCTACTGAATCTCTGCTCCTGTGGAGCGTCACCGTGGTGTCAGATCACCTCAAAGGCTCTTTCTTTTCCTGCCCAGTGCCTGGCCTGCAGGTGGGTGAGCTCCCAAATTCCCTGGAGCTGATGGCGGAGCGGCTGGGGGACGCGGAGCGCAAGCGGCGCCACGCCAGGAAGGATGACTACAACATCGAGGTGCTGCTGGCCGTGGATGACTCCGTGGTGCGCTTCCATGGCAAGGAGCACGTCCAGAACTATGTCCTAACCCTCATGAACATAGTAAGGCTGGGCTCTGGGGGATGTGGATCCCACCCTTCCCTGGGTTTAGTGCTCTTCTGATGCTGCAGATCTGTTTTCCTGGGAAAAGGAATGGGTTTGGGAGGGGGAGCAGTGCTGCAGGAAGGGCTGTGCCTTCACACCGCCCGCTCTGGTGTTTAACAGCTGTGGGAGCTGGAGGGATGGAAAGCAGAGCCCTTCCATGTTCATCTCCATCACCTTCCCCTTGCCAGTGGCAGGGCCTGGCATGTTGGTCACCTCTCACCTGAGTCCAAAAGTTTCTCCTGGGTGAGAACGTTTCCTCCTCATCACTGAATTCTCAGCAAATGCTAGAAAAGAGAATGGTCGTGGCTTACTTAGTTAGAAATTACAATATCTGTAATTTGTTTTGCAGCGCTGATGTTCATGATTCATTCTGAATACTATTTGTTGGTAGAGGAAATATTTTTATAGGTTTTCAGGAGCTTTTTGGAAACCTGTGCACCTGGATAACCATTCAGGATATGTTTGAAAAGGAGTTTAGAGCAGCTTTACAGTTCCTGCACCCTTCCTCACTCCGAGGCGTGGGGCAGCCTGTGCTGGTTCCTTGCACCCCTTTTCATTCCTTTCTAAGATAAAAACATTCATATTCCCCGAGTCCTGAGAGACGTGGAAGGATCAATATTTATTCATCCAGGCATCTTGAGGGAGGTTTGCTCCTCCAGCACCTGAATGTCTGCACATAAGGTCTATGCTGAAGGATCTCTTTCTCTCTCCCAGTTTTGTTTTGTTTTGTTTTCCATGCTTTATTCTCACCTCTATTTATTTACTTTTCATTAAGTGTTCTTTGACATAGTGGTGGAAAATGTTCAAAAGGCTCAACCAGCTCTGGAATGGCCAAGTTATAAAGATGCTTTTGGGTGCTTGGTTGTTGGGTTTGGACATTATTTCTGCCACATGGCTGGCAATGAAGGGGAAATTATCGACATGGATGGGGCGGGGGGAGGATTTGTGGGATTGGAGGGTGATGAGGTGAAGGAGGAGTGAAGTGGCTGGTCCTGAATAGGGAAAATGTTGAAGAAGCAAACTCCTTCATCACAATGTTTTATTCTCTGGCACGTTATCCCGATGCTCTCAGCATCACTAAAATTCACTTTCCGAGCATTTCTCCCCTTGGCTATAAAATCCTCCTGCCCGGGGGAAGCCACAGGGTTCCCGGCTCAGCCCTCCGGCTCTTCCCACGTTACGGGGGTCGGAGATGATGTCATTTTTCCTTTCCGATCCCGGGGCGGGGGGGAAGGGGGGATCGGGATGGCCAGTTTGAGCGCCCGGGGATTGTCAGCTCTAATCAAAAGGTCGGTTTTCAGGCGCATTTCATGGTTCCTACCCCGCGGGCAGGACTTTTCAGGGAGTGAATGCAGGGGATGCTGCGCTGGGAGAAGGGAGGACCCGCTGCCTATTGAATTAAAGGCGGCGCTGGAGACTTTAATGAGCGGGGGGAAAGCCCCAGGATAATACAGGCAACAAATACTTCCCCCCAGGTATTATTTCCTTCTATATATTCTCTCCCCCCTACCCCCTTCCTCTTCTTTCTTTCTGGCTTTTAGTGCGTTTTCTTTCCAGCTTTGCCGTGACCTCCATCCGCCTCCTCTTCCCTTGGCGCCGCCTCGTTTCCTTACCGGCTCAGATTGCCTTAAAACACCCGATTCAGCAGAAAAAAAGGAGAGTCCTGCTTTCTGGCCTGGGTGGCAGAGGGAGGGAGGGAGGGAGGGAGGAGGGTGCCGGGGGGCTGGCGGGGAGGAGCCTGCTGGGACCACACAGCTGAACATTAATCCCATTAGTTGGAGGCAAAGGGAAGAAGGATAAGAGGCTTGGCCAGCCCTCTAACGAGGAAAGGACTTAACGAGCTGGGCTGGAGTACATCAGGGAGCCAGCTGGGAAAGTTTTCCTGTCTAGGAGCTCTCCTATCAAGATATATCCCAAGGAAAGGGGGCAACAAGGTTGGAAGCAGTGATAAACTCTCCCGGCTTTTCCTGAGGTCTCCACGGAGTGCCGAGGGAGCAGTGGGACACGCATCCCTTCCCAGCGCTGCTGTAGGTAGGGTCCCGGGGCTCTTCCCAAGACACAAAACCCTTTATTAGGAACTCTGTGTCGGCTGGAGCTTGGTGATAAATGATTTGTCACGGAGGAGGTTGTTTTTTGAAAAGAAACAAACCCTGCAGCCCTTCTTTCAGTGCCAGAAATGTGGATGCTTTTCAGTGAAGGGCGCTGTGTCCATCCCGGGGAGCTGACATGAGGATGACTGCTCCTTTTGTGCACCTAAGAGCTTCCCTGCAGGCAGGCTGCCTTCCCTGCTAGCTCCCAGCCTGCATTCCCAGCCTGCACTTTCCTTTTTGGCTCAGATGCTGCCCAGGAATTTGGGGTCGGGTTGGAGTGAGTGGGAAGGCACAACTCGCCTTCTGCCATCCGCTGCTGAGCGTGTCTCTGCTCCAAGCTGGATGTTGCTGTGTCCACCTCATCAAAACATCTTGGGATGAATGTTCAGTGATGTGGTGGCTCTGGAAAGCCATTCCCCTCTCTTGCTTGCTGTCTGTGGCAGGGGTTGTGGTGTTGCAGAAGGAAAATTGGGATCCCCCAGCCATGGTGGCTGCTGAGATCAAGGGCTGGGAACCAGGAGGGGATCCAGCAACTTGGAAAAGGAAGAGGAGAGGAAATATTCAGTGCTTGGCTCTGCTTTCCAGTCTCTTGCCTTCAGGGAGGTGGGCTTCTTGCCTTTCTCTGCCAGACTTCCCACTGCTCATCCCTGATCCCTTCAGGTCTGGGGGCGGCTCCACTTGGAGGGGAGAAGCCAAGCTGTGGCTGTGTCAACCTGGCCCTGGCCTCAGCTGGCTTTTGTCTGATATTGCCCATGATTTGGTTAAGGATGCAAAGGTTCTTGGTGTTTTCCCATTGTTTTGGGTTACTAGGGAAACCCCATGAGTCAGAGCCCTCTCCAGGCTGGGACTTGCCTGGCTCCAGCTGAAATTATTGTTCCCAAGGGCAGAACAACAAAGAGTGCTACTGAGACCCCACAGAAGAGAAGGTTTGGGAATAAAAATTAAACCTTCAGCTTTAATTTTAACCTGTGTATGTTCTTTTCTTAGGTGAGGCGTTTATGAGCCACTTCCTTGCTAGCTGATAATGACAAAAATACCTCTGATGTCTCTCGTGTGTCCATGCACTTTTCCCCTGCCCTCTGTATAGGTTTACATGTTTGTTGCTATTTTTCTGGGACAACATGCTTCGTTCTGTAGAGAGCTCTGATCACATCTGGTCTTGCCCTGCAGAACAATTCTGCCCTTCCTCTGTTCCTCCCCACAGATAACGTGGGTCAGCCCTCACAGAGGTGACATTATGCAAGCCCAAAAATGTGGCAAGGGGGATTTTCCCCTCCCTTCCTAACCCCCCAGCCCCAGCAGAGAGGCTCAGGGTGAATCCAGCAGCATAAAAACCGAGCAAGGGAATAAAAGAAAGGAGTTTAAAGATGACTTGGCTGTTCCGAGTAAGCGATCCCGGCGTTTTGAAATGTCAGCTATTCTGCTGCTTTGGCAAATTCTTCTCGTGTCTCTCCCTTTGTTTTCCTTCCCTGAAGAACAGCGAGGTCTAGACCTCGTTGCCAGTGCGGTTTTGCTGTCGGGATCTCGCGTCTGGGGCTGCAGACTCGGGGCTGGCCAGGGGTTTGCAGGGATTTAGGGAGGCAGCCAGCCCTGCTCTCTCAGGCTGTAATGTTCCTTCCACTGTAAAGCAATGCCAGTGCCTCCTTGGTGTTGCAGGGTTTGGGGGGAGTCCTGTGGGGTGGTTGTTCCTGCTGCTTTGCCCTTAGCTCACAGCGAGCCTGAAGGGCTGGGCTGTTTGTAGGTGGGAAAATTCCATTTTAAATGAAAGAGGAGAGCATTTCTTGCCAGGTGACGGTGGAAAACAAGCTGAGCATGGATGAGGGGGGTAAGAAGATCTTTATCCCATGGCTTCAGGGATGTGGGTTATAAAAACTGGTGTTTTTTTATTGGAGCCTTTGCTGAACAGCTGTTTTTGGGGGAAGGGGTTTCTCTGAAGACACTGACTTGCTTAATGGCATCTGCAGAGGGCAGGGATAGTTGTGCCAAGTCTGGAAACTGCTCTCCAGGTGAATTTCCATTTCCAAGGTGATGCTTGGCCCCTCCAGCTCCATCCCCACTTCTTGCACAGGCACTGGAGCACTTGGGGGAAGCTGGCCCTGCTGATGTTCCCCCCCTGCCCCAAAATTTGGGGCCTGCAGGGTCTCAGCCCTTGCAGCAGCCAGCACCAAGCCCTTTTGATATGATTTCCCCCCCCCCCCCCCGCCCCTTATCAATTATTTATATCTGGCTGTGAAGGGAAGTCTGTAGCCTTGGGCAGTCTGGTTCCACATCTGCTTTCTGAATTAACCCCAAAGGTCACTGCTGAGCTGGTATCTGTTGGGTGAGATCCCTGCCTAAACCTTGGACTAAACAGGGGCTGGGCTTTAGGTTACCTCTTCATTTCAGAGGCTGAAATGGAGTCCCAGGGAGGGCTGAAACGGAGTACCAGGTCCCTGTGAGCTGGAGGAGAGTGGGATTTAGCGCTGCTTTGTAAGGAAGATTTATGGAATTAAATCCCATCTTGGAATAATACAGCAGGATCTAGTGAGCATCCTGCCAAAATATCCTGTGCAGCTGGGAAGGGAGAGGTCTATGCTGCTGCACGTGATGCTCCCAGTCACAGCAAGGTCAGGTCGTGGCTGGTGGAGAGGTCCCTAAGGCAGGAACGTGGCTCATCCTGATGGATTGGGGGTGCCTCAGGAGCAGGCAGCAAGCAGCAGAGTGCTGGTAGATGACCATAGAATCCTAAAATCTTGGAATAGTTTGGAAGGGAGATGAAAGCTCATTCCATTCCTACCCCCTGCCATGAGCAGGGACACCTTCCACCATCCCAGATTGGTCCAAGCCAAATCAAACCTCACCTTGAACACTTCCAGGGATGGGGCAGCCACAGCTTCTCTGGGCAGCAGCCTCTGCCAGGGTCTCATTTCCCTCAGTTCCTTCCCAATATCCCATCTGACCCTGCCCTCTCTCACTTTGGAGCTCCAGCTCCTGACAGCTGCTGGGGGTGAAGGAAAATGGGTGAAGATTTGGGAAAGCGAAGGAAATGGTTGTGTTTCCTGTCCTGTTCCCCACACCACCCCCCAGCTCCAGCTCTGCCTCTCTTCAAGCATGGCTTTAATTTCTCCCTCTCTCCCTGCTTTCCCACTATTACCAATATTTTTGTAAGGGATCAAACTTAGGCTGTGGGATGCAAAAGCCTCCTACATGCTAAAGCCCAGCCTGACATCCCTGGGGAGCTGCAGCTCCTGGCTGGGCTGGATCCCCCATACCTCAGTGGGTCTGGAGGCCTGAGTAATGTTTGCAGCTGCGTGCCCTTCTACCCTTCTGTGCACATCCCCAAAAAAATAGGATTGGGATCAGAAAAAATCCATCATATTCTCATTGTTCTTACAAAAGGGGGAGGGTGAAGGAGCATTCCACCCACAGAAAGTAGGGATGAGCTGTGGGTGGGTTGACCAGAGTTATCTTTCCACACTGATGGATAAAATACCCCGCGGCTCTTGCATCTTCTGCATCCAAAGGGATGCATTAATGGGGATGGACTGGCAGTTTATTGATTAATTTTAATTTTTTGTAATCGATTTTGCTGCGTTCAAGGCTCAGGATCTGCATTATCTCTCTGCATGGCTCGGAGGCACCCCATGCAGAGAGATAATGCAGAGTATTGGTTGTCGTGGGGGAAAGGTTAACACTGGATTTTTGGGTTTAAAAATGGCCTGAGTGGGTATTTCAAATGGAATCCCAGGCTGGAAAATGGGGGGCTTTTAAAACACTGGGAAGTGGCTGACATGGACTTGGACAGCAGTGAAAGGGTAGTTGTCACCTAACCCTTGATGTAAAATTGAAAAAACCCCAATGGTGTGGAGGAAAAAATAGAAAAGATCCATAAATCTGACTTTATAACCTTCATCTAGTCTGGAAGGCTCTGATAGAGCTGAGGGAAATTAGTCCCCCCTTGGGCAAACCTGAGAAAGTATATTTTAATTAAAACATGAATTCTTGTCAATACTAAAAATTGTCTTAATTTCGTCTCCTCGACTTCTGCAGTGAACCCCCACTTGTGGAACTGTTCATTTGAGAGGCTTTTTGGGAAAAAGAAAGCCCCGTTCTCAAAAATGGGGATGTTTTTCTTCCTTGGGCTATGTTTTCCCACGTGCTTTGCAGGAGGTGCAGGGTCTGACGTGGGTTTGTGGTTGCTCACTCCCTGCCTCTCTCCATGTCACTGGGCTCAGCTCTCAGGGACGTTTCCCATCTGGGTGTCCTACTCCCTTGGTAGCATTTGGGAGTAGAACTTGTTTATTCATCCTGGAAACGCAGAAGGAAGAGTTTGTAGCTGGTTATTTCCTTTGCAAGGTCATTTTGAATAGCTGAGGATGGTACAAATCTCATTGACTCATGAGCCCTCCCTGTTCTCTTCATTGTGTTGCCTTCTCCTGGGATTTCTGGAGCCATAGGTCAGGTTTGACTCAGCTGAGGAAAGCCCTGGCTTTGGGGAGGGGCAAAGGATTGTATCAAAAAGCCATTTTTTCCTTTGGGTGCTGGAGCATTTCCATCCCTCTGAGAGATTCATATTCCAAAGAGGCAATGCCTCATTGAGAAATGAGGTGGACGAAACGCAGCCCTTGATGGAAATGGGTGATGTCATTGACCATCTGAGCCATTCCTGAGGAAATTCTGGCTTATTCCAGCTTGGCTTTTTGGCTTTGTGCTTGTTACACGTGGGAAAATGGGAAAAAAACCCCTTCCCACAGTGGCAGGAGGGGAATGACATCTTTGCACCTGGTCTTGGGAAGCCTGGAAGGGTGTGGAACGTGGGAGCGTGGAAGACAGGAGGGGCTTGAGAGCTGGGATGGCCTTAACTTCTTCCCTGTTGGGTTTCCCTCCCTTCCTCAGGTGGATGAAATTTATCACGACGAGTCGCTGGGCGTGCACATCAACATCGTGCTGGTCAGGATGATCATGGTGGGATACCGCCAGGTAAATCCAGCAGGAGATGCCCTCATGTTTATGTAGCCCTCGGGTAAGCCCAGCCTTGGGAAAACGTGGCAGCTGTCGGAGCCCAAATGACAACTGTGCTGAGCAGGGCTGAACCTGAACCTTCCTTAGCCTGGATTTTGGGGCTGAGGGCCTGGATAGCCCCTGGCCTGTGAGGCCCTCAGGGAGGTGGTGGGTGATCTGCTGTTACGTGCTTGCTCTGGGATGTGGGGAAAACCACGCAGGCTTCCTCAGAGCTCTGTGGATGGTGGGGTAGAGGTGGCTTCCCACACTGAGAGGAGCTGCACGTCAGGGAGGAGGAGCTGAGCTCGGGATCTCCTTGACTGTCTCTCTGGCTGTCCTGTAGCTCTCTGAGCATGGCTAGGAAAAGCATGGGAAGGTTTCCTGAGGAGTTTTCCTGTGGTTTCTCAGGCTGCACTTATTTTTTAAGGCTTGTTTGAGCACAGCAGCCAGATTTTTCTTCAAAACAATGATTTTCTGTACGTTTTTTGGGGCAAGCCCCTTGTCCCACAGGAATTGTTCTAGCAAGGGTGTTAATGACTCAACACAATGATGTCTCCATGTGTGATCTGCAAATAAGGCTGGTTGGAAAAAAACTTCCTTATAATAGAAACATGCTTGGCTTGCAGAAACCCAACACATCCTGGAGATCCAGGGATGGTTCTGAGGAGCAGGGATAAGGATGGAGGCTGACTTGTTTTTGGAGGCTTCCATGGGACCAGGAACATTATTTCTAGTTGAGAAAGCCAACAATCCAACTAGCTTTGTCCCAGTCACGTTTGTGCTCTGGGCTGGAGGTTGATCTGAGGAGGGGAAGGGATTTGGAGCTGTGGTGATACAGTGGGGTGGGAGCTGCCAGGCTCTGTTAGGGATGATTTATCCTCACCAAAGCCAGCTCTGGAGGCAGCTGGTTTGTCCAGCTGTGTCACTTCTCAGGTTCAGGGGACGATGTAGAAAATAAGGAGCAGATACTTGAATCCAGGAGAGATCTCAGCTCACTGTTTGGATCTGGCGCTTCCCGAGCGAGTCCTCCTGCAGCTTTGTCTTAGTTTGGAAAGACAGGTGTCTGCTAAGGAAAGCAGGAGCCTCCCCTGAAATGGAAAAATGTAAATCCCCCCACTCCAAATTGTTATAAATTTGAAATTAAGGGGCTCTGAGGCAAAAATATGGGAGCAGGAAATAACAGTTCTTTAATAGGGAAGAAAATAAAAAGATAAAATAAGCAATGCAGTAAACTAAAACAACACTGACAGAGTCAGAACACAACCTGACACCCTGTTGGTCAGGGTGTTGGTAGCAATCCAATTGGAATTGTGGCTGCAGTCCTCCTGGAGTGTCAGGTGTGGTTCTGCTGGAGCAGGGATCCTATAGAAGGGTGTAGCCTTCCTCTGAAGATCCAGTGGAAGAGGCAGCTGTTCCTCTGGGAAAGTCCAGTGGAGAAGCTGTGCTGGTGTTCCAGAAACTCCAGATTATATCCAGGCAGGAATGCTTGGCTCCTCCCTCTGGGCTCACATCTCCCAGTGGATGCTGTAGTTCTTATCAGCCATGCAGTGACATTCCATAGCCTGTTATCAGCTGATGTTCCCCTGGAGGGAAGAGTGGGTGTGGAAGAGGTCAGGAAAGCTGCCCAGTGAACAGAAGACAGCTGCCATACAGATGGCAAATAGAATACAATCTGCTTGGCAATCCAGGACAAGCTTATCATCTCCCGCTTGGGATGATGCCTCCTTGGCTTCCAGAGGAAGGGCAGCCCCTGCTCCTGCTGTCCCCAGCAGCGGATTTTCCCCTCTTCCCGCAGTCGGTGAGCCTGATCGAGCGGGGCAACCCGTCGCGGAGCCTGGAGCAGGTGTGCCGCTGGGCGCACTCGCAGCAGCGCTCCGACCCGCAGCACGCCGAGCACCACGACCACGCCGTCTTCCTCACCAGGCAAGATTTTGGGCCCGCAGGTATGCAAGGTACTGTATTTGTCTCGATCAGGTATGTGCAGTTTGCCGGGGGGTGAGAGGATTTACTTGCAAGCACAGTCTGTTTCTTGGCCAGCGAGGTCCAGAAAAAGGTTATGAAAATTGGTATTTTTTTATTTCTTCGCGTGATAGGAAAGAGAGAGACAGAGAATTAATCCAGAGCATCGACTTGAATGGATAAAATATCTTTATTTATTTATTCTCTTGCTCTTTGATTTCATTTATCTGTCCTCCCCTTGGACCAAAATGCCTTAAAAATACAAATATAAGATAAAAAAAGATGAAATACCACAGGAAGCCCCATGGAGTCAATCAATCAATCACCTTATTCTGTCCTCTGGAGGACCTTTAAAACCTGTTTTTACATGGATTTATTTCTTGGGCATTGGAGCATTCAATAAACCCTGGGCCAAAGAGGAAGTTCTACTGCAGGAATCTCTCACCCTCTTGGTGCAGAGATTGTGCTGGTGTGGTCTGAGAAGAGGCTTTGCTAATAAAAATTTTTAGGAAAATCTTCTGATGTTTCATGGCTCCACTAGGAAAACAGGTGCTTTGGTGTTACCAGGAGAGGTGGCTTTTCCCAGTTCTGAGCCTGCTGCTTCCAAATTCCCATCTCCTCTTTTCCACGCTGGTGGCCAGGTCTGGATTTCCGTCAGGAGGCTCCATCTGATGCCGTGGATGGGGTGGGTATTGTCACTCTGATCTGTAGCACAGGTCCTCCTGGTGTGCACAGGAGGAAGGAAAGGTGGAGAAGGAAACCTCTCCTAACTCCCTGAAAAGGATCCCCCTCATCAGGAGATGAACCTCAGGAGAAGCAGACCTTAGATTGTGACCTGCCCTGGTCCCTTTGTCCAGAGTCACACACAGGGTGAAATACCAGCTTTTGTTTCATTTTTCTAGATCTTTCCTGGCAAAGTGACTGTGTCCAAAGGCATTGGAGAGAGGACCTTTTTTGGCAGAAGGGGGAGACTCCCTAGGCTGCCCCTTGGTGGGAGGAGTTGAGATTGATGGAGTAGCCCTGCTCTAGGGCTGCTCCTTCCAGCAGCTCCTTCCCCTTTTCCCTGTGGATCTGGCTCTCTGCTTGTCACACATCTCCAGGACTTTCTGCAGAATACCCATGTCCTTGCCTGGCTGTGCTGCATGGCACAAGGAGCTCCTCATCCACTGGGAATTTCCTTCTGATTGGGCTGCTGGAATAGTAACACTGTGCTTGCTCTTGCCTCTTTTCCCCAAAACGAAGTCCTTGTGGACCCCCAACATCCTTTTAAGCTCGGGGGTGTGCGGAATGAAGGACCAGAGTGTGGCACCAAATTATCCCCAATATGTCTTTTGACGAGAAAAGCAGTGGACAGATGGGTTGTAAATTATTAATGGCTGCTGTAGAGGTCATGTCCCTCTGCAGTGGGTGACACAGAGGGGTTTTTCTGGCTGGGCTGAAGGATGCTTGTGCTCAGAACTAAATATTTTCCAGGTAGTTGCTTCTCATCGTCATTCTCCTGTGGAGAACCTTTTATACTCCTTCCAATTCTTACTGGAGTCTTCCTTACAAAAACCTGCCTTTGTGAGCATCCACCTTTTCATACTCCTTTGTCCCATCTCCCATCCACAGCTTCTTTGGTTGGGAATTTATCCAATTTTCATCCTAGACAAAATAAATTTGCCTTCCCCTTGTAGAGAAAGCTTCCCACAACTTTATTCTTTCTTGTGGAAAGTTTCATGGGGGTAAAAAAAATCTTTTCAAATTATTTGTCCAGGGCTTGATTTATTACTCTGTGGTTAAACCCCTTTGTGGGAGTGACTTGGTGTGGATCAAGTATCCCACAAGGATGGGGGGCTCTGTGGACCCTGTGGTTTGGCCAGGCTGGGTGTAGGGATGTGCACCTCCCTCAGCTCATCAGCACCCCTCTCCTGCTGCTGCCCACTCCTGGCTGACTGAGCTCTCCTCTTCCAGCATCCCAGTCCCCAGGGCATGTTATCCAGCATGGTCCTGCCCTGCTTTTGCCTCTCTGACCTGTAAGTCCTTCCTTCACTAACTCCCTTGATGCCAAAAAGGGTCAGCCTTAAAAAAAAACAACACACGTCAAAAAAAACTTGGGGGGTAAATGCTGGAGCGTGCCAACGAGCTAATTGAATTGGGCAGAAATAAGGTGGAAAAGAAAGGAAAAGTGACCAGAATGGAGGTGATGTGTTGCTGCCTGGGCGGGGGAAGATTCCTCTGCCCACAGCTGCCCCACTGCACTGCACTTGATCGAGGGCTGGGGTCCTGGGGCCGGGCGGGTGCATGTGCGGGTGTGCCCCGTGGGGAGCAGGGCTGTGGTTTTCTCAGGGCTCTGGGGAGAGCCTCGTGCCTTTTCTTCTCTGCTTTTTCCTTCTTTATTTGTTTTTAATGAAGGAGAATGCGGGGCATGCCGTTCCTGGGCTGGGAGGCGATGGCCACCCAGTTGTGGGTGCTGTTTCTGCCCTCCTGCCTGCTCAGGTGTGTTGGCACAAGGGCACAGTGGTGCCAGCAAGCCCCACAGCAACCTCTGCTGGCTTTTGGCACGCACTGGTGAGCCAGTCCATCCAAGTGACCTGGGCAGCCCCTCCTCTTCAGCGCCTTCCCCTCTGTTTTCTCTTCTGTTGCAGTGAAGCCAGCTTATGTACTTGTGGGGTTTTTTTTTTTCTAAATTTTTCATTTTTTCCCCTCCTCTCTCAAAGGTTTTCTCTCTCCTCTCCTCCTCTGTCCTTCCCTCCTGTCTTTGCCCCAGGCTACGCTCCGGTGACGGGGATGTGCCACCCTCTCCGCAGCTGCACCCTCAACCACGAGGACGGCTTCTCCTCGGCCTTCGTCGTGGCCCACGAGACTGGACACGTGTAAGTTGTGGGGGCAGAGCTGCCTGTGGTGGTGCCTCTCCCTCTGCAAAGGTGCTGCTGCAGCTGCGAATCCCTTGGGATCTTCCCACCAGGTTGGGCATGGAGCACGACGGCCAGGGCAACCGCTGCGCCGATGAGACCAGCATGGGGAGCATCATGGCGCCGCTGGTCCAGGCCGCCTTCCACCGCTACCACTGGTCCCGCTGCAGCAAACAGGAGCTCAACCGCTACATCCAGTACGCCCCTTCCAGCTGCGAGGGCATGTTCTCCCTTCAGACCCCCACTGGTGGCTTTTGGTACCCAAAGGTGCTCCCAGGGCTGGAGGGCCTCTGGAGACAGGCTGGAAGAGCTGGGGGTGTTCGGCCTGGAGAACAGGAGGATCCAGGGAGACCTTGGAGACTCCTTCAGTGCCTAATAGGGTTCCAAGAGAGCTGGAGAGGGACTTTGGACAAGGGGGAATGGCTTCCCCCGACAGAGAGTAGGGTTAGATGGGATATTAGGAAAAAGTTATTTCCTGGGAGGGAGGTGAGGCCCTGGCACAGGGTGCCCAGAGGAGCTGTGGCTGCCCCTGGATCCCTGGCAGTGTCCAAGGCCAAGTTGGACACTGGGGCTTGGAGCAGCCTGGGACGGTGGAAGGTGTCCCTGCCCATGGGAGGGGGGTGGAACTCTATGGCCTTGATGGACCATTCCGACCTAAGCCATCCTGGGATTCCATGATAATTCAAATTTCTCAGTAGCTGAATTTGGAGAGTGGCCTGGAGCAGAGGGATGGGGTGATGGAAGGAAATCCTCTGTCTGACTCTGCAGCTCCTACGACTGCCTCCTGGATGACCCCTTTGAGCACCAGTGGCCCACGTTACCTGAGCTGCCGGGAATTAATTATTCCATGGACGAGCAGTGCCGCTTCGACTTTGGCGTGGGCTACAAGACGTGCACGGCGGTGAGTAGGGGCTGTGTGGCCATGCTGTCCCCCCCTCCCCGGGGTCCCCAGCCAGCCTGGCTGCCACCAGCCTGCTGGTACTCGCTGCTGCTGTCCCAGCCCGGCTCCTCTGTGCTCCCCAGTTCCGCACCTTCGACCCCTGCAAGCAGCTGTGGTGCAGCCACCCTGACAACCCCTACTTCTGCAAGACCAAGAAGGGGCCGCCCTTGGATGGCACCGAGTGCTCTCCTGGCAAGGTAGGGGCTGGTCCTGCTTCCTGTGGGAGGGATGTGTCCGAGGGCACGATGAAGAGCACCTTCCTCCCGTGCTGTAGCGTTTCTGTAGTGCTGTGGGTGCAGGAGGGCTCTCCACTGGTGCTGAGCGCTTTGGAACTCATTCTTTCTCCTCCCTTCCAGTGGTGCTTCAAGGGCCACTGCATCTGGAAGACGTCGGAGCAGCCTTACAGCCAGGATGGCAGCTGGAGCTCCTGGTCCAAGTTCGGCTCGTGCTCCAGGACCTGCGGGGGAGGCGTGCGATCCCGCAGCCGGAGCTGCGACAACCCGCCGTACGTCTGGCTTTTGCCTCCCTCCCTTTTCCCAGCAGGAAGTAGCCACGAGCCAGAGGTTCCTGGCTCTTCCCCTTGTTGGCAGGGATGGGGACATCTGTTCCTGCAGGAGCTGTGCTGTAGTATTTGTGAGGTGCCCCGATGAAGGAAGGAATGATGAATCTGACTCCACATTCTCAGAAGGCTAATTTATTATTTTATGATACTATATTATATTAAAGAATACTGTACTAAACGATAGTAAAGAATACAGAAAGGATACTTACAGAAGGCTAAAAAGATAATAATGAAAACTTGTGACTCTCTCCAGAGTCCGACACAGCTTGGCCCTGATTGGCCAAAGAGTGAAAACAACTCACACCAGAAACCAATGAAACAATCACCTGTTGGATAGACAATTCCCAACCACATTCCAAAGCAGCAAAACACAGGAGAAGCATTGAGATAAGAATTGTTTTCCTTTTTCTCTGAGGCTTCTCAGCTTCCCAGTAGAGAAATCCTGGGCGTAGGGATTTTTCCAGAAAATATGGATGCCGCACTGTGCCGTGTGTTCGGGCACTGAGCTGTGCTGGGATGGAACACCATCCCCTCTCCAGTGCTCTCACAAGCCGCTGCGTTTGTTTTCCAGCCCCGCATACGGAGGGCGGCAGTGCCCGGGAGCCACCTACGAGTACCAGGTGTGCAACGCCGAGGAGTGCCCGGGGCCCTACCAGGATTTCCGTGCCCAGCAGTGCTCCAAGCTCAACTCCTACTACACCCACCAGAACAGCAAACATTCCTGGCTTCCCTACGAGCATCATGACGGTGAGTGGTGGCGGGTCCTGGCAAAGGAGCAGCAGCCAGGTTCCTCCAGGGGACTCTGCCCTGGTGGCCATCACCCTGGGGTGGAGGCTGTGCCAGCTGCACAGATGTTGGGCGGTGGGAAGCTCCTGAGCTGGAAACTGTTGTGCAATGAGCCGACATCACGCAGCCAGCTTTTTAAAATCACAGACTCACAGAGTAGTTTGGGTTGGAAGGGACCTTAAAGATGATCTCATTCCAACCCTGCAGCCCTGGGCAGGGACACCTTCCACTAGACCAGGTTATTCACAGTTGGAAGAACACTTCCAGGGATCCAGGGCCAGCCACAGCTTCTCTGGGCAGCCTGTGCCAGGTCCTCCCCACCCTCACAACACACAATTTCTTCCCAATACCCCATCTAACCCTGCCTTGTGACAGTTTGAAGCCATTCCCCCTTGTCCTGTCACGCCTTTCTCCTTGCCCAAAGGCTCTCTCCAGCTTTCTCGGAGCCCCTTCAGGCACTGGAAGGGGCTCTAAGTTCTCCCTGGAGCCTTCTGTTCTCCAGGCTGAACACTCCCAGCCTGTTTCCAGAGCAGAGCTGCCTACTTGCATTGCAGCCTCATGTAGTGTGTCCTGTCCTTTCCTTGATTTCCTGAGTGTACTAGGCAAAAGTGCAGGCTCCTGATCTGCAAGTGGCCTTGGGAGATCAGCCACGTGAATATCCTGGGCTTTGGAATTGTGGCTGTGCTCAGGGGTACCACTGAGATGAGTTTCTGTCTTCACTCACCCTAATGAATTTCCATGACCCCTTTTTCCCCCCACCTCTCTTTTTCTCCCCCTTCCCTTTTCCTTTGCCACAGATGCTCAGAAGTGTGAGCTGATCTGCCAGTCTGAGGGCACGGGAGACGTGGTGTTCATGAACCAGGTTGTTCACGACGGGACCCGCTGCAGCTACCGAGACCCCTACAGCGTCTGCGTCCGGGGCGAGTGCCTGGTGAGGAGCTCTTGTGGGGCCCTCCCTGTCCTTTCCCTGGCCAGGAGAAAGCTCAGCCCCTTGGGGGCATGGGGTTCTGTCCCTGGGGACCAAGCCTGTGTGCAGCAAAGGGGATGGCAGAGTGATGGGCTGGGCTGCAGGGCTGTAACCCCGGGTGGGTTGCAGGGCTGTAATCCCAGGCTGGGCTGCAGGGCTGTAACCCCAGGCTGGGCCTCAGGCATGTAACCCCAGGCTTGTCCTCTCGTTCCCTGGGTGCCAGCACGTCGGCTGTGACAAGGAGGTTGGCTCCCTGAAGCAGGATGACAAGTGTGGGGTCTGCGGGGGGGACAATTCCCACTGCCGGACGGTGAAGGGGACGTTGGCCAAGACCCCCAAGCAGCCAGGTGAGAGAGCTGGGTGGGTTTGGAAGCAGATTCACGAGCTGGATTCATGTGTCCAGTTGGAGGAAACCTGCTCTTTCTCTTCCCTCCATCCTTCTTCTCTCCCTTTCAGGTGTTTTGAAGATGTTTGAGATCCCAGCTGGAGCAAGGCACCTTCAGATAGAAGAGATGGAGCCAGCATCCCACAGCATCGGTGAGCATGCTCTAGTGCACCTCTCCCTTCACCCTTTCTCAACCCTTTTCTCATAATTCCCATCAAAGAGGGTCTTGTTTAGGTCATTCCCATCCTCCAAAGTGAGTGACCAGAGGGAATGGTATTGAAAATATCTCCTTTCTCCTCCAGCTGTTAAGAATCAAGCCACGGGGAACTTCATCCTGAATGCCAAGGGCCAAGAAGCCAAAAGCCAAGTGTTCATTGAGATGGGCTTGGAGTGGGAATACACTGTGGAACAAGGCAAGGAGAGCCTGAAAACCAGCGGTCCCCTGCACGAGGCCATCAGTGTTTTGGTAAGCCTGGCTGGCACGTGCTCTGGGGGGGCTTGGGGACGACTGTCACAGACAGGGGAGGTGGTCTGAGGTGTGATGTGGCAGGTGATGGAAGGATGTGGGTAGAGGAAGAGGGCATGTCACTAAATCCAGGGAATGAGCCAGCCAAAAGCAAGGGGTGACCAGCTGCATGAGAGAACGGCATATGCTGCTCAGGCACTTGCCTTTGAGTTCAGCTGCGTTTTGCTCTGCAGCAATTGCTTATGACTCCAAATCCCATTTTAGTTATGCTGGAATGTGGAGAATTAGAGCTTGGGTTCCCTGGGCATGCTGGGAATGGCAGGTCTGTGCTCCCATCCATCCCTGTGTCCCAGTTTGAGTCATAGGCCACCTTGCCGTGTGGTCCCTTTCCCGTGGCATCATTCTTCCCCCTCTCTGCTCCCTCTCTGCCTGCAGGTCATCCCTCAGGAGGAGGAGGTGAGGAGCAGCCTCATGTACAGGTACATCATCCACGAAGACCTGCTGCCCATGATTGGAAATAACAATGTCCTGCTGGAGGAGATGGATTCCTACGAGTGGGCCCTCAAGAGCTGGTCCCAGTGCTCCAAGGCGTGTGGAGGAGGTAACTTCCTCTTCATAACAGCTTACAGGGTATGGTTGGGGGTGCTTGGATATGGTAGAGGGTGTGTGAGCCCCTTGGGGCATCTCTGACACGGAGAAGTTGTTGCAAAGCAGTTCAAGTGAGCATTTTAGCCGGATTTCTTACAGAAACAGGCCTGCATGATTGTGTGTGTGCACCTTCTTTTGTCTATCCATGGACCTGCTAGGATTTTTGAATTCCTTGGCTATTTTTAACTGGATTTGAGCCAAGAAACAGTAATTTTGAAGATGACCACTACTAAAGTTTGCACAGAAGTAAGCGTGGGGTTTGCTGGTGAAAGCTTCGTTTCCATACGGCCACTGGGATGTGGCCTTCAGGTGGTGGGGAGCACCTTGTGCTCTGGGAATCAGAGCGGCTTGGGTTGGAAGGAGCCTTTAGAGGTCCAAAACCTGGTCCAAACCCCTGCCATGGGCTGGGACATTTTCCACAAGCTGTGTGCACTCCACAGCAGCCTGGGGGACCTGGGGGGTGGGTCCAGCAGCCGCACGAGCATCCTCAGCCAACCTTGGCTCCCACCCGAGTGGTGACATCTCAGAGCACATATCCCAGCAGGGATGCAGGAGAAGGACTTGGGGGGGAACCTGGAGGGACTCCCTACACCCATCCATGTCCGTGCTCTGCCCCCTCAGGCATCCAGTACACCAAGTACGGCTGCCGTCGGAAAAGCGACAACCGGATGGTGCATAGGAACTTCTGTGACAATGGCAAGAAGCCGAAGCCAATCCGGAGGCGCTGTAACCTCCAGGAGTGCTCCCAGCCCATGTAAGTCCTCTCTGTGTGGCCCGAGGCGCTCCCGCTCCTCGTGGGGGCGGTTCGGGGTCGCGTTGGGAGCGTCTCCAGCCGCTTCCCAGCATCGCCTCAAATGCCTTCTCCTTGTCCGTCTTCCCACGCTGGCAGGTGGGTGGCTGAGGAGTGGGGTGCCTGCAGCCGCTCCTGCGGGAAGCTGGGGCTGCAGGCGCGGGCGGTGCAGTGCGTGCAGCGCCTGCAGGACGGCACCAACCGCACCCTGCACAGCAAGTACTGCCCCGGGCAGCGCCCCGAGACGCGCCGGCCCTGCGGCCGCCTGCCCTGCCCCGCACAGTGGAGGACAGGAGCCTGGTCCGAGGTGAGGAAACCCCTGGAAAGGAGGGTACGGGAGGTGGGTGTGGAGGGCAGGTGCTTGTAGGGGTCAGGGAGTAGAATCCTAGACTGGTTTGGTTCAAAGGGAGCTGTAAAGGTCATCTACAGTCCAACAGGGACACTTTCCATTAGGCCAGGCTGCTCAGAGTCCCATCCAGCCTGGCCTTGGTGGAGATAAGGGTACAAGACACAGTGGTGTTTTCACAGAATGCTGGAGTGGTTTGGGTTGGAAGGGACCTTAAAGCCCATCTCATCCCGACCCCTTGCCTTGATCAGGTCACCTTAGACCAGGTTGCTCCAAGCCTGGCTTTCAAAACTTCCGGGAAAAAGGGTACAAGGCAAAATGAGAGAGGGGAGAGCATCCCTGTGCCGAGAGTGTGGGGGTTTGGGAGACAGGGAGGGAAAACCCCCATCAGAAAGCAAAATCCACCTGGGGAACAGTCACCAGCACATCATGGTGGGCTGGGGGGGGGGGGGGGGGGGCTGTCCCCACGCTGTCTCTGACTGACTGTCTGTCTGTCTGTCTGTCTGGGCGCAGTGCTCGGTGACCTGCGGGGAAGGCGTCCAGCAGCGGCAGGTGGTGTGCAAGGGCAGCGACAGCGGTGCACGCTGCGAGGGTGACAAGCCAGAGGCCATCCAGGGCTGCCACGTGGCTGTCTGCCCGGGTGAGAGGAGGATGAGGAGGAGGTGGCACTGGGATGGGGCATGTCCTGGTGGGGATCAACCCCCACGAATATCTCCAGCCTGTTGTGGCTTCAGGGGATGCCAGCAGACAAGGTTGGGTTGAATGTCCCTGATGCAGCTGGCAGTAAAAAAAATAATTTCAGCCAGGCAAAATATTTCCCTTCTCTGCTCTTAGCCCTGGCATTGTCTGGTTTTGGGTTTCTGGCGGTTTGAACTTGTGATGAGCTGGTGGAGATGGGCACCCTCGAGTTTATCGAGTGGCTTAAATGCTGGGTGCTTAGGGGATTTAATTTTTAAGGAGATCCCGTAAAACAAGCCAAACACCCTCCTGAGGTATTTTGAGTGCCCTCAGCCTGCCGTGGCTGCTGGGCATCGTGGTGCTCTCTCTGCAGGGAAGCTCTCTGGCATCACCGCCAGTGCCGATGCCGGCGACCACGGCACCACCAAAGGGCAGCGGGTGCCCCAGGACGGAGCCAAAAACCCCGTGAGCAAGATCTCCTCCAGTGAGTGCTCGTGTAAGGGCGGTGCTTGCCAGGATAACCCTCCCGAGGGCTTGTGCGGCTCCCTGCGGGAAGGGCAGAGGTGGGAGCGCAGCCAGCAGTGCTGCTGGGGAGTTTCACCCTCCGCTGCTGCCTCCATCCGCTCCAAAGCGCGATGCTCCATTGCCATCTTGTGGTCTACGAGCTCCTGCAGCTTCCCTTTGCCTCCCGGTTTTTATGCCCTTTCCTTTTTACCTTGGGATTTTTTTAAGCAGGGAAATGGCTTCTGGTTTTTCCCCCTTGGAGTCCTTCACAGCTGGGGCTCAGTGCATCTTGGTTTGGAGCATCCCTTGCTCTCTGTTTTTTCTCCATGCACACAATCCTTCAGTACTTTGGCTTCATTTTCCAGGTCCCTCTTGCCCGTTTCCTATGTGGATAGGCAGCACCCTGAAACCCTTGTTTCCTTTGGGAATCCCCTTGGAGGGGTGCAGGGCTGGGAGCCTAATGCCACCTTCTTTTGTGCTGCTCTGTCCCTCTCCAGGGGAGCCCTGCCTCGGGGACAAGTCCATCTTCTGCCAGATGGAGGTCCTGGCTCGCTACTGCTCCATCCCTGGATACAACAAGCTCTGCTGTGAATCCTGTGGGAAGAAAGCCTCCTCCTCCTCCACTGGCTCACCCCCTGTCACCAGCATTCCCCTGGGAGCGACCACTCCCAGCCCTGCTCTGGCGCTCCTCCCCTACCCCACTACCCCAGCTCGGGGGGAGCCTGCTGGGGACCCCACTGTGGCACCTGGGTTATCCAGCAGTGGTGCTTTTCCAGGGGAGCTGCCAGCCCCGAGGGAGCCAGGAAGGGGCCAGGGGGCCAGGTAACCTGCTGGAGACCACCTCCCTGTGAGGCTGGGAAAGCCTTTCTCCCTCTTCCCTCCCGTTCTCTCCATCTTTTTCCTCTCTCCCCACTTCCAGTGATGGTTTTTGTGGGTGGCACTGCCAGGTTTGGGAATGACCTGGCTCCACACCCAGAAATTCCTGGGAAAACCACTCATTTTCCATGGTCCTGCTTGCCCTCCTAGCTGTGCCACGGCGCTTTTTGACAGTGCTGTGGGAAAAAAAGGTGGAAAAGAGCAAAAAAAGCTGCGGGTAGACAGGCTGCTTCCTCCCAAGGTGCTAAAAAGATGTGGGAGGGGGATGGCTTTAATGTTGCATTTTCCTTCCCCCTGCTCCAAGCAGCAACACAGGATGTGCTGGGCAGGAGGGTCCTGGCTTGGTGGTTCAGCCCTGGAGCTTGGGGATAGCAATGGGAGGATCCTGGGAATCTGCTGGGGAAAACTGGAGGGAGGTGGTGAGGTGAGGAGAGGGGAAATGTGGGGAAATCCCAGACTGCTGCTTTGGGCTGTCCTTGCTAAGGTAGAGAGTTTGGGAAACATGTTTGGGGAAGGTGGAACGTGACAAGCATAGAGTTCTGGAGGCAGGAGATGGTCCAGGAGATTCCAAAGTGAGCAATAAGAGCCACAGGTCAAAGACCAAAAAGTGATGGCAAAAATGCCTGTCACCTGGGGGTGACTTTTTTCCGGCCAGTGCTGCCCTTGGCCAGTGCCCAGGATCACCAGCCTATCCCTGCACCATGGACCCAGTGCCTCTGAGGCAGCAACAACTTTCAGGGGAAATGGGAGTGACTGGGAAGCCAGGAGTGGATCTTAGGGGCAGTTACAAGGAGAGGAGAGAGACAAGGATTCATCTGCATCTCTCATTGCTTGGGAAGGGGTGGAAAGGGGGTGGTTAGTGCCGTTACAAATGATTGTGCCAAGTACTAAAGGTTTGCACAGCACTTTAGGAGCCTTGGGCTGCCCTCTCCTTGCTGGGTGCTGGGCCAGCTCTGGGCACAGGGTTTGCCTTGACAAGTTTCAGTCCTCAAAAACCTCCCAAAAATGGTGTCCCTGTGGGGGCTTCCATGGTTTTGGTACTTCGGGCATCTCTGGTGCAGTGGCAGGGGAAGGTGGGGGAGAAAGTTTTAGGAACGGGGGAGGTGGAGTCCCAGGAAGGCAAGGCTTGGCAGACAGAGCAGTTTGGCATTGCAGAGTGGGATGTCCTTGGGAGCACGTGCATGGTGTGGGTGCTGGCCCCGAGGCTCCTGCTCCCCTGGTATGCAAGGAGTAGGATGTGGCATCCCTAGGGACAGTGTTTGAGCTCTGCAGGTAGCCAGGGCTTGTGGTGAGGTGGCCAGGGTGATATTCCCAGTCTGGCATGGCTTGTGACAGGGCTGAGGTGCTTGCTGTGACTGAAATGGATGGAGACCCCTCTGCATTCTGGATGTTTTAAGCGTTGGACTCTGCACTGCTCCCCCAGAGCTTCCCCACACCCTCCTGCTGCCGAGTCACAGCTGGGTGAGCATTTTTCCCACTCCTCTTAAAGCACCTGGGGCTGGAGGTCCTCGGCCCCCTGGGTGCTGCCCTTTGGCCTTAGGTGGGCATCCCAAAACATGGAGCAAAGCCCCCCATCTGTCTGAGCCACACAGCTGGCACACCTCGCGGGAGTGGGCACATGGAGGGTGCCTGTGGAGTGCCCAGACCCAGGACAGGCAGGTATTGGCACCCACAGGGGATCCTGTGGGGATACCAGCGTGGGGTTCATCCCTGCAGCCCTGCCGTGCCCCTTGCCAGCCCCTCCGCGGGCGTGCCAGCATTTATTTATTGTGCCAAAGAGAACGCTTTGTTTGCTCTCCAAGGAGCATAACAAAAAGACCTTCTTTCCCCTCAAAAGTGGGCTGTGATGTCCTTCCTCTGAAATTCCCAGCTGCTCCCCTCCCTTCCGTGCTGGCCTAGGTTTGGTGCTTTATTGCTTTAGGAATATTTGCAGTGGTCGCTCCCTACAGCTCAGGGCAGAGCTGGGGCTGGGCACTGACCCAGCCTCGCACCCACAGACCCTGGGGGTGTCTGGGCAGGGGGCTGTGATCCTGACCTCAGGATCACCTGAGGGCTGGGGGAGGTGTGGATCAGGCTGGGATAACCTCCCCCAGCAGCAGTGGGTGCTCTGGGGTGGTGGTGCTGCAGGGCTGGTGCCCAGCGCTGCGTGTTTCATGGAATCCTGGAGTGCTTTGGGTTGGAAGGAGCTGTAAAGTTCATCTGGCTCCTGCCCTTGAACACTTCCAGGGATGGGGAATTTATTCCAGTTGAAGGCAGGCTGAGCTTGGGTGGCTTTGTCCTGCCTCTGGTCCTGTCTCCAGGAGGAGAGGATGACTCTGATCCCCTGCACCCTCCTAAGCCAGGTGGGTGCATGGAGTCATTCCTGTGCTGTAACCTTGTCCAGTGTTACCATGATGTATAAAGTTTTGTACATATGAGATTCAGAGCTTTTTAACTTTTAATATTTATTAATAAAAAAAAAAAAAAATAAATCCACATAAAAATCTCTTGCTGTTGATCTGTTTTGGGGATGTGTGTGTGGAGGGGGAAATATGAGCATGACCCATGTGTGGTTGTCAAAATGGATTTACTTTGTGTTACTTCAGCCCAGTCCCTCCTCTTTGTCAGCCAGAATTTCACATTGCTGTTTTGAGGAGGAAGAAAATCTCTAGAGATACACATATATAGATACACACAAATAGTTAAGCCAGTGCAAAAAATAAATATTGATACATCAGTGGTTAGGGCCAAAAAGAGCTCCTGATGCCATGGCCAGGTAAAAAATGTAAAGAGGTGAAAGCAGGGTGGGGATGAGGCCAGAGAGGAAGTGTCAGGGTGTGTTCTGGCAGCCCCCCTTTTCCTGTTTGATGCCAAAACCCAGTTCCTGTTGCTGGGGTTTTTAGGGAAACTCTTGCACGAGGTTTGGTGCTGCCTCAGTTGTCCCAGCTCGTGGATGCTCCACTCAATCCTCAGAGCAGCAGCTTCCCTCTCAAGGACCACTCCCTGCCTGCTTCGCTGGTCCCCTGTGCCACTTTTTTCCAAGGACGGTGGTGGCAATGGCCATGGTGGCACCTGCAAGGGAGGGAGGTGAGAAGTGGCTTTGCCCTCAGGGTGTGTGGGAGCTGCTCTAAAGTCACCTCACAAATGGAGCTTCCTGTGGAATCTTCATAGGTGGTGGTGATTGACTTCATTGTGATTGTGATTGACTCCATTTCTGGTCATTGATGCTGCTGCAATCCCTCAGAAAAGGCTTTATTTTCATCTGTCCTGCTTTACACCCCTTTAAATGTCTCCTGCAGAGCTCTGGTTCTCACAGTGATGGTGGAACCACTACGTCTTTTGGGGTAATGAGTCACTCTGTCCTTCCCCTCGTGTTTTTCATGGCCCCTCCTAAAAGGTTGAACCCAACGCCTACCAGGTCATTCCTTAAAACCCAGCCCACCCTGGATTCCTCTGGATCTTTGCAGGGCCTGCTTTTACAAGTGCTTTGCAAACCCTGCTTGGATTTTACCATGGAAAAACTTCCACATCTCTTTTGGGTGTTCCCTTCCACACAGTGTCACTACAGCTCATCACACCTTCAGGTTTCTAGGCTGCAGCAGCCACAGTATTTGGGCAAGGAGGGATTTTTGGGTTTATAAGGGATAGGAGAGGCTTGCAGCTGGTGTGGTTGTGGCTTTTCTTGCTGGGATGGCCAGGCCAGGCCAGGTGGGATGGCTCTTGGAGCAACTTGGTGTGGTGAAGGATGCCCTGCCCATGGCAGGAGGTGGAATGAGATGAGATTTAAAGTCCCTTCCAACCCAAACCAGTCAGGAATTTGGGTTCTGTGAGATGGGCCAGAGCAGGTGCTTGTCCCCACTAGAACTGGAATTACGACTGTGTCTCCAAACACCTTTTTCACTGCTCATTTTCCTACAGCAGCTATTGCATCCCTTCAGTACTCACACCCCTGGCCAGGACTGGAGTGGGTGGAACAGTTTTCTAGGAAAGCTTCAGCTTTCTTTCCCATGGCTTTTGCCAAAGGGTTTAATCTCAGCCCTGGAGCCTTGTTGGCTCAGCTCAGCCACTTCCCAGGCTCCCTGCCTGATTCACCAGCCCTGGCCCTGAGCTTTCCCTCCCAGCTTTTCCTGCAGGGATCTCCTCACGGCACAGCTGCTGTGGTTTGCCCAGCTGTGTCCCGTTGCAGCTTCCCAGCTTTCTCCCTGCATCCCTGGATTGCTGGGCAGGTTATAACAGCAACCCTGCCAGGAGCTGCTGCTCCTGGGGCGCTGCAGACTGATGTCACTGTGGCTGTCAGAGATGCTGTGCGTGTCCCAGGAAAGCCCTGGAGGGATCCTGGTGTGCTGTGCATGTCCCAAGGCAGCTGCCAGCCCTGCAGTGGAGGCTGGGGATGCGCAGCTTCCTGTGAGGGTTCCTGCTGCCACAGTTCAGTGCTGGGATATCCATTGTGGCTCTGGTGAGTTACAAATGGGGGCGGTTTGTTTTGGTTTTTCGTGGACTCTGGGGACTCTCTGGGCCCCAGCAGTCAGGAAATACAATTCTTTGTATTTTAGGCTGCCTAGGAAGGAGAGAGCAGCGGCTGATCAGAGAGAGCTCCACCCCAGCTGGCTCTCCACTAAATTCCCAAGGAGAGCCCATCCTTGCCATTATTCCCTCACTGTTTCTCGTGGTGGTTTTGTCTCTGCAGCCAGCTGGAGCAGACAGGCAGATAATGTTTTACCGCCCCATTTTGGTGGGAGGTGTCCATGCGCTCTCCTGAGGGCTGGAGGGAACGTCCTGGCAATAAGAGTGACTTGCAGGGGGAAAGAAAACACGGGAAACTTCTTGTGCTGGCAAGCCCGGAGGCCAGGAGGGGACGGCATTGCCGCCCAAAACCCGGCTCAGAGGGGTGAGGGCTGCCGAGGGTCAGCCCTGGTCCATCCCTGGAGCTGTGGGACATCCCTGCGGAGCCGGAGCGAGGTTTGGTCCCGATATCCCCGCGGGATGCGGCTGCAGCCGCTGGAGGTCACTGCGGGTCTGCAGCTCCACAGAGGTGACAGGAGCGCTGCTCCTCCTGCCACATTCCTGGGAGATGGATGGACAGTGGCTCTCCCGGGGGTCTCCACCAGGAGTCACAGCTGGCACTCCAATCCTGCCCGATTGTCCCTTTCCCTTGCTGCTGGATGGAGTGACTCTTTGGGAGGCTAAGGGAGCTGGAAAGGGGCTGAGCCTGGAGAAAAGGAGGCTCAGGGGGGACCTTGTGGCTCTGCACAACTCCCTGCCAGGAGGGGACAGCCAGGGGGGGTCGGGCTGTGCTGCCAGGGAACAGGGACAGGACAAGGGGAAAGGGCCTCAGGCTGGGCCAGGGGAGGCTGGAAATGAGGAAAAATGTCTTCATGGACAGGGCTGTCAAGCACTGGAACAGGCTGGATAAAATACACCCAGCTCCAGGTCCCTTTCTGCCCACCCAGACTGAGGTGACTCCAACTCTGCGGGCACAGTGCCACCTTTCCTGGGGACCTGGGGCTGAAAGGTCCCTTCTGGGAGGGTTTGGGGCCATTGCCAAGGAAATGGGTGACTTTACCAAAAGGCCCATTGTCCTTCATTGCTGTTTGAGCATCTAACCAGGACTGGGGAAAAAAAAAAAAAAGTCCTTGGGAGGGCTTGGAAAACCTCAGGATTCAGTGGCTCAGCAGGACAGCAAAGCTTCCAGCAGCCATGCAAACTGGTGAAATCCATATTCAAATGTCCTCACCCCTTCCAAAGGGTCTGGAAACACATTCCCAACTCCAAGCCCAGCTACAGGACCTGGTCCCTCTGGCAGGACAGGTATCCTTCGGGACTGGAAGTTGAGCTGATTTGGGGTAAATATCAGCTGGATGACAAATCTGCCTTTGTCAATCTCTAGAGGAGGAGGAAGAGGAAAGGGAACAGCCTAAGTACAGGCCTAGAAAGCAGGTTCTTGCTGGAAGTGCCTCTGCCTTCTGCCCTTCCATGTGTCCAGGAAAGTTAAGAGTCAAACAGAGACAATATGAAAATACAGGGCATTTATTTCTGTACAGAACCAAGGCACTGGTAATTGGTGTCTCCAGATGGAAAACCAGGCAAGTCTTCTCCACTGAACCAGGACTCAGTGCTAATATTTCAGGCTCATAATTAAAAAAATCCCTATACTCCATATCCCTCTTTTCTTTCCTAAAAAGCTTGTTTTGTAACACCAACATGCAAAAAGGGCTAAAAATACTTCCAAGGAACATTATTATCAGGAAGGAATGGAGAAATGCTGCTTTTTCCTCACCAGCCTCCCTCCAGTGCTGGGGGTGTTGGGTGGTGGTGGATAATGACAATTCAGCTTGGGAGGCCAACATCCCAACCAAGGAAAGTCATTTATTCCCTTCACTGGGGACTTCCAGCTGGCTGCAGATGTGTCCCCTCCTGACAGCTTTGATAAACAGGGAGAAAACACAACATTTTGGGATGCAGTCCTCCAGGAGAATTTCTTGGGCTCTGAGAAACTCATCCACTTGTAAAATAAGGCTGTTTTTCATGAGGAAAAGCTTGGTTTCCAGCAAGGCCTTTCCCCATTAAGGGGAGGAGTCCAGGAGAGGGAAATCTCTGGGTTGTGAGGGCAGGTTTGGAGGCAAGGGATGTGTCTGTTCTTCAGCAGCTCCTCCTGTGCTCCCTTCTGATGTCCTTATTCTCATTCCATTTTTCTCATTCAGAGGTGGTTGTGGAGGAGAATCCCAAAGTGTTCTGACTCCTTATTCTTTTTCTGCAGTCAGCAGGAGGCTGCAGAGCTTGGAATTGGTTTGGTGCAAGGCAAATTCCCTGCCGGGCACGGTGCCACGCCGGCCTTTCCGAGCGGTGCTGCTCCGGCTCCCGGCAGCCTGGGAAACTGTGAGCACTTCTCTGTGGGACACAGTGACAGCAGGATGGTCAGGAGCCTGTGCTGGATCTCATCCTTCTCCCAGACCAGCCCAGTCGCCACCTCCTGATGGTCTTACGGATAGTGCTTCCACCCACATCGGGAATTTGTGGTGCCCTTCCCTCATCCCTACCAATTCCCACCCAGTAAGTGCAACCATTAATCCTCTCCTCTTCCCAAGAAGTCCTCCTTTATCTCAAGCCCACCAGGATGCTTCTACAGGATCTGGTGCTACCTGTATGGGACCTGTTCCTCTCTCAGCTGCAGGCACGTGAGCACGGGGCTGCTGGAAAACCTCAGCTTGGTGTCGAAGTGGATGGAGGTCTCCACCTCTGTCTGGCTCCTCAGGGTGGCTTGGAGGAAAGGGGAATCTAGTTCTGCCTGGAAATCCATGGCAAGGCTTCCCCTGGGAGAGAGAAGCACGTAGGGCCTGGTCACAGAGCAATGGCCTGAGCTGGGCACCAAACAACTCCAGGAACACCTCAGTTAGAGGTCTGGCCATGGAAAATGTCTGTGTAAGCACCAGGTAAGGCTGGACCCACAAGGAGAAGATCAGGGAGCTGTGGAAATCCCTTACTGCCCCCCAGCATTCCCATTCCCAGAGCCAAGCTGACCTGGCATTGACGCTGGTTTTCAGCTCCTGCTCCCAAATGCTCACGTCCATGTCCGCTGAAATGTCCAGCCCCAGCCCACCCTGGAGTTTGACGGTCACTTGGAGGCCAGACTGCAGAGGAATGACCTGGAACATGGAAAAGGCAGGGCTTTCTGTGGCCAGGCACTGCTCTTGGATGAGTGGCTGGCACCAGCAGGGCCTTGTGGCTGCTGGGAATGCCCATCCCAGCCCTGCAACTCCAGCCACGGGTCTCCCATGGCAGAACAAGTCACCCCACTGCTTTACCAACCCCAAGACACATCTGGCAGTGCCATCTCACTCTCAGCTCTGTGTCCGTGGTGTGTGACATCCACAGACTCATTTCACTGGATCCACTGGGATGTGGTGTGGGGACAGGCCACTGCTTCCCCCCATGCTTCCCCCCATACCTGGAGATGGTCCATCTGCAGGAGGTTCCCTCTGACCACGCTGGTGGGCTCTCCGCTGCTCAGCAGGACCTTGGCCATCAGGTCTGTGTAGCCCTGGAAGAAGACGACTGGCCGCAGCTGGACATCGAAGAAGGTGGCCGACATCCCAGCCATGAGCTCGGGCTCCTCCTCCCCTTCCGAGAGGCTCTCTCCCATCATCGACTCCATTCCTTGTGCTTCAAAGGTGACCTGGAAGACAGAAGTGGTCAGGAGCAGGACATCAGCGATGGAGCGACTTGGGTGAGGCATCCAAGCCAGCCCTGAGCACCCTGAGGTACCAGTGTTGCATCCTCTGGTTTTTGGGGTAGCAGGGGGCTCCCTTCTCCAGAGCAGGATTTTCACACCAGTGGTTTGGGAATTTGCCTTTTTCTGATACAGGATGAGCTGAGTGCAGAGGTGAAGCACCACAAGGAGGTGAAGAGGGCACACAGGGACAGCAGTGGCACCCCTGGGCTGTGTTGCCACCCCCCTCCAGCCCCTCTCCTGCCGGCACCTGAGCTGCACGAAGCCTCTGGCCGTGGCTGAGCAGGGAGAAGTCGGAGACGCTCTTCCTCAGGAATCCACCATCCAAAAACAGCAGGTCCAGCCCGAAAGTGGAAGTCAGGTCCTGGGTGACTGAAAGGCAGAGAGATGCCCATGAGCAGCCCTGGGTGTCTGGTGGAAGGGAGTGGTAACAGGATGATCTCTAAGGTCCCTTCCAACCCAAACCTGTGGTACCACTCTGCACCTTCTCTCATTCTTGCAATACTCAAATAATTCAGCATTGCATAGTTGGTTTTTTTTTTTCCTCCCTAGCTATTCCACCTTCACTGACCCTATGCAAGGCCAGACTGAGCTAATTTGAAGAGAAACAGAAATGAGGGATGAAGAATTCAGCAGATATTTAGCAAGTGCTGCTTTTTGCAGTCTCTGAAGTTTGATGCCTTCTTTTAGATCTCAGTACAAGAATCTTCCTCTCTGAGGATCTTATTAAAAATACTAAAGGAACTGAGGAATGGAGTGAAATATCTTGACTTGTCAGGGAAAGCACAGAAACTCCCACAAGCAATCCGCTGTTGGTTTCATCTCCAGCTGAAGCTCCTCTTTCAAACCAGCAGGATTTGGGAAAAGTTTCTGTTAGAGAAGGGCATGTTCCTGTCTCAGGTGGTGGCAGCCAGCTGGTGCTAGGGGACATTCTCAGAAACCTCCCTGAGATTTTGGGGCATTCCATAGACCTGGATCCTCCTCTGGAAGCTGCCTTTTCCCACCAACCCCTCCTTTAACCCTCTGAGGGATCATGGTGTCCTCTGTGCTGTCACCTGCCAGAGGTCCTGAGAAAGAAGAGGAGATGCCGACTTTAGAGAAGAAGTTGTAATTATTTATCCGTGGGTCTTCCATGATGTCTTTCATTATCTTCCTGGAAAAGAGAGGGAAAGGATACGTTAGCACTGGGAGGGAAGGCAAAAGGTCAGTGGTCACTACAGAAGGAAATATAATTTGCCAAAGTATTCTCATGGTTGCTGACTGCCCAGAGCAGCATGAGGATAAAATGAAAGCCGTAGATGTAGGCTACCCTGGAATTTCCTTTTCCTCTGGCATATTAGGATAAACCAGGCAGATATTTTTGTGCAGCTTTTGCTTAGCTCTGAAAAACGTGAGTGCTTGGTTTGTTCTGTGCAGACAGGAAGATGAATGCAGGTACAAATTGTGCCCTGCCCTGGGAGCCAGAGCTTCAGCCTCCAAGGACTCTGCTGAAGCCACAAGCCTGGGTCCTGTTGCCATGGGGCAGGATGACAAAGAATGTCAGGTTCTGCCTGGCTGTGTGACATCTGCGTGCGTTTTTTTACTCCAGGAATATCCAGGCAGCCCCTGTGAAGTGATGCTAGCACATTTTAAAGACCTGTTGGTCCAAACCCCACAGCTGGATTGTGGAGGAGGAGAAAAGGGTGATGCAGAGCAGAGGGGAAAATGCAGCCGTGCCCTCAAGCCCCACCTTGCCAGGTGGTGGTGGTCACGCAGCCTGTTCTGGACTTTGAGCAGCAGGAACGTGGCCACCTCTGTCTCCATCTCGCTGGTGGCCAGCAGGATGTTGATGACATCCATGGGCAGGGGGTGGTTATCCAGGAGGATTTCTGCAGCTGCCAGGCGACAGGTTTTGTCATAACTCTTCCTCTTCTGGTGGAAAATCCTCCTCATCACTCGCTTCACCTGATGAGAAGGGGTAATTAAAAGAGTGCAAGTGCACCCCAGCAGCTTGGCTTTGAGTGGGGAGGGGAGCACCACGCCTCACAACCTCCTGCCCTACCTTGCTGGAGATGTGGGGAGCGGGGAATCGCTGCAGGGCGGAGGTGGCCGCGGTGGTGACAGCCGTGGGACCGTCCTCGGCGTGCTCCAGGAGGGTGGGGATGGTCTCGGGGAGCCTCGCATTCCCCAGGGCCAGCAGGGAAATCACCACCTCGGGCTCCTCCTCGGCACCTCTGAGCCCCCTGAGGATGGTTTCCACCCCACGCTCCACCACCTGCTCGGGATTCACAGGGAGGTGAGGGACAGGAGATATTCTGGGCAGCCCTGGAATTGGGGGGTGTCCCAAAAAGCCAAGTGTGAGGAGTTGCAGAAGACCCACCTGCAGCCCACAGAGCTTCTGCTGGCACAGCTTGCCCACCAGAGAGCCCACAGCAACTATTCCTGTCTCCCAGATCTCAGGTGCCAGCTGCTTCCCATCCAGCTTGTCCTGGGCATCAGGAAAGGGGTAATAGGAAGTAGGAAAAAAGAAATGGTGGGGGGGGGGGGGGGGGGAAGAGAGAAGGAGTATGCTTTACCTCTTACCTCAAGCAAGTAAGGGAAAACTAGTTCTTATCTGCCTTGAAGGAGGCCATGCATGATTTAATTGGATAAAACACTGTGGCTCTAGATTAAGATTTTATTTATCACTAATGCACTGACACAAAGCATGTTCTGCTGAATTCTTTTCCTCTGGGGAGCACCTACTCCCATCACCAGTGTCCCGTTAAATGCACATGAAACAATCCCGTGAGCAGGAAAATCAGTTTCTACAGAAACTTCTCCCTTGTTCCATGGTGCGGATCCCTGTGTGCAGGACCCTCGGGGAAGAGAGGGAGATGTCCATACTCACCAGGACGAGTTGCAGAAGCTCTCCTGAAGGCCGGGGAGAGAAAGCTGCTGTGTAGAGAAACTTCTCCAGGAGGGACTTGGGCTCCTGGCTGAAATCCAGGAAGTCTGAGAGTGCTGCCAAGGAAGCCACCGACTGTGCGGCCACCGCTGCCTCCACCAGGAAGGGGCTGGAGCAGGAAGAGGGAAGTCAGCAGTGGCCCACAAAGACCATGCAGTGCTTGGAGAGCACAGGCATCAGGAGAAGCCAGGCAACACTGCCACTAGTCAGGATGGCTGCCTGGAGCACGGATGGTGCGTGGAGCAGCACCAACCAACGCTGGCTGTCTTGCCCAGCGCTGGGAATTTTGGAGACACATCTCCAGGGCTTCTCACCGCGTCTCCTCGGGCGCTCTCCGCAGCAGCTGCAGCACATCCCTCTTCTTGGCGCTGCGCAGCAGCTGGATGAACCTCTGGAACTGCCAGGTTGTTGCCACCTTCGAGGTGTCTGTTCTGACTCTCTGCCTGTCAAAAGCCTTCAGGAAGGCTCTCAGCTGCAAAGGTGAGGTTTGTTAGGGGGGCTTACCCTCTTTTCCCGTGTTATCACAGGATAACGTTTACACCAAAGCAGCCCCTCCAAAAGCACCACTGGGGTTTAACCCCAAACCCACAAGTGCCCAGCTGGAGGGAGAGTTTTGGGGGTCAGTAGCATCACTGACCGACGGGCAGTGGGTGCAGACCCTCCTGAAGGGCAGGCTGGCCATGCCCAGGGGCTGGGGCCGTGTCCCTGTGCCAGCCAGCACGTCTGTAAGGCTCTGTCCAGACAGCTCTGCTGGCCCAGGCATTGCAGGAGACACCAGCTGGAGCTGCTGCCTGTGAGAGGAGAAATGGTCAGTGGAAAGTTTTGTGATTTCCACCCTCCACGGCCAGTGGCTGGGATCATCCCTCACCTTGAACTGATTTTGATGCCAGACCGGGATCTCAGGGCTGGAGCCACCACGTGGCTTTCCTCTGCCAGGACTGACTGCAGCAGGCTGTCCTTCACCACGTACTGGGTCCTGCTGGAGGGCTGCCACTCCACTCCAAAAATCTTGGAAAAGGAAAAGCAAGGAGATAAAAAAGCAACTTTTTTTTTTTTTTTCCCTTGCCCTCTCCCCAGGAGATTTCTCTCTTTACATTAGCAGAAAAAGAACTTTCCAGCCCACAAAGTCACCTACTCCACTTGCAAAATGTAGGAAAGGAAAATCCATAAGAGCCTCCCTTCCTCCCAGGTGTGGGAGAAGCAACACCAGGTGTGGACCAGCAAGGGGATGCTCCCACCCATGGCTGATGCAGGCAGACAGAGTGCTGACACCACAGGGACTTGCACAACAAGGAGGTGTTGAGACCCCTGCCAGGGCCTGTGGGGTGTCCATGGAAATGTCCACTTTTGTACTGAATTCAGTAGAATTTGTACATTTTAAAATTTTTTGGTTATGGCAGGTATGACTGCATTAAGACCTGCGGGATTTCATCGGTTTATGTCAGGGCTGAACACAGGCTGCTGCTTTCAGCAAAACAGAGTGCTGTCAAGCTAATCCCCATGCAATGAGTCTGAGAGCCAGAAAACATCCCTGCATCTCCACCTTCCCAAGCAGGAACCGCTGACAGCTCAGAACTGATAACAAGAGTGGGAATGGGGTGACCCAGAGCACCTTCACTGCTCCTTCCCACCTCAAGACCCTCCTGAGGGATCTTGGTGCATCCCACTTTGGGGAGGGGTCTGAGTCCCATCCCAAGCTGGTGCAGAAGGCTGAAGCCAGCTGGGAATGGGAATCCAAGCCCACCTGCAGAAGGATTTTAGGGGTGGCCCTGCTGTACTCAGCGTGAGCTGAGCCCCCCACAGCGAGAGCAACGGACTTGCTTTGTTTGTGGAGGTGAATCCAGACTTTGGCTTGGAGCAGCTGAGCAGATCTTTGGTCTTGGTGATGGAATGGTTGGACACAGTGTAGGTGACTTGGCAGCTTCCAGAGGCATCTTCCTGAAACACAAACGGATTGACCACGAGTATTGAACACTGTGTGGAGAGGACAGACACAAAGGCCAACCTAGCAAAGAGAACAGCATCTAAAATCTAGAATGTGGGACAAATCAGGGCGTGGTTGGACAGCTCCAAGTCCACTCGGGCATATTTGCAAATTCAGCCTCTAAATTAAGATTTAATTAAGCATCTCTGTGACTGCATTTGGGGTTCTGAGGTTATCTCATGTTGCTCACAGGTCATTCTAGCTGGCTGCTGGCAAAGCAAATCCTGCTTGGCAGGAATGCTTGTGGAGTTTCTTCTCTGCTGTTCCTACTGTCCAGGGAAAGGCTATGATTTTGTGAGGGGTGCCAATTGCTGAAAATTAAGTTTTATTTTAAATCTTCTGCCTTCCCAAGAATCATTCTTGCTCACAGCCTGGTTTGAGCAGCAGACCTGATGTTGTTCATCACAAATTTTGTCCCCTCTGCCAAAGCTCCTGGGCTGGCTCCAGGGCCAGCTCTCCTGGTGCATCCCTGGATTTTTGGTCCCAGCTCTGGACCTACCTCCACTGTGGTGCCAGCGTGGGACTGAAGCTGGAACAGACTGATGACGCCTCGTTTCAGGTTGGAGATCAGGATGTTTTCTGCTTCATTCCCGTAGAAAGCTTTGACCTGGGAGGGCAGGAGGTGGTGCCTGGCTGAGGGGACATCTCTGGGATCCCTGCAGGCTCCCTGCTGCCTTCCCTGACAAAAGGGAGCCTGAGAACCCCCTGCAGACACCTGAGGAATTTTCTCAAGGAGGCCCTTATCCCCCAATAGCATGAGGTCTGTGGATGCAAGAACACAAAATTTCCCTTTCCTTCCCACCCTGGGGTTCCATAGCCTTAGAGGAGAAGGCCAGAAAGGAGCTTATATCCCATGGTTAGGACTGAAGAGCTTTAGCATAGGATTCTGCAGCTCCAGCTGAGTCCTCCTGGAGCATGGGACGCCATGTGGGGTCCAACACTGGCCACTCTGTCCAGTTCTTTCTGCTCTGAAATCAGAGGTGGAGCAGGAGCTCCTATGGGCTTCATAGCCCAAGAAATTCAGGATGAGGACAGGAATGCTTTGCAGAGGGCACGAGCAAGCCCAGGAGGTATCCAGCTGACCTTCCCACGGTTCCAGGAGATGAGCACTGGCTGCTGGAGCTCTGCCTGTGCCTCTGGGCTCAGTGCAATGTCCACAGGGGAACCTCCAGTGCTGTCCTGGCTCCTCTCCTCTGCTGGCTGGTGTTGGGCCTTCAGGTCATGGATCTATGACAGCAGAAGATGGCAGAAAGCAGTGACCAAGTGTCTGCTCTAAAGCTGGTGTGTATTTCACCTGCAGGCAATGGATTTGGTCAGAGAGGTGATCTTTCAGCTGGGCTGGGCTAGAAATGGAAGGGGTTGTGTGGAAACCCAGGGCACCAGGAATATTTCTCTGTCTGCTCTGGGGCGCCCTGACCCCCAGGGGAGCTCTGACTTTGGCCTTCATTCATGGAGAAAGCTTCCTAGACTTCAGGATAGACCAAAATCCACGAAAGTGTGAAATAGATTATAAAGAGTATTGCAGGTGTATCACTTGCTGAGAAATTTGGGATTTTTAGTATGTTGTGAATGGAAGCAAGATGGAGGGCACAGGGTGCTGTCCTGGGTTTCTTCTTCATACTGCTGCTTCCTTCTTCTTCATGGGTTTGGGTGGCATTTTGTAATGGGGCAGAAAAGTCCTCCTTGGGGCTCTTTGGGATCAGTTATTGGGTTAAAAGGGAAAATAATCCAGGTGTCAGTTCTCAATTGGATTGTTTAGTCTTAAAAGACCTTGTACCAAGAGATTGTGGCCATTTTGTGCCTTCTAATGAAAAGCTGCTGAACTCACAGCAGTGAGACTGTTTTACTGGTAAGAAATAACAAACACCTGAGTCTGGACATGAACTACTGTCTGGAGTGCCTTCACTCCAGACCCAGAGAAACCAACAGGGTTGCAGTTCCTGGGGCATTCCCAGCAGGACCAGCAGACCGGGATGGCTGCAGCAGCCCTGCACACACCTGCAGCTGGAGCATTCCCAGCAGGAACAGCTGGCTGGGATGGCTGCAGCAGCCCTGCACACACCTGCAGCTGGAGCATTCCCAGCATTCCCAGCAGGCCGGGATGGCTGCAGCAGCCCTGCACACACCTGCAGCTGGAGCATTCCCAGCATTCCCAGCAGGCCGGGATGGCTGCAGCAGCCCTGCACACACCTGCAGCTGGAGCAGCTCCTCCCCGCCTGGCTCCCTCTGGAGCGGCTGCAGCCGGATCAGTGCCTCAGCCTGCAGCCCGGCTCCCCACGGGGATGCTGTGGAGCTGTGCTGCAGCTGGACAGCCAGGGAGTACCGGTACTGATACAGGCTCCTGGGCTGGAAAGAAGGCAGCAAATTCCCTGGGGAAAGATGGAAATTTTGAAGGTAAGCAGTCATGGATTGTGGATGCTGAGAGAGAGAAATGGATAGTTTCCAGGCATCGTTCTGGAATGGAAAGCTGTGAGAAAGCTCAGAGGAAGGAATTAAAACAATTCTTATCTCCACTGGCTACACCTGTTACTAAGCAAATATAGAAGTGTTATAAAGATTTATTTACCAAAGAGTAATAGTGTTAGTTAACCAATTAATTAGTTAACCAATTAGGTTAACCAAGGTCAAAGCTGTATCAAACAAACTAAAAAAATGTATAAGTTTCTTAAAAACATAATAATAATATAGTGTAAAAAAAATAAAACAATAGTTCAACTTCTACATCTTAGAGTCAATACTAATTACACCCCACATCAGAGAAACCCCCTACAACAACAGTTCCTTAATTAACCAACTGGGTGCCAGGTGTTATTAAGAACCAGTCAGGTTCTGGATGAACAATGTTGGTTGCAAATATCGTGAGACTGTAATAAAATAAGTGTTTTGCCTTCTGATCAGTGTGGAGCTGTGTCACTGCCATCCCCTTCCTGACTCAATGGTGACATTGGATCACCTCCATCCCAGACTTGCAGGGGTGCTGATGACCTGGGTCACTCCACCCCCTGGGAGGGAAGGCTAGCTGATGGGAAGGTTTTCATAGACAATCATTTCTGCCTGTGGTTTGGATATTTGGGTGTTCTCTGGGCTGACAGCTGATTCCTGCCTGTGTTTCCAGCCCTGCCTTAAAAAGGATGGCCGGAGCAGCAGCTCTGCTTGTGCACTTCAGGACTAGAAATGCCAAAGAAACACACTTTAATCCTGAAGGGAAGTTTCCTGAGCATGCCCACGGACAGCAGGGATACCTCCAGTGCCTTTTCAGCCCTGGGCATTAACTGGGGCACAATCAATGCTTTTAGGGGAGAAAAGAAGCTGAATCCTTCATATTAGGAGTTTTCCATCGGAACTTCTAACTCCTAATTAAATCACTGTCTCTGTGCTAAGGCAAAATGAAGTTGGTGGGACAGCTTTAGATCAAAACTCTCTGCTTTAATCTTATTTCTCTAGACTTATCTGAAGTCCCTTCTCTTGCTCATACGCAAGTGTGATTGAAGGGGGGAGGGTTGCCTTTGCCATGACAAAACCAGTCAAATCTGTTTTCTGAAATTCTCTTGCAAATTTGATGCACCTGCTGGACTTCTGAAATGTTCTACAGCTTTGCTACTTTTAACAACAAATGAATCAGTGCAAGTCCAGCTCAGTCCCTGGGGCTTTCCTCTGTGAGACAGACGGAGGAGTATTTACACTTGTGCATTGCATGCCATTTAAAAAGTTCCAGCTCTCTGGTTTTCCTCACCCCCCCCAGAAAGGACTTCCACAATCCCCAAAATTTCCTGGTTTTAGGAGATGCTCATGCTGCCTGCAGTTTGCCAGTCCCTGTTCCCTGCTTGGCTGCAGACTGGGAGGAGAAGTGCTGGGATGAGCATCTCACCTCTCTGGGCATCCAGACCCTGTCGAGTCCCTGGACCTGAACCAGCCCAAAGCCTCTCTTACCTTTTGCTGCTCTCAGGAGGGAAAAGCAAAGCAGGCAAAAGCATCCCCAGACCGCCTGTGGATCCATGGTGGGCTCCGGGAGCCGGGAAGGGAGCGGGGTGGGAGAGAGGGGCCCGACCTTCTCCCTGTCCCCGCCTTACCCGAGAGAAGGCAAATAATTAAACCTTTGTGCCAACCCCCAGCAGCCACGGAGGGTTTGGAAATCAGCTGAGGTTCGCCAAAGGCCGGCGGGAGGGGAGGAAAGCTGGAGGAAAAAGAGCAGCCAGAAGCATTGAGGGGTGCAGGAATTGCCACTTTGTCCTGATACGGGAGGGGGATGCTCAGAGAGCTGCTCTCTCTTTTGGAGATCTTTCTCTTCCCATCACAGGACAGAAGACAGTTCCTTTCAAAAGGCCCAGAAGGGGGAAGGGGGGAAGCAGCTTTTCCATCCTTTTAGCTGGAGACTGGGATTTGCAGCCTGGAGGCTCAAGTTACTTAAAGGGCCAGGCTGAAGGGGATGGGGAGCACTGCATCACCCCCAGAAAGAAACATGAAAGGGCTTAGGAAATCCATCTCTAAAGCCCTTGGCCCACTGACCATACAGTGTTTTTATGAATGCATGAACGTTCTGATTGCTGAGTTTAATTGTTTTCTAAAGACACCACAGTAAGGGGTGGTGATGCAGCTCAGGAAAAGAAAGGGGGAGTGGAAGAGGGAGGCACTTCACGTGTCATTCTGGAAGTGATCTGCATTTTACAGTGGGATCAGAACTCCAGGACTTTGGTGTTTTGGCATTTTCAAGGACACGTCTCCCAGCTCTACACCACCACTGGGTTTTTGGGCCACTGCTGTGATCAGAAAATCAGAGCAGATCCAGCTGAGAGAAACCTGGGAAAATTCCAGTTATAGGTTTCCCATATGTGGTGTCTTCACTCAGTCTTCTGGTGGTCTTTATGGACAAATACCCCATATTTATCTTGAAAAATATCCTTCTCTTTAGTATTTTCATTTAGCTTTTATAGAATCATAGAATGGTTTGAGGTGGAAGGGACCTTAAAGACCATTTTCTCTCAACCCCCTGGCATGGGCAGAGAAACCCGTGGCCCAGAGAAGCCGTGGCTGGATCCCTGGCAGTGCCCAAGGCCAGGCTGGACAGGGCTTGGAGCACCCTGAGATAGCGGAAAGTGTCCCTGCCCATGGCAGGGGGTTGGAACTGGATGATTTTTAAGGATCCTTCCAACACAAACCATGTTATGGCTCTGGGGGATTTGTGCTCTGCAGTGCAATCTGAGAGCAAAGCACATTTTCAGAGCATGAAAGTCCTGCTGAACACAGGAAGTTTTGGTTCTTTATCCAGCATGGGGAAAAAGGAAGTATTTCAGGGTGAGGTGGTTGTGGAGGGTCTAAGCCCTGAAGACAAGGTCCCAGAACGTTTGCTGTAGCTCAATAAAATACCTGGAGAGGAAAGGCAAACAGAAATAGCCTGTGAAAAAAACCTGCTGATAAGGAGGCCTCAAAGTGGAGCTGAACTTTGGCAGGTTGGTTATTTAGGTCTGGCTGCCAAGGTTTTCCAGGATTAGTGAAAAACAGGGAGGAAACCTGGCTTTTCTTTTTCCAAACCTGGTTCTTCCTTCTGTCACTGGGAGAATCTGTGAAAAACAATAAAGCAGAGGAACCCAGAGGGAGTTAAAAGCTTTGTGAAGCATTCTTCTCAAATCCATCTGGGGTTGCCATGCTCTTGGAAAGGTGCCTTTTGGAACTTTGGACACCTGTGGCCAGATGGATGATCCTGAAATCAGTGCTGCAGGAATCCTGGGTGCTCCTCCAGCCCCTCGTGTACCACCCCAGGGAAATGTGATCTCCCACTTCTGTGCAGTGAAGGGACCTGGCTGCTGGATCACCAGGGGGGATTCTGGCTGCAGGACCCGTGTGGCAGCTCTGAAACCACGGGCAGAGCAGAGCAGGGCAGTCAGTGTGCCCGGGTCACCGTGCCCAGGTCAGAGAGGCACGCAGGGACCTTGCCACCGAGCTGTGACATCAGGGTGGACTTTGGCAAAGGCTGCGCTCGCCTGGATGGAAGCCACAGGAGCTGCTGCACCAAAGCCTGCAAACCTCAATTTCCTTCTCTTCTAAATGACCTTCAGCTCCAAAAGTCCCCCCACCCCATCCCCAGCATCTTCTCCTGCCTTGCCCACCCCCCTTTTTGCCATTGCAGTGGCAGGGAAAGCCCTGACTCTTCCAACAAGCTCCATCAATCCTTACCTCGCAGAGAAAAACTGGAGAGGAGTGAGCAGTTCCCACATGATTGTACTGGTGGCACTCAAAAGTCTCCAGAATCCCTGAACAGAGAGATTTCCTGGGGCTGTGTGGGTCAAGAGGCCCCAGGTGTGTACAGTGAGCACCTGAGGGCCCTAATGAGCTTTAATGACCCTAATGAGCCTCGGCTGTGGTCTCCTTAGGAGATGATTTCTATTCCTGCAAAGCAGCCAATCACCTGCCCTGTGAGCAAGCGGAGTATGTGACCGCTGCTTGTGTGAACTGGTTAAAAACCAGACAATTTTAAGAAAAAAATCAATTCTGCTCAGTTAATTTTGGGGTCTGAGAGGTTTGGAGCTATATAAATATATATTTACAGGCCTGGTTTTGGACCAGATGTACAGATACGTGTGTCTGTGTACATATATAAATATATATATATGTATGTATGTATTTTTTAAGCCAGCTCACCTAAGCTGGTCTGTAAGGCAGAAATCCCCCCTTTCCCACCTGTATTTTTTGAGGCAGTTGTTTAGCAATTTCCATTGCAAGCACACACCTATGGATTTTGTGGAGGAAAACAGCCCACACTGGGGATGAGGCTGTGGTGAGATGTATAAAAAAAGCTATTCTCCACCAGCCCTGTGGAGAGGCTTGTGAGCCCCTCACTCGTAAGGAGCTGTCTGCGTGCTTTGTGTTTTATTGTCTGGAGGTTGCCAGGCTGCACTTTCCAGGACAGCCTCCTTTTTGTGTTCCTTTTTCTTTATTTTGTTCTCCTTCCCTCTGCCTGAACCAAGCTGTGGAAAAGCCCCTGGCCTGCCTGGCTACCTATGAGCTGTTGGTTGCTCATGAAATTGGGTAAAGGGGGAAAGTCTGAGCATGATAAAGTGGTAGGAGCAGGGTTTGCATCTCAATCTGAGGCATCTCAAAGCCTGATAAGTGAAAAGGCTTTGCTGTGTTAATGCACAATTGTATTTATGAGCAATTTTTGGAAAGTAGAGGTGGGATCAACCCAGGGATGTTGTCTGGTCCAGTTCCCTGGGCATGGGGGAATGGATGCCTGACCTCTTTGCCAAGAGCTGCTGCTGATAGAGATTTCTCAGTTTCTCTTGTGAATTTGTCCCTGTACTTTGCTACTATAAAGAAGTCCCCTCTTTCTACAGTTTCCCTCTATTACCTTTAAACCCAGCCCCAGTGAGTTAGAATTTAGTCCCAGCCTTTTCTTTCCTCCTCCCTTTTCTTCACTTTTCGACTCTGAAGAGCTCTCAGCTGCCTCCCTGTTTCGTTCCTCTCTCACCTTCCAGGTTCTCTTTCCCAGACCTTGTTCTTTCCTTATAAAACCTTTGATAACCCCACTTAAGGCTTTGACGGATCCTTGTTTTTCTACCTTCTGGCTGCTGTGGGTGAAGGTCTGGCTTTGAGGAGCACACCCTGCTCCCTCTGCTCCAGAAACCAGCCTTGCAGTTATCCCCATCTCCTGCTGCTGGGGGCTTCCTCAGGCTCTTGCTGAAATGAGAAACATCCAGGAAGCTTTTCCTTTCTTGAGATTAGAATGGTTTTCCAGCTGTCCTATTGTTAGAGGGTCAAACTACCAAGTGCAAGAGACTTGAATCGAGTTCTGAGGCAGAAAACACCTGGGTTTGTTGGCAATTTTCTGAGCAGGTGGAGGAAGGGCCTGGCCAGAGCCCAGACCCTCAGTGGGAGGGTCTCCCTCACACACCTTAAAAGCAAGTCTGTCAATAATAGCAGCTGTGAGATGCCCAAAGACAGCAAACTGCTGCAGTGCTCCTGGGAGAATACCGGGGGCTGTGTGTGATTGCCACAGAGCAGAGCAGCCTTGCCCTCAGCAGCTCACAGCCCTGTCCCACAAGGATGTGTCACACAGGGGTCGGTACAGACCACAGGAGCCTCAGCTCAGATGGGGCTTTCCACAGAGCCCAGAGATCTTATCCTGGAGCTCTGAAACCACAGGAGAATCAGGAGCCAGCCCTGGGTCAAGGCACAGCAGCCCTGCTGAAACAAGAGAAGGGACCGAAGGCTGAGGAGGCAGTGCAGGGAAGGGCTGCAGACAGCCTGTTCAGAGAGAGGCACCTGCAGCTGCAGAACAAACCAGAGATACCAAAGTGACACGTGTCTGTGGGCAGTTACACAAAGATGTGCCAAAGTTTGTGAAAAGCCACTTATAAACAAGGTAATGACATCTTATGAACAATGCCTGTTCTAAAAATCAGCGAGTTCACCTGATGGAACCAAGACATCAGCAGTGACTGCCTCAGGAATTTGAGACAATATTCTCCCAGCATTCATGGATCCATAGCAATGAAACACTGAAGAGCTCCCAGTGGATCACAGCCATAGTGCAGAACAACCCCCACTCTGCTGTGTTATCTGTGGGAGATAAAACAGAAGAGATGACAAGGGATGATCCTGTTGGGCAGTGCAGCACTGACACCTGTGCAGTCTGTGAGAGGATCGAGGGCTCAGCAAACTGTGTCTTCTTCTGTCCAAGGGCAGGTGTTTGTCAGTGTTCCATCACTGCTGCTTCTGCTGGATCTGTCTTGTCTCTAGAAGGAAAGAACTGTCTGTCCAAGGGCAGGTGTTTGTCAGTGTTCCATCACTGCTGCTTCTGGATCTGTGTCATCTCTAGAAGGAAATACCTACATCTTGCAATGTAAACAAATATATTTAAACAAAATTAACTTGGAACTTAAGATTAATTGTAGTGTAATTCAATGTCACCTCAGTAGAATTAGAGGTACGCTTAAGAGAACTTAAAGTTAACATCTTTAATACTGAATAAAAACTGATCTTATGAAACTGGAATAGAAGATGAAAAGGGTTAAAATGAAGAAGACTGAAACTTGACCTTGTCCAAACTCAGCAACACTCAAACCTGACAGAAATGCACCTCAACATAAATGACTCTTAACAAAATTAACTCATTAGAGTAATAAAACATAGCTTTACTCAGATCTTAATTTGCTTAATCTGAGCAAGACTAAAATCATAACCAAATGAAACAGAACCGAACTAACAATCCATATCCTTAAAAGTCCTGGGTACTACAAAATGTAACTTACTGTGCTGCTGTTAATACCAAAAGGCACTGAAAATGTGAACAAAGAGTGGCTGAAATAAGGGCATCATGGATTTACTGGAGGGATTAGAGAAGTGTGACAAATATGCTGACCCTATGTCATTTAACACTGAGAAAAACGGTATCCGCAAATTTTAAGGAACCATAAGGTTACTAAGTCCTTTTAAAGCGCAATTGTACCAAAAGAAATAACAATGCACAATTTGGCAAACTGTCCCAACAAACCGGGAGCTTCTTGAGAGTTTATTTAGTGTGATACCTTATGGGAAATGTTATCAGCGAGGAGCAGGAGAAGGAGGAGAATGAGGCATGCACTTGCTGCTTTGAATCTCTCCAGTAACAATTCTCAGAGAAATCAGAGTGTAGCTATGATATTTTATGGAAAATCCCTTCCTAGGATTTTTCCCCTCCTGAGAGCTGAGGGCCTCAGGAAAGAAATGTAAACAATAACTCTGCTGCTGTGGAATGCAACAGGTGCATCATCCATTGGTCCATGTGGATTGTTTCCAATCGATGATCAATCACAGCCACCTGTGAGCAGTCACAGGATTTTTGTTATGCATTCCATTCTATTATTGTTCTTTGTAGCCTTCTGATCTTTCTTTTCTCTCTGTTCTTTTAGTATAGTTTTAATGTAGTATTTTAATATACGATAATAAATCAGCCTTCTGAGAAAATGGAGTCAAGCCTCGTGTCCCTGTACATATAGAGTATTCGTCGCAACATCAGAGTTCACTACAAACACGGTATTAACTTTTAAAAGCATTTCAGCAATTTTTTGAGGCATTCTAGAACGCGGAGCGTGAGGTTTCAGCAGTCGGGGCAGGCAGAGACCTTCCGGCAGATGCGGGGGGGAGCCGCGGGGGCAGTGAGGCGGCCCGGGGGAAGCGGAGCCGCCGTGCCGGGCCGGGCAGAGCCGAGCGCCGGGAGCGGGGCAAGGGCGGGAGGCAGCGAGGGGCGGCGGGGCGGGGAAAGGCGAGCTGCGACCCCCGCACGTGGCTCGGGATGAGGAGTGGAAGCCCGGCCTGGGCTACGCCGTTCCGACACCCAGAGTTTCCATTGCTCTCAGATGAGCGAAAGGGACTTGGGCTGAGATCCCCCACACCGGGGCTGGCAGCGACGCGCGCCGCGAGGCACCAGAACGGTGAAGGAACGGATCCCGGAGAAGGCAGCGGGGAGCGCCGGGGAGATGGGACCACGGCGGGACCGGGGAGCAAAACGGCCGCGCCACCGAGCCGGCACTGGCTGAGCTCCCAAACGCTGCTAGATCGATTCGACCGAAAACCGTGACGCGCCCCATCGTTTTGGTCTTGCGAGGAAGTGGCGGCGCCACGTGTGTCTGCCCGGGACCGGAGCGGCGGCGGCGAGCGGCGCGTTCGTGTCATTCCGGAGCGGCGGCGGCTCCAGCCCAGGTGGGACCCGCGGTCGGTGCTGCCCCAGCTCGGGGCTCGCTGCGGGCGGAGGGGCCGCGCTGAGGGGCACGGCGGGTTCTGGCGAGTTCCTTGTGCCGGCTGCCCCCGTGTCCCCCCTGCGCTGAGATGGCCGAGGCAGCGGCTGCCCGCGGTCTCCTCCGTGCCCGGATCGCCGGGCTGGAGCGGTGCCGCGGCAGCGCTGGCTCATCGCGGCTGCTCTGGCTGGGACGGAGGCGGCTGCTCCGTGCCCGGGACAGTTCCCGGCCGTGCGGCACCGGGCTCGGGGCCGCTGCACCGAGGGGCGGGAGGTGTCCGTGCCCGGCTCGGGGCTGGCACGGCGTGAACTTGAACGTGCCTCGGAGCCCAAAGCGCTGCAGGCGCCGAGCGGGGGCAGAAAGCGCCGCATCCTGCCGGCTGCGGGGCCGGTTTTCACAGGAGTAACTATTGAAAGATACAAAGGGGTACAAAATGAGTGGGAGTACAGCATTCGAACCATGGGAAAGCAATTAATTTCTTCTGACTCAGACAACGGTGCTTTCCCAGGGCATTCCTGAGATAGCTTTCTCACCCCGACCCGCACACACACCCTGCTCCCTCTGCTCCAGAAATCAGCCGTGCAGTTATCCACATCTCCTGCTGCTGAGGGCTTCCTTAGGCGTGTGCCGAAATGAAAAATACCCTGGAAGATTTTAATATCTTGAGAATAAAACGGTTTCTACAAGTCATTGAGATGTGAGCATGATGGCTAAAACCCCACTGTGCAAATGAAGGGTTTCCCCTTCTTTCCCCCACTCCAGGTTCTGTCCTCTCCCTTACTTGGTCATCTCAACAACTGCTAAGGAAACCTTTCTAATCCTGTCAATTGACAATTAAACTGCTCTTTAATTCAGTTTTAAACTAGGTTTTAATGTCAGGCTCTGCCATGCTATTGATTTGCATTTTGGATTAAGTTGTGCGTGCTTAGAAGCTCTGTGCTGCTCTAAAGCCTGCATTTCTCCAAGGCTTCAAGAACGACCCTGGCAGGGAGTGCAGGAGCGTTGTGCACTCCTTGTTTAGAAATGGAGTGCATTAAACCAGGTTCCTTTAAAAGCCATCTTGAGTAAGTGAAATTGAGGCACTGGAATTACTTTGGGAAATGTTCCATTTAGGACAGACCCACCCTGCCAGAAGCTGTGTGTCAGTTCATGCTCTGAGCAGTGCAGGGCCAGCCCTTCAAGAAATGTGTGGTGAATGCTTTGCAGGATGCTCCCAGGACGAGTGGAGAGACAAGAATCTTGACTCCATGTTTCAGAAAGCTGGTTTATTATATTACGATATATATTCTATTAAAATGATACATTAAAGCTATACTAAAAGAATAGAGAGAAAAGGGTTCCTCAGAAGGCTAGAAAGAACAGGAATGGAATGCAATAACAGACTTGTGCTGACTGTGATTTGCCATTAATTAGAAACAACCAACACACACCAATCACAGCAGCGCCTGTTGCATTCCACAGCAGCAGATAGTTATTGTTTACATTTCTTTCCTGAGGCTCCTCAGGGGGAAAAAATCCTAGCAAAGGATTTTTCATAAAATATCATGGCTACAGAAATGCAGGAGCCAAACCCAGCAAGGAGAGGAAAAGACACGAGCTGAGCTGAGAGAGCTGGACAGAGGAAATGCCACAGATGTGCCTGGAGCATGGCCCTGCCCAGCAGCTTTCCTTACAGTTCAGTGTTCAAAAAGGTAAAAGCTGATGCTCAGTACTGGAACTCTGACAGTCAAGTGCCACAAGCCTGCAGGCAGATTACTTTTCCTTCAGCTTTAATTCTGTGGGGTGGGGTTTTGTTTGTTTTTATTTTTGTCTGTTTTGTTTCGGTTTTTTTAAAGTATCCTTAGATATGTTGCAAGAAGAGAAATAACAGAGCAGAAATAGGCTGGAGCAAACTGACACATTGATTGATATTTTCCTCTTCCTCTTCTCCTTTTAAAAATATATGTGGATAACATGAACTTTTAAACTCTGTGGTTTGGGACAAACACTCTTTTTTCCCTTTCTTTGGAAGAGATCTGCAAGTCCTGAGACCCTGGGCCAATGCTCACTCCCTTTTATTGATGTTGTTACAATTAAACAAGGGGCAGATAAGATTGACAAGGAAGACACAACTCGGGAGCTCGCCAGGCAGCAGTCTCCAAACTCTTTGGGTGATGCAGAGAGCAGTAGGGTGGGAAGAGTGCTTTCCAGTGCGAGATTAATCCATAATAACCTGCTCACTGACATCAAAGTCACTTCTCATAGGGCACTTGTTATTTCCTGAAGTGCAGGAGCAGGAATGTTTGCCAAAGCCTGGGCAGAATGATGGAGAATGTTCCTGTCAGATTTCTCCTTCTCTTCTTGTGCCAGCAGGAGAAACCCATCCTCGTTCAGGGTTTTGTTCCTGTGTGACAGTGTGCAGCTCAGAGCTAAAGCAGTGCCTAGGAGCGTTAATTATTTAATCTGCACTGCCCCCTCAGCCTGTGAGCTCTGAGCAGTGCTCTGGGAAGTGGGGCCATCCCAATTTCGGGCAGTCGGACTCGGAGCTGGAACGGTTTGGAGTCAACACCGGAGACTGAGCTGCCTCTGTGCTCAGAGAGGGGAGACCCTTCCTCTGCAGGGAATGCTTTTCCACTCGGGTTTTCTCTCCTGGCAGCTCCACTCTTGCCTCTTCCAGAGCAGACCATGCTGTGCCCCCGTGCTTTGCTGCTGGGAGCACTGGGAGAGATCCTGGGAACACTGGGAGGGAGCTGGGAGCACAGGGAATGCCAGGAGGGAGCTGGGAGGGAGAGTGGAAGCAGCGGGAGTGACCAAGAAGGAGCACTGGGAGGGATCTCAGGAGCCCTGGGCAGGAATGGTGCTCCCAGTTCCTGCCCAGGGCTCTCCCCATCCCTCCCGGGGCTTGCCAGGAAGAGGGACACTGGCAGGGAACTGGGAGGGAACTGCTCAGCACTCTGCAAGGTGCAGCAGCCCCAGGGGTGAGCAGTGAGGAGGGGGAAGTGCCCCCAGTCCCTCCCCAGTGCCCCCAAAAATGGGGGGATGACGAGGAGAAAAGAGATTTAAATGGAGGGGAAAAGCTTTTCTGTAATTGTATTTGAACTGGGGAGGATCCCCATGGAGCTGTGATTTGAAGGGTCTCAGTTGAAGGAAAACACATTTTCGGTGCCTCCCTTGGTGGCACCTCTGTTTTCTATTATTTTCATGTTTAAATGGAAGGAGAAAACCTTTATCATCCTGTTTGAATTGAGGGAAAGAGCCCCATTTTCATCATCTTCAGGTTCAAGCTGAGGGCAAACACCGCTGTGCCTGGTCTGAAAGGGCTTCCCTTGAGAGGAACCTCTTGATGAGCCATTGTCAGAGTGCCAGCGAGGGGAGCCTCCATTTGAGGGGACCTTCACGAATGGAAAAGATGTCCAAAAGGCCCCAGAATGGTCTTTGCTGAGGGAAACTGAAAAGGAAAACTGCATTTCCCCTCATTTTAGGAGGCTAAATTAAAGGGAAAATCCCCCTTAATTAACATTTAATTAATTAATTAATTAATTTTATTTTAATTAATAATTTATAAATTATTTAATGTGTTGCCTGTCCTGGGTGAGGAGGAGAGGCACAGAGCGTTTTTGCTGGCACCGGGCCCCTGGCCTGGCCCAGCCCTCCCCAAGAATCCCTGCCAAGATTCTCTGCTAAGACCCCCAGAATCAGCTTCCCCGGGCCTGGGGCTCTTCACCAGCTTTACGGCGTGGGGATTTTACTTAGCGCGGATTTTACGGAACGGGAGCGTCGCCGCCCTCGCGTCGCCTCCACTTATTACTTCACCCCTTCGCCTCGAGGGTTTCCCACACGCATAAAATGGAAAAGGGCAAAAACTCCGCCAACACGCACATCGGCTCCGTCCTGCGGGGCAGCGGCCGCGGGGTCTGCCCGGGACCGGAGCGGCGGCGGCGAGCGGCGCGTTCGTGTCATTCCGGAGCGGCGGCGGCTCCAGCCCGGGTGGGACCCGCGGTCGGTGCTGCCCCAGCTCGGGGCTCGCTGCGGGCGGAGGGGCCGCGCTGAGGGGCACGGCGGGTTCTGGCGAGTTCCTTGTGCCGGCTGCCCCCGTGTCCCCCCTGCGCTGAGATGGCCGAGGCAGCGGCTGCCCGCGGTCTCCTCCGTGCCCGGATCGCCGGGCTGGAGCGGTGCCGCGGCAGCGCTGGCTCATCGCGGCTGCTCTGGCTGGGACGGAGGCGGCTGCTCCGTGCCCGGGACAGTTCCCGGCCGTGCGGCACCGGGCTCGGGGCCGCTGCCCCGAGGGGCGGGAGGTGTCCGTGCCCGGCTCGGGGCTGGCACGGCGTGAACTTGAACGTGCCTCGGAGCCCAAAGCGCTGCAGGCGCCGAGCGGGGGCAGAAAGCGCCGCATCCTGCCTGCTGCGGGGCCGAGGCTTCCCGGCGCTGCCCTCTGTGCCAGGAGCCGCTCCGTGTTCCCGGGCAGGGAGCCAGAGCGGCCGTGCCGGCTGAGCTCGGTGTGCCCGGGCTCCAAGGCGCCGGGGCAGGCAATGCGGGGCACAGCGGCGAGCAGCCCGGCGCTGCTGGCTCTCGGCCCTCGGCAGGCGGACTCCGAGCCGCAGCTGCCCCGGGCCAGCAGCAGGCGGCAGCTCGCAGGCGCTGTCAGCGCCTGTCCCGGCACGGAGCTGGGCTGCAGCGGCTGCAGAGCCACAGGGGCCGGGGCTGCGGGCAGCGCCGAGCTCCCGGAGGCTGCGCTTGTCTCCGCAGCTGCTGCCGCAGCTCTGGGCAGCGGGGACAGCGCAGCCAGAGCTGGCAGCGCCCTCCTGAGCCCCGGGCTCCCGCAGGGCCGGCAGCAGCAGTGACCTCTCTGCGTGTCCCTTGCAGGGTGCCATCAGCGCGCCTGTGAAGCTGTTCCCGAGGCCCCGGGCTCCCGAAGGATCTGTCAGCACTCCTG
>NW_024499462.1:0-908 GCF_017590055.1 Onychostruthus taczanowskii | reverse complement strand
GTGAATTCTGCGAATGAGCCCCAGCATCCCCAGAAGGGACCAGCAGCCGGGGTTCCACACTCGCCTGGGGCGCAAGAAGCCACTTGGCATCAGCAGGGGGCTGCCACTTGTGAGCGTGCAGTGAGTGAAGATGTGGAGAATGGATTCTGCACCAGGGATGGCAGTGTGAGGGAGGCCCTGGATCCCCAGGGCACATCAACAACCAGCAATGAACACAAAAGGGACCTCAGAAGATTGCTGGGTGAGTGCAGGGCCACCCCTGGGGCCTCTAGAGAGGGGACAATGTCCCCTCCCAAGGCCAGGGCTGGCAGGTGTGTGGCTGTTTCCCGAGGTCTGGAAGAGGCCTCGTGCTCTGCTGGGCCCCAGCAGTGGCTGGAAGCAGCAGCCCCAGCTGCCCCAAGGCTGTGCAGTTCTCCTGCCGCAGCCTGTCCCCACAGCTGTGTCCCTGCCTGTGGCCAGAGCTGTGTCCCTGCCTGTGGCCAGGCTCTTGGCTCTCTGGCTGCCAGCTGAGTGAGGGCCACACTGGCTGAGGGGTCCCTGCTGTGCTCCCTGGCCACGGGCTGAGCAGATTCCAGGGCCGGCTCTGCTTCTGGCAGCCAGCAGCTCTTTCCTGCTCCAGGTGAATGGATCAGGAGCCATCCCGTGGGCACGGCGGTGCTGATTCTGCTGCTCCTGGTGCTGCTGCTGGCTTTGGGGGTGGCCTTGGCTGTGCTGGCAGGTAAGGGAGGGGCAGCAGCCTGGGCCCAGCCCCTCGGGGCAGAGCGGGCTCCCTGCTCCCTGCAGAGGGGAATCCTCACACCTTCTCCTCTTCCCCCTGCAGCAGCAGCAGCAGCAGCACATGTTCCAGTCACACCTGCGAATTTGCATTGCTGTCCTTTTGACTGGGTTGGCTACAAGGGGATCTGCTA
>NW_024499461.1:0-1507 GCF_017590055.1 Onychostruthus taczanowskii | reverse complement strand
CAATTCTCCCAACACTCCATCCTCACCATTCCCACCATTCCAGACCCACCATTCCCAACGTTCCCAACCCAACATTGCAACATCCCAAACCCAACATTCCCAACATCCCAAACCCAACATTCCCAACATCCTGGACCCACCATTCCCAACACTCCCAACGTTCCCAACCCAACAACCCCAACATTCCCACCATTCCCACCATCCCACACCCAACATTCCCAACATCCTGGACCCATCATCCCCACCATCCCCACCATCCCCACCACTCCCACAATTCCCAGGATTCCCGGGATTCCCCGGCGTCCCACCATGTCTCCGGAGCTCGGCGGCGGCGCTCAGCAGCCGCCATTCCCAACATTCCCACCATTCCAAACTCAACATTCCCAACATCCTGAACCCACCATTCCCAACACTCCCAACACTCCATTACCATCATTCCCACCATCCCAAACCCATCATTCCCACCATCCCCACATCCCCACCACTCCCAGAATTCCCAGAATTCCCAGGATTCCCGGGATTCCCCCCTCTTCAAAATAATTCCAAACCCCCCGTGAGGAAAAGGGCGGGTTTTCCCACAGAAACAAGAATTCCCAGAATTCCCAGGATTCCCGGGATTCCCCGGCGTCCCACCGTGTCTCCGGAGCTCGGCGGCGGCGCTCAGCAGCCGCCATTCCCAACATTCCATTCCCACCACTCCCAACGTTCCCAGCATTCCCAACCCAACATTCCCAAAATCCCAAACCCAACATTCCCACCATTCCATTCTCACCATTCCCAACATCCTGGACCCACCATCCCCAACGTTCCCACCATCCCCACCACTCCCAGAATTCCCGGAATTCCCAGGATTCCCGGGATTCCCCGGCGTCCCACCGTGTCTCCGGAGCTCGGCGGCAGCGCTCAGCAGCCGCCATTCCAAACATTCCCACCATTCCAAACTCAACATTCCCAACATCCTGGAGCCACCATTCCCAACACTCCCAACGTTCCCAACCCAACAACCCCAACAATCCCACCGTTCCCACCATCCCACACCCAACATTCCCAACATCCTGGACCCATCATCCCCACCACCCCCACCATCCCCACCACTCCCACAATTCCCAGGATTCCCGGGATTCCCCGGCGTCCCACCATGTCTCCGGAGCTCGGCGGCGGCGCTCAGCAGCCGCCATTCCCAACATTCCCACCATTCCAAACTCAACATTCCCAACATCCTGAACCCACCATTCCCAACACTCCCAACACTCCATTACCATCATTCCCACCATCCCAAACCCATCATTCCCACCATCCCCACATCCCCACCACTCCCAGAATTCCCAGAATTCCCAGGATTCCCGGGATTCCCCGGCGTCCCACCGTGTCTCCGGAGCTCGGCGGCGGCGCTCAGCAGCCGCCATTCCCAACATTCCCAATTCTCCCAACACTCCATCCTCACCGTTCCCACCATTCCAAACCCACCATTCCCAACGTTCCAAACCCAACATTCCCAACATCCCAA
>NW_024499460.1:0-1508 GCF_017590055.1 Onychostruthus taczanowskii | reverse complement strand
AAAATCCTCCCCAAAAAAAACCAAAAACCCGCCCCGGGATCCAAAAATCCACCCCGGGAACCCCAAAAATCCTCCCCAGAAACCCAAAAATCCTCCCTGGGAACCCCAAAACCCCAAAAATCCTCCCCAAAAAACCCAAAAATCCACCCCGGGAACCCCAAAAATCCTCCCCAGAAACCCAAAAATCCTCCCTGGGAACCCCAAAACCCCAAAAATCCTCCCCAAAAAACCCAAAAATCCACCCCGGGAACCCCAAAAATCCTCCCCAGAAACCCAAAAATCCTCCCTGGGAACCCCAAAACCCCAAAAATCCTCCCCAAAAAACCCAAAAATCCACCCCGGGAACCCCAAAAATCCTCCCCAGAAACCCAAAAATCCTCCCTGGGAACCCCAAAACCCCAAAAATCCTCCCCAAAAAACCCAAAAATCCACCCCGGGAACCCCAAAAATCCTCCCCAGAAACCCAAAAATCCTCCCTGGGAACCCCAAAACCCCAAAAATCCTCCCCAAAAAACCCAAAAATCCACCCCGGGAACCCCAAAAATCCTCCCCAGAAACCCAAAAATCCTCCCTGGGAACCCCAAAACCCCAAAAATCCTCCCCAAAAAACCCAAAAATCCACCCCGGGAACCCCAAAAATCCTCCCCAGAAACCCAAAAATCCTCCCTGGGAACCCCAAAACCCCAAAAATCCTCCCCAAAAAACCCAAAAATCCACCCCGGGAACCCCAAAAATCCTCCCCAGAAACCCAAAAATCCTCCCTGGGAACCCCAAAAACCCAAAAATCCTCCCCAAAAAACCCAAAAATCCGCCCTGGGAACCCCAAAAATCCTCCCCAGGAACCCCAAAAACCCGCCCTGGGAACACAAAAATCCTCCCCGGGAACCCCAAAAATCCTCCCCAAAATCCCAAAAATCCTCCCCGGGAACCCAAAACTCCTCCCCAAAAAAACCCAAAAATCCTCCCCGGGAACCCCAAAAATCCTCCCCAAAATCCCAAAAATCCTCCCTGGGAACCCCAAAAATCTGCCCCAGGAACCCCAAAAAACTCAAAATCCTCCCAAAAATCCTCCCAAAAATCCTCCCCAAAAAAACCCAAAATCCTCCCAAAAATCCTCCCCAAAAAACCCAAAAATCCTCCCTGGGAACCCCAAAAATCTGCCCCGGGAACCCAAAAATCCTCCCCAAAAAACGTAAAAATCCTCCCTGGGAACCCCAAAAACCCAAAATCCTCCCCAAAATCCCAAAAATCCGCCCTGGGAACCCCAAAAACCTCAAAATCCTCCCCAAAATCGCAAAAATTCTCCCTGAGAACCCCAAAAACCCAAAAATCCTCCCCAGAAAACCCAAAAACCCCAAAATCCTCCCCGGGAACCCCAAAAATTCTCCCAAAAAACCCCAAAAACCCTCCCCAGAAACCCCAAAAATCCTCCCTGGGAGGTTTGGGGGTCCCGGGGTCGGGGGGCTTTGGGGGGTTTGGGGTTTTTGGGCTTCCGGGGGTTTGGGGAT
>NW_024499459.1:0-1509 GCF_017590055.1 Onychostruthus taczanowskii | reverse complement strand
TAAAATCCAAAAATCACCCCAAAATTCCAGCCCTAGAAACCCAAAATTCAGGCCCTAAAAACCCCCAAAATTCAGGCTGTAAAATCCCAGAATTCATCCCAAAATTCAGACCCTAAAAACCCCAAAATTCAGGCCCTAAAAAGCCCAAATTCACCCCAAAATTCGGACCTCAAAAAACCAAAACTCACCCCAAAATTCAGGCCTTAAAAACCTCGAATTCAGCCCAAAATTCGGTCCCTAAAAACCCCAAATTCACCCCAAAATTCGGTCCCTAAAAACCCCAAATTCACCCCAAAATTCGGTCCCTAAAACCCCCAAATTCGCCCCAAAATTCCAGCCCTAAAAATCCCAAAATTCACCCCAAAATTCAGGCGCTAAAAGCCCCAAATTCACCCCGAAATTCGGTCCCTAAAAAACCAGAATTCAAGCCAAAATTCAGCCCCTAAAAACCCAAAATTCAGCCCAAAATTCAGGACCTAGAAACCCCAAAATTCAGGCCCTAAAAACCCCAAATTCAGCCCAAAATTCTATCCCTAAAAATCTGAAATTCACCCCAAAATTCGGTCCCTAAAAACCCCAAAATTTAGTCCCTAAAAAACCGAAATTCACCCAAAATTCAGGCCCTAAAAAACCAAAATTCACCCCAAAATTCAGGACCTAGAAACCCAAAATTCAGGCTGTAAAATCCCGGAATTCACCCCAAAATTCTGCCACTAAAAACCCCAAATTCAGGCCCTAAAATCCCAGAATTCAGCCCAAAATTTGGTCCCTAAAAAACCCAAAATTCAGCCCAAATTCAGGACCTAGAAACCCCAAAATTCAGCCCCTAAAAAACCAGAATTCAGCCCAAAATCCTGCCCCTGAAAACCCCAAAAATCAGGCCCTAAAAATCCAAAATTCACCCCAAAATTCAGGCTCTAAAAACACCGAATTCAGCCCAAAATTTGGTACCTAAAAATCCCAAATTCAGCTCGAAATTTGGTCCCTAAAAAATCCTAAATTCAGCCCAAAATTTGGTACCTAAAAACCCCAAATTCACCCCAAAATTCAGCCCAGAAAAACCCCAAAATTCAGGCTGTAAAATCTCAGAATTCACCCCAAAATTCAGGTCCTAAAAACCCAAAATTCAGGCCATAAAAACCCCAAATTCACCCCAAAATTTGGTACCTAAAAATCTCAAATTCACCCTGAAATCCGGTCCCAAAAAAACCAGAATTCACCCCAAAATTCAGCCCCTAAAAATCCCAAATTCACCCCAAAATTCAGGCCTTAAAAACCCAAAATTCAGGGCCCTAAAAAACCCCAAATTCACCACGAAATTTGGTCCCTAAAAATCCGAAATTCAACCCAAAATTCCAGCCCTAAAAACCCCAAAATTCAGCCCAAATTCAGGACCTAGAAACCCCAAAATTCAGGCCCTAAAAAAGCAGAATTCAACACAAAATTCAGCCCTAAAAACTACAAAATTCAGGCCCTAAAAAATCCAAATTCACCCCAAAATTTGGTCCC
>NW_024499458.1:0-1510 GCF_017590055.1 Onychostruthus taczanowskii | reverse complement strand
TTGGGGGGGTTTCAGAGGGGTTTTGGGGGTCTCAGGGATTTTGGGTGTTCCCAGGGATTTTGGGGTGGGGTCCCAGGAGTTTTTGGGGGGGTTTCAGAGGGGTTTTGGGTGGTCCCAAGGGATTTGGGGTGGTCCCAGGGGATTTTGGGGGGGGTCCCGGGGGTTTTTGGGGCGCCCACCGTCGGTCATGATGACGATGACGTGGCGCGTGCTGTTGGTGACCGGGGGGGTTCAGAGGGGTTTTGGGGGGGTCCCAGGGGATTTTGGGGGGGGGTCCCGGGGGTTTTGGGTGTTCCCAGGGATTTTGGGTGTGTCTCAGGGATTTTGGGTGTTCCCAAGGATTTTGGGGGGGGGTCCCGGGGGTTTTGGGGGGGGTCCCGGGGGTTTTTGGGGCGCCCACCGTCGGTCATGATGACGATGACGTGGCGCGTGCTGTTGGTGACCGGGGGGGGCCGCAGCCCCCGCAGCTGCTCCCCCCGCTCCTGCTGCACCAGCAGCGCGTACACCGCCCGCAGAGCCCCCGCCAGGTTGGTGCCGGGGGCCTGGGAGTGCTCTGGGGGGGCAGCGGGGGTCAGCGGGACCCCAAAAAACCCGAAAAACCCGGCAGGGATCCCGCAGAAGTCATGGAAATTATAAAAGCACCAGAAACCCAAAAAAAAAACCGAAAAAAAACCAAAAAAAAAAAAAAAAAAACAAAAAATCCGCCGGGGAAAAAAAAACCGCCAGTGCAGGGGAAAGAAAGAGTCTCTCAGATCCATAGAAGTTACTTCTCCTCAGCTCTCCAGAGGGGTTCACTGCTGGATCTGGCTATGAATTTTGATTTTCTCAAAAAAGCCAAAGCCACATGATTGTGAAACCTCTTGCATCATTCCCACAAGTTCCCTCTACCTACTTTCTCCTGTCCAGGGATCCCACAGAAGTCATGGAAATTATAAAAAGAACAAAAAAACCAAAAAAACGAGAAAAACCCCAAAAAAAAACACCCCAAAAAACCCGACAGGGATCCCACAGAAGTCATGGAAATTATAAAAAGAACAAAAAAACCAAAAAAACGAGAAAAACCCCAAAAAAAACACCCCCAAAAACCCGGCAGGGATCCCACAGAAGTATAGGAAATTATAAAAAGAACAAAAAACCCAAAAAGCCGAAAAAAAAACCAAAAAAAACCACCCCAAAAAACCCGGCAGGGATCCCACAGAAGTCATGGAAATTATAAAAGCACCAAAAACCCAAAAAAACCCCCAAAAAACAAACAAAAAAAACCCCAAAAAACCCAAAAACCCGGCAGTGATCCCGAAGAAGTAATGGAAATTATAAAAAGACAAAAAAACCCAAAAAAACAATAAAAAAAAAACCCAAAAAAAACACCCCAAAAAACCCAGCACGGATCCCACAGAATTCATGGAAACCCCAAAACCCCCACAGAGACCACCCAAAAAACCCCACAGAACCCAGAGAATCCCCAAAAACCCCAAACCCAGAACACCCCAAACCCCAAACCCCAAATCCC
>NW_024499457.1:0-1512 GCF_017590055.1 Onychostruthus taczanowskii | reverse complement strand
TGGCAGGAGTCACTCCTTGCACCCACACCACACCCCACCCCTGCACCATCCATGGCAGCTCCCAGGCAGGCTGAGAGCTGCCCCTGGCAGGTGGCACATCCCCTGGGCTGGCCAAGAGCCCTGAGGGCTGCAGGACCTGCTCTGCAGGACAGCCCTGGCAGCCCTGGCTGCAGCCCCAGCTTCACCCCCTGCAGCCGTCCCAGGGCAGCAGGAGCCGTCCTGCCCTGTCCCTCTGAGGGTGCCCAGGGCAGCCCCGCTCTGCAGCACATCCTCCCCCAAAGCAGAAACGGCAGCAGAGCCATCCTTACAGTCCTGTCAGTCCTGTCCTGGGTCAGCTTCAGGACATCCATGCAGCCAGAGACTGACTGGATCAAAAACTGGGAAGATTACTCCATGAATAATCTCAGAATTGTCCTTCCAGTTGCTTTGAGCCTCTGTCTGCTTCATTCCTCCCAGGTGCCTGCAGGCAGTGCCCTCAGCCCTGCTGGGCTGGGAAAAGAGCTGCTCCTTAGGAGAAATGTCTTTTTGAGCTCTTGGTTTCCAAGTGCTGTTTCTGTGCCAGGAGCCCAGCCCAGCTCAGCAGCACAGACACAGCACAAGGACTTTAATGACCCTCTCGGGGATTTGGTGTTGTTTACATTAGACCCAGTCCCAGAGAGTGTTCAAAAATCTTCTCAAGAACTAAAAGTTAAATTTAAACTCCAAAGTTTCTTGAAGTTTTGATGAGTGCCACTGAGGGACACAACTGAGAAACTTTTTGCCAGGTAGAGCAGAACACGGGAGGCAGAGATGACAGGTGGGGACAAGGAAGGGAAAGGTGTCTCTGGTGCTGAGCAAACCTGGATTTGTTTCAGGAAGGCAAAGGGCCAAAGTCTGAGCCCCAGCCCCTGGCCAGGCAGATCCTGTCCCTCCCTCCTTGCTCAGGGCTCTTCCCGGGATGGGCACTGGCATGTGGGGATGTGCAATGCCAAGGGCAGGACCATGGGGCGGTCCCTGCCAGGCTGCTGAGCAGGGACAAGGAGGCAATGAGGCCCCAGGGCTGCAAGGGTCATTTGTCCCCTCCTTGTGGCCTCAGACCCAGGGCCAGCAGCCATGGCCAAAGTGCTGCCCAAGTTGGCTCTGTCAGGGCCTTGCAGCTGCTGCCCATCCCTGTGCCCTGTGCAGCCCAGGCTGTCCTACGGTGTCCCTGCCCTGGCCTCTGTCCCTGCAGGCTGTTGTCATCTCCCGGCTGCCCCACCTGGCTGGCCCCTTCCTTTGCTGACAGCTCTGCCTCCTGCCTGCCTCCGCCTGCCGACACAAAGCCTTAGTCTTGATATGAAATTTTAATTTAATTTTTGCCGTGCCTGTAAATATTTTTAGCACAGGAACAAGGCATGCAGGGGCTGCTTTCCCAGCAAGGATGGTTGGAAGAGAAGAAGAAGACATCTGCCTCAAAAATGCAGTGATAGAAAAAAAGAAGGAATGAATCTGGGAACTTGGGGTGGGTTTAAAAATTTTGCTGGATTTCTCCAA
>NW_024499456.1:0-1513 GCF_017590055.1 Onychostruthus taczanowskii | reverse complement strand
TTCAACATGATTATTTCAGGAAGTTCTCCCTTTACCTTCTGCATTTACATTATTTTTCTCTATAGAGCTGTGCATTATAAATACAATTTATGTACATTAAACATTTGAATTAAAAAAAAGTAAGAGAGATAGCATCCTCCAGTAAATGTGGTGTATATTCTAACAAGGTTTTTCCAAATCTCTATTGTTTGAAGTATTTCAATTAACAGCTTTGTTCAGAATTTATGTTCTCTCACAGGAACACGTATTTCCTGTAACAGGGTTCAAGGTAACTGTTATATCAGGTGACAGCATTAAAGAACATGAACGTGAAGGCACTTGCCTCTTCATTCTCATTAGACTATCCTTAAAAACACAAACAGGATTTTACCATATATTTCTGCCTGCTTATTTCACAGTACACAGATTTGCTGGTTTAGAAGGGGAAAGCTCAAGTCTTGCACAGTCTATCGCCATTGCATTTGATGTTCTCAGTACAATGGGTAAGAGACAAATACATGACAGCAATTTCAGTGAGAATTCTGCAAACTCAGTGTTACATATATACGTGATAATACACATATATATTTACATAATGTGGTTCTCCTGCTTTTCAGGAGAAATAAAAAATAGCTGTTGTGTTTTTATAACTCTGAGACCAATAAATTATGTACAAACAAGTAATTTAGCTGCTTCTTACCTCAGCACGATCCAATGCCAGTTCTAAAGCTTGTTGCTGCAAGAATGACAAAGGGTTTTTTAGAAATTATATGACTTTTTTTAACATCCTCATACATTAAAACACCCCAACAACTCTACAACACGAATTTATAATGAGAAGACGGCTCAAAAATTCTTCAACACATACTAAACTTAACTAAAACCTCACGTAACTGCATCACAAGGCTTGGTTAAATTATGAAGCCTTAGAACAATGAAAGGCGATTAAAATAAAAGCAGGAATGGAAATTACACCTAATAAATGCAATAACAAATACTATCCAAAACAATTAGAGATGACTACTAGAAAACCTGATCTCCTTTGTTAAGCTGGTCACTAACTCAACAGAAAGGATAGGCCAAAATATCCCTGAACAGATGTCCAGGAAGTAAACATTTATCTTTTAGATACCAGTGCCCAAGTATTGGTACAGTTATTTTTCACAAAATAGAAACAAAATTCTTGTGGTCAGAACATTATTTATGCACATAATACAATTTAAGAAGTGTTCCTTATGATATACTGTTAGATGGCTAGGAAACAAAAGCAGCTTCCATTAGAGACTTTTTCCAAGGCAGGCTAAAAGTCTGCCCAACGCCATGAAACACAACAAAATCTGCAAAAGCTTCTCAATATCCCATAGCATGGTATACTCAATACCATTTATTTTAATGAATTTAGCTCCTTTGGAATGTTTTTTACTTCAGCACACCTGCAGTTGATATACCTTTATTTCAAAAAGAGCCCACAACTTCACAGATCAGAATTATGAGTTCTTGGACTAAAATTTGAGAAGTATTTCAAACCAGAATA
>NW_024499455.1:0-1513 GCF_017590055.1 Onychostruthus taczanowskii | reverse complement strand
GGTCTGGGGACTGTGATTTGGGGGGTGGGACGTCAAGTTTGGGGCATGGGACCCCGAGTTTGGGGAGTGGGATCCTGACTTTGGGGTGTGGGACCCCAATTTTAGGGGGTGGGGACTGTGATTTGGGGGGTGGGGACCCCGAGTTTGGGGTCTGGAGACCCTCCCTGACCCCCCCATTCCATCCCTGAGCTCCCTTCCCGTGGGGCTGGGGCTGCCCTCCTTCAAACCGGGGGTATGCACGGGGGACCCCGAGATTGGGGGGTTGACCCCCAGTTTGGGGTCTGACACCCTGAATTTGGGGGGTGGGACTCCGGGTTTGGGGTCTGGGGACTGTGATTTGGGGGGTGAGGATTCTGATTTGGGGTCTGGAGACTGTGATCTGGGGGGTAGGACCTCAAGTTTGGGGGGTGGCACCCTGAGTTTAGGTGGTGGGACTCTGATTTGGGATCTGGAACCCCAAGTTTGGGGGGTGAGGATTTAGATTTGGGGGGTGAGACTTTAATTTTGGGGGGTGGAACCCCGAGTTTGGGGGGTGAGGACTCTGATTTGGGGGGTGAGGACCTCAAGTCTGGGGTCTGGAGACCCTCCCTGATCCCCCCATTCCATCCCTGAGCCCCCTTTCCCTCCCTTCCCGTGGGGCTGGGGCTGCCCTCCTTCAAACCGGGGGTACGCGCGGGGGACCCCGAGATGGGGGTCTAGGGACCTTGATTTGGGGGGTGGAGCCCTGAGTTTGGGGGGTGGGACCCCGAGTTTGGGGTCTGGGACCGAGAGTTTGGGGTCTGGGACCGAGAGTTTGGGGTCTGGGACCTCGAGTTTGGGGGGTGAGGATTCTGATTTGGGGTCTGGGGACTGTGATTTGGGGGGTAGGACCTCGAGTTTGGGGGGTGGGACCCCAAGTTTAGGGGGTGGGACCCTGATTTAGGGGGTGGGACCCCGAGTTTGGGGTCTGGAGACCCTCCCTGACCCCCCTATTCCATCCCTGAGCCCCCTTTCCCTCCCTTCCCGTGGGGCTGGGGCTGCCCTCCTTCAAACCGGGGGTACGCGCGGGGGACCCCGAGCTTGGGGGGGGGTGACCCCCACTTTGGGGTCTGACACCCTGAGTTTGGGGGGTGGTACCCCGAGTTTGGGGTCTGGGACCCAGAGTTTGGGGGGCGAGGATTCTGATTTGGGGTCTGGGGACTGTGATTTGGGGGGTAGGACCTCGAGTTTGGGGGGTGGGACCCCAAGTTTAGGGGGTGGGACCCTGATTTAGGGGGTGGGACCCCGAGTTTGGGGTCTGGAGACCCTCCCTGACCCCCCTATTCCATCCCTGAGCCCCCTTTCCCTCCCTTTCTGTGGGGCTGGGGCTGCCCTCCTTCAAACCGGGGGGGACCCCGAGACTGGGAGTGGGGACCCCCAATTTGGGGGGTGGGGACCTCGAGTTTGGGGGTGGCACCTCGAGTTTGGGGTCTGGGGACTGTGATTTGGGGATAGGACCTCGAGTTTGGGGGGTGGCACCCTGAGTGCAGGGCAT
>NW_024499454.1:0-1514 GCF_017590055.1 Onychostruthus taczanowskii | reverse complement strand
TTTCCCAGGTGTACAAGCGCAAGACGGAGGCGGCCAAGAAGGAATACCTGAAGGCGCTGACGGCCTACAAAGCAACCCTGGTACCCAAAACCCCCCAAAAAACCCCAAAAAACCCGAAAATAAACTCAATTCAACCAATCTGCCCGGAAAAAGGAAAAACTGGAAAAAAATCTGGTGGAAAATGCACAAAAATCCGGAAAAAAAAGCCCAAAAAATTCAGCAAAAATCCGGAAAAAAGCCCAAAAAAAATCGCCAAAAAATCCACCCAAAAATCAAAAAAAAATCCCCAAAAATTCGCCAAAAATCCACCCAAAAATCGAAAAAAAAGCCCCAAAAAATCCGCCTGAAAAATCAAAAAAAATCCAAAAATATCCGGCCAAAAATCCCAAAAAATTTGCCAAAAATCCACAAAAAATTCGGCAAAAATCCGGAAAAAAGCCCAAAAAAATCCACCCAAAAATCCGAAAAAAATCCCAAAAAATTCGGCAAAAATCTGGAAAAAAGCCCCAAAAAATCGCCAAAAATCCACCTGAAAAATAAAAAAATCCAAAAAAATCCGGCCAAAAATCCACCCAAAAATCCTGAAAAAACCCAAAAAATTCGCCAAAAATCCACCCACAAATAATAAAAAAAAAATCCCAAAAAATTTGCCAAAAACCCCCCAAAAAATCCACCCAAAAATTAAAGAAAAAAAATCCCAAAATTCCGGCCAAAAATCCCAAAAAAATCCCCAAAAATCCACCCAAAAATCCGGCCAAAAATCCCAAAAAAATCCCCCAAAAAAATCCACCCAAAAATCCAAAAAAAATCCCAAAAAATTCACCAAAAATCCGAAAAGAATCCCAAAAAATTCGCCAAAAAACCCCCAAAAAATCCACCCAAAAATTTAAAAAAAAAATCCCAAAAATGCGGCCAAAAATCCCAAAAAAATCCCTAAAAATCCCCCCAAAAACCACAAAAAATCCACCCAAAAATCAAAAAAAATCAGCCAAAAATCCCAAAAAATTCAAAAAATCCCCAAAAATCCCCAAACCCAAAAATCCCCAAACCCAAAACCCAAAAAATTCCCAAAAATCCGCTTAAAAATCCCCAAAAATTGCAAAAAATCCCCCTGAAAAAGCAGCCCAAAAGTGCCAAAAATGACCCTAAATTCTCTTTTTTTCTCTCTCTCTTTTTCCCTTTTTTTCCCCTTTCTTTCCCTTTTTTTCCGTTTTTTTTTCTTTTTTTTTTTCTTTTTTTCTCTTTTTTTCCTTTTTTTTCCTTTTTTTTCCCTTTTCTTTTTTTTTTCTCTTTTTTTTCCTTTTTTTTCTTTTTTTTTTGTTTTTTTCTCTTTTTCTTTTCTTTTTTTTCCTCCTTTTTTTTCTTTTTTTCCCTTTTTTCTTTTTTTTCCTTTTTTCTTTTTTTTTCTTTTTTTCCCTTTTTTCTTTTTTTTCCCATTATTTTTCTCTTTTTTTCATTGTTTTTCCCTTTTTTTCATTTTTTTCTCCTTTTTTTCCCTTTTTTTCTCCTTTTTT
>NW_024499453.1:0-1515 GCF_017590055.1 Onychostruthus taczanowskii | reverse complement strand
GCAGCCGCGAGTCCAGGCTGTCCTGCTTGCCGCGCATGGCCTGCATGTCGGCCAGCAGCCGCGCCACGCTGTCCTGCCGCACGCGCACCTCCTCCCCCTTCAGCGCCGACACCTGGGGGAAAAAATATCGGGAAAAACGGGAATTTGGGATGGGGGAAACCCTCGGGAATTTTTTGGAATTTTTTCAGATTTTTTCCCCAATTTTTTCTGATTTTTTTCTGATTTTTTTCCCATTTTTTAAGACTTTTTTCCGATTTTTTAAAGAGTTTTTTTGGGTATTTTCCTGAATTTTTTCTGATTTTTTCCAGGGTATTTGGGATTTTTTGGGAATTTCAAAGGATGTTTAAGAACTTATTGGGAGGTTTTAGAGGTTTGCAGGGAATTTTTGGGGTTTTTTTGGGATTTTTGTGCCCCCAAAGCTCCTCCCCCTTCAGAGACGACACCTGGGGGGAAAAATGGGAAAAAAATGGGAAAAAAAGTCAGGAAAAATGGGAAAAATATCTGGAAAAATGGGAATTTGGGATGGGGGAAACCTTCAGGAATTTTTGGGAATTTTTTCAGATTTTTTCCCCAATTTTTTCTGATTTTTTTCTGATTTTTTAAGACTTTTTTCCACCTTTTCAAGAGATTTTTTGGGTATTTTCCTGAATTTTTGTCAATTTTTCTAGGGTATTTGGGATTTTTTGGGAATTTCAAAGGATTTTTAAGAACTTATTGGGAGGTTTTAGAGGTTTTCAGGGAATTTTTGGGGTTTTTTTGGGATTTTTGTGCCCCCATGGCTGTCCTGCCGCACGCGCACCTCCTCCCCCTTCAGCGCCGACACCTGGGGGAAAAAATATCGGGAAAAACGGGAATTGAATTCAGGATCCTGGCAGTTTTTTGGGCTGAATTGAGGAATTTTTCCAAAATCCTGGCAGTTTTTTGGCATGAATTCTGATTTTTTTCCAGATCTCAGCTGTTTTTTGGGATAAATTCAGGAATTTTTTCAGAGCCTGGCAGTTTTTTGGGCTGAATTCAGGAATTTCCCCCTATCCTGGCAGTTTTTTGGGATGAAATCAGGAATTTTTTTCAGATCTCAGCTGTTTTTTGGGGATAAATTCAGGAATTTTCCCAGATCCTGGCAGATTTTTGGCCTGAAATCAGGAACATTTTTCAGATCTCAGCTATTTTTTTTGGATGAATTCAGGATCCTGGCAGTTTTTTGGGATGAATTCAGGAATTTTTCCCAAATCCTGGCAGTTTTTTGGGATGAATTGAGGAATTTTTCCAGATCCTGGCAGTTTTTTGGGCAGAACTCAGGAATTTTCCCAGATCCTGGCAGTTTTTTGGGCTGAAATCAGGAATTTCCCCAGATCCTGGCAGTTTTTTGGGATGAGTTCTGGAATATTTCCAGATCTCAGCTGGTTTTTTTGGGATAAATTCAGGAATTCTTTCAGATCCTGGCAGTTTTTTGGGCTGAATTCAGGAATTTTTCCAGATCTCAGCTGTTTTTTTTGGGATAAATTCAGGAATTTC
>NW_024499452.1:0-1514 GCF_017590055.1 Onychostruthus taczanowskii | reverse complement strand
ATATATATACCGAGAGATATACATAATATAAATATTTAGAATATACATATTTATATATGATATACTTATACAACAACATTGTACAAATTACTTATACATTTTATATAAAAACATACTTAAGTACCTAGGTAGATACATATATCAATGTACCTCTATCCCCCTTTGTGAATGTACTTAAGATTATGTATGACTATATATATGCCCCTTAATATATACTGCTAACTTATTACATATCTACTGTCTGAGTGCCGGCAGAGCCCTCATGGCCCCGGCGGTTGGACATAGCTCCTGCTCCCCGCGGCTCCGCCGGGCCCGGCGCGGCCCCGGGGGCCTGTCCCCGGCACGGAGCCTAGGGGACCCGTGTCCGCCGCGGACCGCCGGAGGCGCGGCCCCGCTGGCCGCTCGGTCGGAGCCGGTCCGTGCCCGCCCGCGGTACCTGAGCTGGCGATCGTAGCGCTGCTCCTTGAGGCCGGCCCGGCCCGGCCGCGCCATGGCCGCTGCTCCCGCTGCGCACGCGCGGGGCGGGTCCCGCCCTGCCCTGAGGAGCGGCCGCGGCCGCGGCGCCGTGCCCGGGCCGTGCGCTAGGACCGGCCGCTTCTGTGCCTCTCTCAGCCCTGGCTGACAGCAGCACCTGCGCTGCTGGAGGCTCGAAGCCGGCAAGGTCGGTAGCACCTGGAACTTTCCCCCTCACTCGCACCCACCCCGTGTGCACGAACGCTGCTCCCGCCCTTCCCTGTGCCGCTCCTGGGGACCCCCTCCACACCATTTGCCGCGACATGAGGTCTGAGAGAGAACTGTATTGAACCCGGCCTTCTCCACATCGAATCGTTTTGCCCTAATAATAGTCACAATAGGAGTAAACCTGCCCCAGCAGCTTTCCTCTGCATCTCAACCCACCCATTCTTTAAAGCAATGTTACTCCTCTGCTCAGGGTCCGTTATCCACAGCCTGAGCAGAGAACAAGAAAAATAGGAGGCCTACAAAAAATAGGAGGCCTTCCAACAACCACTCCATGCCTAACCATCGGCAATCCAGCTCTCATGGGAACCCCACTGCTAGCAGGATTCCACTCAAAAGACCTTAGTAACATCCTACCTATGCCCCAGCACTACTTCTCATAAAATGTGAAGTATGTAAAATTTTGTTAAGAAAATATGTTCTTTGCTGTCTGATCTTTGTAGCTTGCAAACCTGATCAACAAGGAGGGAGATTTAATTTGTGAAACAGAGCGGCCAACAAGCTCTTAGTGATGTCCAGGTGTTAGAAATACAAATTCCTGGTCAGCAGAATTGCCTTGTTAAGGTTTGGGGCTGGACATGTTCCAATCTCAGCCCCGTGAGAGGTGAACAGAGCTTGGGAGAAGGATTTCCATCGATACACGAGGAACGCAGAACCCGGGGGCCACGAGGGCCTTGGTCAGAACCCCCAAGATAAGGAAGAAACAAACCAAGGCCACTCAGTGACTGTGAGGAACCAGCCCCGAGCGGGCAAAGGGGAATTGCGGCAGGGGCGGG